>NW_026057585.1:74032332-74332332 GCF_023721935.1 Panthera uncia | reverse complement strand
ACCAGGTGCCTGTGAGTTAATTTTTGTATATGGTGTGAGGCAGGGGTCCAGGTTCTCCCGTTTCTTTCTTTCTTTTTTTTGTATGTGCAACCATCACTACTAATGCTAGAACATTTTCATCATCCCCAAAGGAAACCCTGTGACCACTAACAAGTCATTCATTCCTTTCCTTTGTGAGTTTATACCTTTCCCCTGCCCCCAATCCACTTACTGCCATTTTAGTGAAGTTGCAGGAGTAAGTAGAGATAAACACATGCGATCCATCCTCATTTAGCCAGAAATCTCTTCTTCCTTTCAAAGTGCGACAACTCTCACTTTCATTAGGCAGATTCCGGGGCCAGGCGCTCTGAGAGGGCTTTCTGGAGAAAGGAAATTTGATCTGAGCCTTAAAGATGTCTACAATTCCAGTGGAAGTTAAGGAGATAAAGGAGAGAAAGAATGAGAAGGGAGAGTTGGGGAGAAGGAAGGGGAAGGAAGGGAGAGGAAGGACTCTGGTGCTAGCACTAGAAGAATTTAATTAGATAAAAATCTGGTGTCTTATCCCTTGCCTGTAGATCTATTACCTCTGCTTGAGTTTCACTGAAAAGCAGCCCTTTTCTTAGAACCCTAAGGAATGTGACCTGGCCTTGAGTGCAGTGAGAAAAAGGTTCTGGGAATTTTGGACCTCCCTCTGCAACTAACCTGGGAAGGTGCCAGGCCTGAAGAGACAAGGGCAGCTTTCAAGAACAAAGAGATGTATGCTGGATATAAAATTTATCTATTTGCAAGTTGTGCCACACCAAGTCAGCTGGTGCTGACTCAGTTTTCTCATCTGTAAAATGTTCTATCTAGCAGCGTTATTGGAGAATTAAGATACAAGGCATCCCTCACTTTCTGAAAGTACGTTAGTATCTGTTTTTGCTAACTGAAAGAAATAAAAAGAGGATTTCATTTTTTTTTCCAAAAAAAAACCAGCCTCTACTAATAATAAGTCTTTCATAAAAGTGAAATGGCCAGTTGGACTTATGAAAGATTGCATAGGAACCCTCTACTTTCAGATGGCGGGGGGCGGGGGGCAGGGGAACACCTGTATTTGCAGTGTTTAGCAGAGTGCGAGGCCCAGAGGAGAATTTTTTTATTTTTAATTAATTTTCTTAACGTTTAGTCCTTTTTGAGAGACAGAGAGAAACAGAGCCTGAGTGAGGCAGGGGCAGAGAGAGAGGGAGACACAGAATCTGAAGCAGGCTCCAGGCTCTGAGCTGTCAGCACAGAGCCTGCCTGATGCAGGGCTCGAACTCACCAACCATGAGATTATGACCTGAGCTGAAGTCGGATGCTTAACCCAATGAGCCACCCAGGCGCCCCTCAGAGGAGAATTTTTTAAATGTCAGTTTTCTTCTGTTTCCTTCTTTGGCAATTTAAGGTAAACAATATGGATGGAATCTCAACCAAGGTCTCGAGTGCCTATCTAAGGAGCTTGGACTGAAGCTGTAAGCAATGAGGAATTATAGGAGATTTGTCAGTGGAAGAGTGACAAATATATCTATGCTTTGGATATATCCCTTCCAGAAGAAGAGAGTCCAAGAATAATGCAAGAGAGGGAGTCCTGAGCCCCAGCTCTACATCTAAGTGACTCCATTTTCTAATGTGCCCAACACATATGAAAGGTCTCCAACAGTGTTTCCCTAGTGGGCTGTGAGTTGTGTGAAAGCTTAATCCCTAAGGCAAACAGGAAAGCAGCTTGTCTTCTTAGAGACAGACCTGACCGTGGATGTTCCCCAAACATGAAGGGCTGGTGTAGCCAGCCTGAGCTGCCACCTGGGGGATGAGATGGGACTTTTGAGAAGCTCTAGAGAGTGTGACAATGGCCGAAGCCCAGAGGGCCCCCCTGGCGCTGCCCTCCAGAGAGAAGGAATGCCAAGTGCCTGAGGACAATTTTGAAACCATACGGACCCTCATTAAGAACATTTTCTCATGAAGGATGACCAACCTCATCCACACCCTCTGGGTTGAGCCATGGACACAGGTGGAGCGAGAGAATCACCTGGAATGACTCTTCTGTCCACTAGAGGGAATCCCAGGCTAGAGATGGGGAGTCCTGTGTGTAGGAGCCCTGAGGCTGGAAGAAGGCACGGAGGGAGCTGCCAGCCAGGGGACCCGAGTGACCCTGGCTCAAAGTTGACGGGAGTTAGCGTGTGTCAGCTGGGTGAGAGCCGAGTTTTACATTTCCAGGAATCGAGCGAGCTGTTTGTTAAGCCCGGTCATTAAAAATTAAATTCTGTGAATTGACACTTAAGTTAAATGTTAAAAACAAAGGTAGTCAAGACCCCAAACTCACCATTCCCTACTTATTTTACTGTTACCTCTCTATTGAATCTGTTACGTCAGCAGTACTGTATAATGGTGTGCTCTGTCCAATTTCAACTGTGGTAGCTTGAAAGTGGCCATGGTGGAATATCTGCTCCATGGAAACCCGCAAATGCTACAAATTGGGGCTCCACCCCCCCTCCCCCCAATCCCGTGCCAGTTGTTAAATATTTGCCAGGACATCACTGCCTCGGCCTCTCCCACATCAGGTGTCGCGGGGAGGAGATGAGCTTTCCCAGTGGTCTTGCCAACACAGACACACTCAGATGTCCCCATGGAAGGAAGCACCCAATCGAAGCAGGCAGAGGCTGTTGAGGGGTACAGCAGTGGAGAGCACTGTTGTGTTGTTGCAGGCAGTTGGCCCAGGGGTCCTCACCCAGGCTCGGGCTTTGTGCAAGCTCTTCCTTCCACCTGAAACCTGTTTATGCTTAAGTGTTCAGGCATGCCTTTCTGTCTGCATAGCAACGAAGTGAGTTTCTAGATCATCCAACCCTAGAAAGTGTTCCCCATCAGAAGGGGGGGTTTCTTGAGGGCCAGGGAAACTCCCACCAGGGTCCCAGGCCTGCTGCAAATCCCTGCTCCGGAAGTGTTGGAGCAGCTACACAGAACACTGCAGCACCAGGCAAGACACTGGAGTCCTGCAGATCGGGGCTGGGTCACCCCGTTGCCACATGACCTGAGAGAGGCACTTAACCAGTCTGGTCTCTGGTCTCCTAACTTGTGAAATAAGGAGAAGAATGATCATCTTGCCTTGCATGGCCGCGGTGTCCATTAAACGCGATTATCCATGCAAAGCTCTCAGCCGGTGATTCAGTCACCTAGAAGGTGTTCCATGATGTAGAAGCTATTGTCATACTCAAAGGCAGGGTGTAGGGTGGGGAGGAGGGTGTGAATTTAAGTTGGCTCCGAGTGCCGAGTGCCGGACCACCTTGACGCTCTGTGTTTCAGGAGGGAGGGCAGGAGGGGTAGGGCCAGGAGGCAACAAATCCGTGGTGGTACCGCTGGCCTTCTTGCCCCAAGCCCACAGCCAGGAAGTGGACTCGAACTGGAAACCGGCCCTCAGGCCAGGACTCGGCCAAACACTGGGCGACCGGCAAGGGCGCCTCCTCCGTACCCCCTTACCCCTCCCCCGCCTCCAGGGCTGGGACTTGGGGGCGGGAGGGCGGGCAGGCAGCCGGACGTCCAAGGACCGGGGCTGGGCGCAGGAAGCGGCGGCAGGCCTGTCCTGGAGCCTCAAAGCGGCGGAAGGGAGGGAGCGGCCGGCACCTGCATTGTGCGAGCCCCGCTCCCTGCTGAGCCGCCAGGGACTCCCCGGGGCGCGTTCCTGGCATCCGCTGCTGGGGCAGGACGGCGGCAGTCAGGCAGGTAGTAATAACTGGGCAGAGAAGGCTAGAGCTGCACTTTCATTCGTTTATTGGTGCATTCATCAATTTTTGAGCTATGGCAGGAGCAGGAGCGCAAAACCAGTCCATGACCCAAGGACCCTCCCACTTCGTGGCTCTGTGGCCAGATGGCTGGGTTGGAATCCTTGCTCCTTTCCCTCACTAGCTGTGTAACTTGGGCAAATTACTTGGTCCCTCTGGGCCTCATCAGGTGGAGTGTTGGATTAAATGAATTGCATGTGAAGCATTTGGAACCAGTCTGGAACTGGTAAGCATTCATTAAGTGCAGGATTTTTTTTTTTAATTTATTTAATTTATTTATTTTTTAGATTTTATTTTTAAGTAATCTCCACACCCAACGTGGGACTTGAACTCATAACGGGGAGATCAAGAGTCCGACGCTCTTCCGACTGAGCCAGCCAGATGCCCCAAGTGTAGGATTTTTTTTTTTAAATAATTTTTATTATTGCAAAAGACCATTTCGAGAGCAGCATGGAGGGCGCACTTAGAGGGCCCCAAAGTTGCATACTGGAGGCTGAACACTGGTTTTGAAGATTAAAAAAAAAAAACTTTTTTAACGTTTATTCATTTTTTGAGAGACAGAGACAGAGCGTGAGCGGGGGAGGGGCAGAGAGAGAAGGAGACACGGAATCCGAAGCAGGCTCCAGGCTCTGAGCTGTCAGCACAGAGCCCGATGTGGGGCTCGAACCCACAAACTGTGAGATCATGACCTGAGCCGATGTCGGACGTTTCACCGACTGAGCCACACAAGTACCCCTCAAAGATTTTTAAAAACTAATTGCTAACATTTAAAATTGTGAGATCTTACCTAAAACTCAGATTTTGGCTTCTTTTAAAAAGGCTGAAGGTCTGGGAAGCTTGTATTTCCTAAGCTGTTATTGTATTATTGTATTTTGCTAGAAGTAGTTTTTTTTTTTTTTTACATATAGTGTTTATTTATTTATTTAAAAATTTTTAAATATTTATTTTTAAGAGAGACAGAGAGACAGAGTGTGAGTGGGGGAGGGGCAGAGAGAGAGGGAGACACAGAATCTGAAGCAGGCTCCAGACTCTGAGCTGTCAGCTGAGCCTGACACGGGGCTGGAACTCACAGACTGTGAGATCATGACCTGAGCTGAAGTCGGATGCCTAACCAACTGAGCCACCCAGGCGCCCCCAGAGTGTATTTTTGTATGTCTCTTGCAACGTGGTGTTAACTTTTGGACCAGAAAAAAACAAAAAAACCAAAACCAAAATCAAAAACCTCTTAGGCAACTCCCCTGTTGCAAAGGTCTGCAAGACAAGTTTATTTTGAAAGGCAGATACTGTATTTAAGTTGTGATTGTTGATTGTCAGATTTTAAAATGTTGCCTTCTGGAACACGTTCTCCTTCTGAAAGATGTCTCAAACATTTCAGAATGAGGCAGTTTATGCCATTCGAGTCCCCTGAATCAAGGAAAGGATCTGCAGGCCTTTGAGCTTTCCCAGCTGGGCTGGAGGTCAGAAGTGACAGGGTGGAAGGTGTGGAGACATTAGCAGAAAGTGGAGCAGAGATGGAGAGAAGGAACAGACAGGCTGTAGGCATTTAGAAAACAGAACTGATAAGGTGTGGTGTGCAGAGGAGAGAGAGGAGACAAAGCCTGGGAGCACGGGTGGGAGGAAGGCCCATTCACTGACCCGAGGGTCCAGAGGAGGCGAATGAGTTCATTTAGCCCCGCGGGGTCTAAAAGTCTGGGCCAGTTATGAGACCAGTGGGATAGAGGGGGTCTGGTGCTCAGGAGAAAGAGCTGGCCTTAGGATGTATTGTTGGTGACAAGGAAGTCCTGTGGGCATGTGGAGGAGAGCAGGAGGCCCAGGATGGACCCCGAGGACCTGTTAACATTAAGGGATTAAGGACATTTAAGGGATTACAAGGGGAAGGAGAGGAGTCTACAGGCTCTGCGGGATCCAGGTGCCTCCCTAGGTGGCCTTTGCCTCCGTCCTGTAGGACTGGACCCCTCCTCAAGACCTCCCTGCACAGATAGACTGAGGGATAGGTGGGGAGGAGGGTTTCTGACTGGAGCCTGCTGTAGCCCGATAAAGGGTGAGGTGGGACAAGACCCCAGGCTGGTTCAGGACATCTAAGCATCCTTCAGAAGTTCCTTCCTTCCTCCAGGGTCACTTAGTGGGCCTCTGGGACACTACCGGGAAGGGGAGTTCAGAGGAGAAGCCCACCTGGGCCCACTGGCTGGAGAATAAGCAAAGAGGGCATCCAGGACATTTTTCTCAGCTGCAGGGAAATTGGAAGACTGGAGGTACCTGGAGCTACCTATCACATGATAGGATACTTGGCAGGTCAGGCTAGGTCACCCCTTATGGCCAGGAAGTATTGAGATTGTCACTGATAGAGGCCAGTGATCTTTCTCGGGAGCCAGAGATCTGGGCTGGGGCATGGCTGAGCTTTGAAAAATTAATTGGCCCTTACCATGTGCCAAATATCATCATACATGTTTATAAAGACTCTATGAAGAAAATGAAAATTTCCCCATTCTACAGAAGAAAAAACTGAGGCTCATAAGGCATAAATAACATGCAAAGACATGCAGCTGGTGAGAGGCCTAGTTGGGAGGACAAGGCTGGAGCTTGGGCTCTGTCCCTACAGTTTTTCCTGGGGCGACCCCACTTCTGCAATAGCCCTCCCAGCCTCCCCGACATTTGAGCTCTGCCCTGAGGGTCCTCCTAGGCTCACCTTCTCCCTCATAATCAAAAAGTGATCACCAAATCCTGTCAATCATACCCCCTCTGCAGACCTTGCATCTGTGCCCTTCCCTCCAGTCCCAGAGTGACTGCCCCAGCTTGGGCCTCATGATCTCCTGCCCTGGCTATCAGCCTCCTCCTTGGTCCCCCTGCCTTCCAGCTCTCCCTTTCCCTCCCCCAGGCCCTCATCCACACCAGCAGCCAGAGGGCTCTTCTCAAACACAAGTCTGACCCAGTCATTGTCCTTAACACCTGTCCATGATGTCCTGTTGCCCTCTGAATAAAGCCCAAATTCCCAAGTGGGTCATCAGGCCCTGTGGACTCTGGTCACCAGCCTTGCCAGCCTCGTGCTCACTGATCCCTGGACTGTTCCAGCCAAATGGGATGTTAACTCCCCCTCCTCTGAACAGACCCTGGGCTAGGCTTCCTGGCCTCGGGGCCTCTGTTCCCAGTGCCAACCTGGCTTACCGTAATCTCCCTTGTCCATCTCTGGTGACTGAAGTTCTGGCTACCCTTGAAAGCCTCGCCGCACAGAGGGTCCTTTTGCTGGAGCCTAATGTGCCTTGGATTAAAGTTCTTTGTGTCCCTGTCTCTCTTTCCTACTGAGTGGCGTGAGCTTCTGTGCATCCCTCCCTTGGTGCCCAGCGTGTTACCTGACATAGTGGGGAGGCTCTGAAAACGTGGGATGGGAGCACCTTAGTCTCGATCTCCCTTCCGTCTGTTCCGGCTCTGGCATGGCCTGGAGTCACTTCAGAGCCAGCTGCAGCTGCAGGTCTAGCTCCTGGCTCAGACCCATCTCTGATTCCAGCTCTGACCTGCTGCAAGCTGGAGATCCAGCTCCAGGCCTAGCACCAGCTTTGGCTTAATATCCAGGACTAATATGGGCTTAGTCCATGGCATTGGGTCCAAACTCACAACCCATTCATCTGTTTCCTACCCTCCCTTTTATTTTTCTTCTTCTTCTTCTTCTTCTTCTTCTTCTTCTTTTTTTTTTTTTAAAGTAAACTCTACTCTCAACATGGAGCTTAAGCTCGCTACCTCGAGATCAAGAATTGCCTGCTCCAACGAGCGAGCCAGCCAGGCGCCCTGTGTTTCCTACCCCCCGCCCCCATCCCCAGCTCCACTTTCCTGGGCTGAAGTTTCCCACCTCAGTTCCAGGTTTCCCCTGCATTCCTATGAAGCCTTTTGTAAGCTAAAATGGCGTAAAGAAGCAATGGCCATGAACTTATATGGAAAAATTCTTCAGCATTCCCACACCCAAAAGCTTCTGTTAGGCTTTTCTGATACTTTAGGACACATCTCGCTAGTGTATGTGCAAAATGAATCCGAGATTAAAGCATAGATGCTTACAGACACGGTTCAGATCTCTGGTGGCTGGATGCTGAGAGGCTGAGTGTACTTCCTGGGGAAGGAGCTTGGTGGGGCCACTCTGGCTGTCAGGGGTTCACGCTGCTTCTGTGACAGCTTGATGCCAAACACTGAGCACTATTTTGGCTATTTACCCTTTTTGTTCTTTTCTTTTAGAGTGAGAGAGCGTGCAAGTGGGGGAGAGGGGCAGAGGGAGAGAGAGGATCTCAAGCAGGCTCCACGCTCGGCATGGAGCCCAGCGTGGGGCTCCATCCCAGGACCTTTGGCCCCATGACCTGAGCTGATATCAAGAGTCAGAGGCTCAACTGACTGAGCCACCCAGGTGTCCCATTTTTTTGTTTTGGGGGTTTTTTGTTTGTTTGTTTTTTTCATCTTTTATAAAAGTGAAAATCCCCCTTGAATTTCTTTGGTTAGTAAAAAAAAAAACCAAACAGGTACTGATGTAGGTCTTTTGTAAAAGCAAAGTGGCATTTCATGCAAATGTTTGAAAAGCATGGGGTGTCTGTACTCTCCAGTTAGAAGGAAGGAGAGAGACTGGGAAAAGACCACAACAGGGCCCCATGTGGCCGGTCTGCTTCTGGGATTACGCCTGCCCTGGAGCTGCCTTGCTGCATGCAGCATCCCAGCCCAACCTCAGGGCCCTGGTGCTGTAGGGACAACTAGTCCCAGGTTCAGAGCAAGACCCTACCACTTACTGGCTGTGAGGCTTTGAGCACCTCCTTGGGCCCCGATTCTCTTGTCTATAAAACAGGAGAACAGATGACATGAGAACGATAGGAGACAATGCTGTGGAGGTCTGGACATGGCGCCTGGCACACAGTAGATGTCAATAACCGCCAGGGCCTTTCCCCCTCCCTGTTTTTCCAGATCCACCAGGTCAGCTCCTGTGGGTGCCCTGCACATTCCACAGTGCTCATTGCGTAAGGGCTGTCCTGCCACTATGACATTAGTGGCCCTGGCACAGCCTTGCTTCCAAGCTTCTGGCTGGGACTGTTGTCCCTAGGACATCTTGGGCAGTGGGGGCAGAGCCAAGGCACCACACTGGAGCCCCTGCCTAGAACTCCATGTCCCTGACGTCAGGGGCAAACATGGCTCCACAGGGTACTGGGGAAAAGGCTGGTCTTCCTTCTTTGCTGTGGGCTGAGTGTATGTATTTGGGTTGCGGAGGTAGGGGTGCTTCCTTCTCCCCTCTGACTACCTCCTGAGTTCTGTCCATCAAAGCTCGGAAGGCAAGGGTTCCTATGCATAAGGGAACTTGGGGGCCCCTGTACCTTAAACACAGGGCCCAACATCAATGGGGGACTGGGTGTGATGTGTACATAGGTAAGTGAATATGGAGGTATGGATGTATTTGTGCATGGTGTATGGTAAATACAGGCATGTTAGAATATCACGTGTAACACGTATATGTCTGTGTGCAATGTACACGGGTCTCGAAGTGATGTGGGTAGTTGGAGGGCCATGTCTACATGTAGCACATATGTAGTGTGTGTAGGTGACTTTTGCGTGTGAATACCTGTACGTGGGGCGACAGATGTAGATCTGGGTACGTGGTCTAAGCAATGTGTGTTGGTGTGTCTGTATATGATGTGTGTGTCTTGTGTGAGCCAGATCGGGGGAGAGCATGAACTGGAGAGTTCTTTTAGGCAGTGGGGAAGTGTTGGTGTATTTAGGATTCCCTGCTGAATTCTCTGAGGTGGCCCGGCCAAGGTCATGGTCTACTTGCTGCAAGAGCAAAGAAGGGCAGTAGGGGCAGAGTCAAGGGGGTTGGGTCTATTCTCCAAAGAGCCAGATGCTTCACACTCAGCTGACTATCTTGCCCTGATGTCTGGGGGGAAAAAAAAACACCAGGGAAATAAACACAACCTTTGGAAGTCCTGGTGATGTGTATGGGGAGGCTTCTACAGCTGGTAGCTCATGTGGGCAATGCCCTGCCTTTGACCGGCCGCTAAGGCTTGTGAGGCCAATGGCCTTGCTGCCATTAACTGCTCCTAGATGATTACCTAAGTACTGCAGCCCCATTCCAGAATTTCCACAGTATTTCTGCTGAATCTCTGTTCATCAAAGCTCATAAGGCACAGGTTCCTACGGTTAAGAGAACTGGGGAACCCTGACCCCCAAACACAGGAACCAACATCAATGGGAGGGTCTGGGGGTGACACATAGGTGAGTGAATGCGTAGGTGTGGATGTATTTGTGGCATGGTCGTGTTGCAATTGCAAATTGGTATCTCTTGGGACCCCAGGCCCCAGAAGGAAAGTTAAGGGACTTTTTTTTTTTTTTTTAAGTTTGTTTATTTTTGACAGAGAGTTCGAGCACAAGCTGGGGAGGGGCAGAGAGAGAGGGAGACACAGAATCCGAAGCAGGCTCCAGGCTCCGAGATGTCAGCACAGAGCCTGACGTGGGGCTCAAACTCACGAACTGTGAGATCATGACCTGGGCCGAAGTCAAACGCTTAACCGACTGAGCCACCCAGGCGCCCCTAAGGGACTTCTAAAGCCGCATCGCACCTAGGCTGTTGATCTCTAGAGAAACCTAATTTTAAACAGGTTGGCCCTCCCTGCCCCACCCCTTGGTGCGTCTCTTTCCTCAGAATGCACCAGGACTCCCCCTCTCGAAATGACTCCTCAGATAATGTGATCTTGTCTGTATTTTCCATTGCTCCCTAAGATGCACTCCATGCTGGAGATGCCTTGAACCACTTGCATTTCCAAGAATGACTGCCTAAAATGGGCTACTCCGCCTGGCTGACTCTGATTCATCCCTCAAAATTCAGGCTAAGTGTCAGGTCCTCAGGGAAATTTCTGAGGCTGAAACTGCTAGTTGTCCCCTAATACCCAATTATTCTGCTTGCCCTTAGTCATAAAATTCTGATTTTTAGCTGGGCACCTGGCTGGCCTGGAGTAAAAACCCTATTTCCCAGAATTCCTTGCAGCTACGTGTGACTCTGTGACTGAATGTGGGCCAACAGCTTGTGGGCACGACTGTTCTGTGCAACTTTCAGAAACTGTTTTTTATCTTATTTTTTACTTAAAAAAAATTTTTTTTAAGTTTTATTTTCACTTATTTTTTGAGACAGATAGAGAGCAAACAGGGGAGGGACAGAGAGAGAGGGAGACAGAAGCCCAAGCAGGCTCTGGGCCGTCAGCGCGGAGCCCGATGCGGGGCTCAAACTCACAAACCACGAGATCATGACCTGAGCTGAAATCAAGAGTCAGAGGCTTAACCCACTGAGCCACCCAGGTGCCCCAGGAACTGTTTTTTAAAGGGAGTGTGTGTTGTTTTTCACACCTTCCTCCTTCCAACTCACATAGAAACATTGTGTTAAGGATGGCAGAGGATGATGGGGCAATAGAACAGAAAGCACTGAGCTGTGATGATCATGGAGCCGCCATACTAGCTCGTGACGTGGCTGTGATTGGGGAATTTTGTCACCTACAGCCAAACTCAAGCCTAGCTGATACATTTCCCTGGTACCAGCCGTCTCTTCCCTTGTCCCTCGGCTCTCTCTGACGACACACTCCATTCCAATTGCCTGGTTCTATTTGTCCATCCGACTGTGATCTCACAAGGCCGGGGTCTGTGTCATCTACCAAGCACGGTGCCTAACAGACCCAAAAACGTTAGTTGTATTAACAACTGTGTGAAATACACATTCAGGCATCCAGGTTGGGTGAAGCCGTAGTTCGGGGAGTTATTGGTGTAATATGGTCACTGATGGGGTGGGAGAGGACGGGGTAAAGAGGAAAGAGGGTTGAAGGAAGAGGTCCTCAGAGTTCTAACATCTAAGGTTGAGGAGGAAAAGCCCTCCTGGGTCTGTGCTGAGGCCACCTCTGCCCAAAGTTAAGGGACTAGCGTTGAGGGAAGCAGTGGTCAAGGGTTCAGGGTTCTAGAGTCCAGGACATCTGGGTTTCCATCCTGGCTCTGCCACTCACTAGCTCTCTGACCTTGAGCAAGTTAACTACTCAGCCTCAGTCTCTTTATCTGCAGAGGAGAGAATAATAAAGAACTTACCTCATGGGGTTGTTGTGAAGTTAAAATTAGAGAATTCACGTAAATCACATAGCACGGTGCTTGGCATAGAGTGAGTGGTTAGCAAATGTTGGCCATTATGATTCTTGTTACTATGGTCTTTCTTGCATTCATTAACTCACTTAACAAACAAGCTCTAGGCATTCTTCCACATGTGCCCAGTGCTTCAGCCAAAATGTATTTCCTGAGATTTCCTAACACTTACCATTCTCCCTCACCCCCTTTGGCTTTGCACATGCTGTTTGCTCTGCCTGACGTGCCCTTCACTCTCCTCATCTGCCTGGCACACTTGCCCTTTGAGCCTCAGCTAATAGTTCATATCCTTAAGGACTTGCTGAGACCTCCTAGGCTAGGTTGGAAGCCTCTGGGCTTGCACATGACCATGGCTGTCTCATTGCACAACTCCAGTGGGGGACCAGTCACATAGACCTTTTTGGCTGTGTGACGTGGCAATCTTGCCTGTATCAGTCCTCTGTTTACCTTTATCGTAATTTTTATCAGCCTTTTACTGTAATGATTTATTTACCTGTTGATCTCTCTCTCTAGACTCTGAACTCCTTAAGGACTCTGCCTGACACTGAGGCAGGGCTCAGAGAATGTTCATCTGAATGAAGGGATCCTAGCCTCATCCCTGCATCCTGGGGTTCCCAGTCTGGCTGGGGAGACAGAATGAACAAACAAAACATATCAAGAACTGAGTATGACCAGGAGGTTCACAGCCCTGTGTGTTTCAGACAGAGGCGTTCCCACGATGGACAAAGAGAGCTCTAAGAGAGGATGCGGTGGTCAGAGCGGGGAACTGGAGTGGAGATGTAAATTCTGGATTGTTCTTCTCAGATGTTGGAAGAATTCTTGCCTTCCACCGCCCCTGACTTTCATTTGGTCCAAAAATAAGGACATCATCTTTTCAAAGCTCTTACAAGGACAATGTATATCCAAGAGGAACCAGCATAGATTGAGGTCTTTGCCAGGCCAGTTGTTAGGCTGGGCCACAGCCTGAAGCAAGAGGAGGTACCCAGAGGATCTGACATTGCTCTGAAACTTAATTCGAGTTACCCCCACTACGGGCTAGGGACCAGATTATGGGGCTCTTAGGAAAGTGTTTCTCCTCCTCAACATGGATTTACACTATACTGTTGCTGAGAATAAACAGTTGTGTTTTGTGTGCCTGTGTGTATGTGTGTGTATTTGATCTGCATTTAACCACCCTCCTGACATTCCCATTCACCCCAAAAGGCCAAATCTGAACAATGAGGAGGAGGCATAGCTTGTCATTTCTCATTGGTGGAAAGACTTTAAAGAGACAGGACACTGAGAGTCAAAATTTCCAAGCCCATCCTGGGCTGTTTGGTGCAGGCTATTTGCCTGTACCCCTCCATGCTCCTGCTAGGATAGTCTTTTAGACTGAATAACTCAGACTTTGGGAAGTGTTCTGCTAAGTGTTTCTTATCCTGTTGATCCTATCCCATGTGGCTTAGGGGGTGAGGCTTCCTGAACAGAGCCTGATGTAGATTTTGCCCAGGGGAGAACTGAAAAGGTGGTCTCTTTCAGTGAGTGTAAGGGAAGGAAGACCTGAGACGGGAGAATAAAGTTAGGAACCGAGTGTACTCACAAGGAGACATCCTGTTAACAGGTTTTGGTTGTTTTTCCCTTGGGCAGTCACATGACATGCACAATTTAAAATGATTTCTTCTAGTTGTATTTCCCTACAGGAATTCCTGCCCCTTCAGTGAAGTCTGTCACAGGCATGTGGGCCTTGCCTTCATGGTAGCTCATGGAGTGAGCATATGCAGCAGTGGGGCTGGGGAGGAGTCCTTCTGGGTGCAAGGCTCCTGAGCAGGCATGGGAGGAAGACAACCTTACCTGAAGAGGAATAAAACGTGGAGCAGTCCATTTTAAGGGACAAGGCAGTCAGGTTAAGGGTGAGGGTGCAAGTAAAGCTTAGGGTGAGCCATGGGAACTACCTTTTCTGGGGACTGAGAGCTTCAAGTCCAACTCCTGGCCGGAACAGAGGGTGGGGTGAAGTTTCAGGAATGAGGTGGGAAAGGGGGGGCTGGGGACCCCTCAGTCTCCGTCCCAGCCCCTGGTTGTGGCTTGCCTTCCCACAGGGAGCCAGGCGGTGGCCTGTGCCTATGTGTCCTCATTGCCCTTTGCTCTGTGGGAAGGTCCTGATAGCAAGCAGAATGGATCGTGGCTACCGGAGGACACTTCCACGTGCCACTGGCCCTACCCTTCACCTTTCGTTTTTTCCTGATGGCCAGGAAGTCTTTGGGCAGCTCAAGGAAGGCTGCTACTACCTTCACTTTGGCCCTGTCACTCAGAAGGAGTAAGCAAAGCCAAAAGTCTCCAAAAAGAAGTGGGGTGAGGGGAGAGGCTCAAGAATTTGCTATTTTCCCTTCTTTGGCCTCCTGTTCCCACCCAACATAAGCCCAGAGCCTGGAGTTCAGAGGAGAGATCATAATTTACCACCTAAGGTTTAGAATCCAGCCCAGCCCAGCCCCAAAGTCCAGCCCAAAGCTTAGAACACAGAGCCCAAACAAGCCCAGACGGGTCAAAAGTCCAGCTCAGAAGCCAGCACTAAAGCCCAGAACCCAGGGGTGCCTGGGTGGCTCAGTTGGTTGAATGTCTGACTCCTGATGTGGGCTCAGGTCATGATCCCAGGGTTGTGGGATCGAGCTCTGCATCAGGCTCTGTGCTGAGCAGGGAGCCTGCTTCGGATTCTCTTTCTCTCTCCCTCTGCCCCCCTCACCAGACCCAAAGACCAGAGCTCAGGACTTAGAACCGAGTCCTGGGCGTATAATCCAGGTCACAGCCTAGAACCCAGAGCCAGAGGGCCAGAAGCTCAGAGCCAGAATTCAGACTAAAGCTAAGCCCAAAGTCCAGAGCCCAAAGCAACCCAGAAGCTACTCAAAAGCCTAGAACACAACACAGACCCATCTTAGTTCCAGGACACAGAGTCCAGCCTAATAGTTATGGGGGTGTATAGAACTCCACACCCAGCCCACAGCCTAGCAGACCCCGGATGTTCCTCCTAGCAGCAGTTAGCGATAGACCAAGGCTGCAAGATGAGGAGGAGGAATTCCAGATTTCAACCCTACTCCTGGCAGGAGGGGGACAAGGAGCTGGTGTTTGTGTGGTGGCAAGGGGAGTGTTCTGTGGTTCTCCTAGCCCTGGTCTGGAGGGTCCATACTGGAGACTCAGACATCAGGCAAAACATGGCCTAGGGCTTTCTCTGCAAGGACTACCTCTTGGAATCTCAATGGGATGGGAAGCAATCCCAATGCTGCTGACTTGCTGTGTGACTTTGAGAAAGTCCCTTCCCTTCTCTGGTCTTACTTTTCCCAAAAAGGAAATCAGAAAGTGTTTTATTTAGACTCATAGACCCAGAAACACAGAAGGGCCTATTACAGATAGCCCCTTCATTCATTTAATCTCTCATTCATCAAATATTTGTTGAACACATACTATAGGTAGACTTTAAACAGGACGATGAAATGGCCAGATTTTTTTTTTTTTTTAATTCATCTGTTGTTGAAGATTGGATTAGAGGAGGCCCATTAGGGCATTGTTCCAATAGTTCAGGAGAGATAGAACGAGAGTCTAAGGATTGCAAGTGTCATGTCATATTTATAAAGTACAGATGTGGTCATGGCGCTTAGGTTGCGCAGTCCGTTAAGTGTCCGACTTCGGCTCAGGTCAGGATCTCATGGTCTGTGCGTTCGAGCCCCACACTGGGCTCTCTGCTGTCAGCACAGAGCCCACTTTGCATCCTCTGTCCCCCCTCTCTCTCTGCCTCTCTCTCACTCATTCTTTCTCTCTAAAAATAAACTAAAAAAAAAAAAAAAAGAGTGGGAGGTAATGATTTAAAAGAACACTAATAAAAAAAATAAAGTACAGATATGGTCATTTTACTCTTCTGCTTAGAATCCTTATAATGGCTCCCCACTATCTTCAGGGTGAGGATGCAAGGCCTCTTCCCATCTTCTCAGCCTCAGGGCTTATCAATTTCCCATCTAGCAAATGCCCAGTCCCCACCAAGATACTCATTGTTTCTATACCCACCATGCTCCATTACTCTTCCATCTGTGGTGTTCCTTTTGCTTCATGCCCTTCCCTATCTCAGGAACTCTTACTCAGGGTTTGGCTCCATCAGCACCTCCTCTGTGAAGCCTTCCCAGACTTCTATCTCTCAAACAGAATCTAGTGTTCTCAAGTCTGTGCACTCACACAGATCTCCATTAGGACTTCGCTACACTTTGTAGCTTAGTCTGCTTATGTTTGTCTCCGTGATTAGATGTGACTCCCTCAGAGGTGCCTGGGTGGCTCAGTCAATTAAGCATCCGACTCTTGATATTGGCACAGGTCATGATCTCAAGCCCTGCGTTGGGCTCCAGGCTGACATTGCAGAGCCTGCTTGAGATTCTCTCTTTCCTCTCTCTCTGCCCCTCCCTCTCCTCCTCTCTCTCTTTTTTCTCTCATGTGAGTGTGCACACACACATTCACACTCTCAAAATAATTAAATAAAACTTTTTAAAAAATGTGACTCCCTCAAAGGACAGGATCATCCATACCTTCTTCACCTTTGTGTTGCTGGGTGGGTCCAGAGTAGCTCAGTAAACCACGGACAAGGCCACCTTTCTACCTCTTCCAAGTAGATTTTATTAAAAGAACAAAAAAAAAAATTTTTTTAAGTAAACTCAATGACACATATGGGGCTTGAACTCACAACCCTGAGATCAAGATTTGCATGCTTTACCAACTGAGCTAGCCAGGTATCCCTAAATTTTTAAAAAAATTTAAGGCCCCCATGTTTTAAGTTTATTCTATTCATTTTATTATTTTTTTAATTTTAAAGATTTTATTTTTAAGCAACCTCTATGCCCAACGTGGGGCTCAAACTCATAACTCTGAGACCAAGAGTTGCACACTCCAACTGAGCCAGCCAGGTGCCCCTTTGAGGTTTTTTTTAAAAAATTTATTTTAGGGGCGCCTGGGTGGCTCAGTCGGTTAAGCGTCCGACTTCAGCTCAGGTCATGATCTCACAGTCCGTGGGTTCGAGCCCCGCGTCGGGCTCTGTGCTGACAGCTCAGAGCCTGGAGCCTGTTTCAGATTCTGTGTCTCCCTCTTTCTCTGACCCTCCCCTGTTCATGCTCTCTCTCTCTCTCTCTGTCTCAAAAATAAATAAATGTTAAAAAAATAAATAAATAAAAATAAAAAATTTATTTTAAATAAAATATTTTTAATTCCAGTATAATTAATGTCTAAAAAAAATTTTTTTACCTCTTATTTTGTTTTTAAACCCAGAACAGAAATGTTTTTCCAATGCCTTTTTTTTTTTTTTTTTTAACTTTACTTATTTTGAGAGAGAGAGAATCCCAGGTAGACTAGACACTGTTGGCACAGAGCCTGACTGGGAGATCGTGCCCTAAGCCAGATCGAGAGTCAGACCCTTAACCAGCTGAGCCACCCAGGTGCCCCCCCTCCCCACTGCCTCTTCATCAAAGACATCCGGCCAGTCAGAAGAAATGGACAAAGGGCATAAATTAACATATGTTAACAGCCAACTATAAGTTTTGTTTTGCACATATATATTGTCTCACCCGATCCTCAGGATAACACTATGAGCTGTTATTACTGAGCAAATAAATGAAGTTCGGAGAAGTAAATGACCTGCCTAAAGTCACAGACCTAGCTAGAAACAGAACTATATTCAAAACCTGACAAGATTGACTCCAGGCCACACTCTTTAAGGGCCCCAACCATGCTGTTCTCTTATTCCTTATCAGCATGAGACCACAGGGTTACCACAAGTCTGAAGGCCACCAAAGGCCAGTCTCCACGTGCAGTGGTGAAAGTGGAAGCAGCCGTTACTTGGTGCTAGGCTGTCCGACCTGCTTTTTTGAGCAGATGGGTAAAAGGAGGCCCAGAAGTGGGGTGGAACTTTGGGCTTCCCAAGGCAGGCTCCGCTTCTGCCACGCTGGCCTTAGTCCAGCAAGTCACTTATGCTGAAGATCTTACTCTGAGAGGGTCAAGGCCAGCAAGCCAAGGCAGGGCCTCAGGCAGGAACGTGGTGTGAGCATAAGGAGAGCGAGGGCAGAGTCCTGGCTGGCCTGGAAGGGAGGAGTATTGCTCAGGTTTCAGCCTCCACCCCACCCCTTCTTCTTCTTTTTTTAAAAGTTTACTATTTATTTTGAGAGAAAGAGAGAGAGAGAAAGAGAGATGCAGGAGGGGCAGAGGGAGAGGGAGAGAGAATCCCAAGCAGGCTCCGCACCATCAGCAGAGAGCCCGATTTGGGGCTGGAACTCACGACCTGTGAGATCATGATCTGAGCTGAAACCAAGAGTCAGATGCTTAACCGACTGAGCCACTGAGGTGCCCCATTGAGCCACCCAGGCCCCCCTCCCCCTTCTTCTGAGGCCAGGCTCTAAGCTCCTGCCCAGAAAGCGCCTCACCTGATCTCCTGGATCCTGAGGCTACCTGGCAGGTTGGCCCAATCCCTGGGGCTGTCTCAGATGGTGTGGTTCTCTGAGCCAAGGCTGGTCTATTCAGCTTCTTCTACTCCATCATTCTGACAACTCCTCTGCAGAGTCTTCCTGGGGGGTAGGGAAGTCTCTCTTTTCTGGGAAGAAACTTGAACTTGGGGGAACCCAGGATGAGAAGATACAGGGATACTGGCTGGTTGGCTGGGGGAGGTACCAGGTATCCCAGGGAATCTCTGGGCACTCTCCATGCCCCTCAGTCCCCTGACACCTGAGGCTCAGAAGTCAGACCTATCACCTAGCCTAGTCCCGAAGCCCATAATAGGGGGCCTCCCTCCGAAGTGGTCTATAGCCTCTCGTGGTCAGACGGATCAGCCTCGGAGACTCTCCTACCCTACAACTGCCCAGCCAACATACAGGCAGGAACTAGCAGCCTCCTGGCGACTTCAAGGGCCCTCAGATACTTCCTCCCCAAAGAGCCTCTCTTTGGGACCCTCAAGAGTCCCTTCTTCCTACTTTCTGCCCTGCCTCCTTCCTACAGGACAAATAATAGGGGATCCAGGGAGAGTAGACTGGGGCATCCCTATCATAGCAGCCATTCTAGGAAACCCTTGCTCCGGGGCCTGCCCAGGCCTTAACTCTGGCCATTCCCTGGCCTCAGAGCACCACCACCCAGAATGTAAACTTACTAGTGACTCTTGAGCTAAGTATACTTTAAGGAATGGGCTGGTTCCTTTTTTTCAGAAGTCAGGGTGGTGAGTCTGCCAGTTAGGCACTGAAGAAATCTTCCACTGGATAACGAACTATAAGCTATCACACTTGGCAACTCTTTCACTTAGCTGAAACCTCAACAGCTCCACCTGATAATCGTGCCCCGACCCAACGGCATCCAATTGTGCTTGAAATACCACATTGTGGAACCAGACATAAATCTAGCCTCTAGCTATTTACATCAAATTTCCTCCCCTCTGACTTAAGCGGCCTTACTTGGAGAGGTTTTGCCCAGGGTGCTAATAAAGATAATAATAATAATAATAATCCTTTTATTTTTTAATGTTTATTCTGAGAGAGAGAGAGCAGGGGAGGGAGGGGGAGAGACTGAAACAGAGAGAGAGAGAGAGAGAGAGAGAGAGAGAGAGAGAGAGAGAATCCCAAGCAGATCCATGCTGCCAACACAGAGCCCAACAAGGGGCTTGATCTCATGAACGGTGAGATCAAGAGTCAGATGCTTAACCAACTGAGCCACCCAGGTGCTCCTAATAATCCTTTTAAAGTGCTCACTCTGTGCCAAGCACTGTTTTAATCACCCCACTTAATCCTCATGCCAACCCCAAAGACAGGTACAATTATTATCCCCATTCGACAAGTGGGGAGTGAGGCTCAAAGAGATTTGGCAATTTGCCCAAGAGTAAACTGTAATGGTAGAGATAGGCTATGCAGCCAGGTAACCTGTCTCTGAGATCTTTGCACTTAACTCTGCTGCTCTGCCTCCCAAGAAGCTCTGGGGACCTGTTGGCCTCCCCCAAGGGCTCTCAGGGGACTATGCTAGGGCATATGAAGAAGCCCACCAGGCTAGGCATGGTGCTTCATGAGGGCATAGACAGGTGGAGAGCAACAAGGGGGCAGGGAGAGGGCTCTGAAGCTCATTTGCCCTAGGCTGTGAGGTCGGGTTAGACCCAGAAAAGGTCAAGGATGGCTAGGAGGGTGGTCCGAGCACAGAGTGGGGAGCTGTCTGTCTGCCCTTCAAGGAGAAACCCTTGTCCTCACTGCCGCCCTAGATGAAAAGAATGTTACTATGAAAAATGGGCCCAGGCCCCTGCTCCAGGCTCTGGAAGCTAATAGAGCCCTCTGCCTACTGTGGACTGGAGGTTCAGGACAGCCCCTTGGACTCCAGGCCTGGTGGTGTGGGGGTAAAGGGGGAGTAGGAAGGACAGTTGGCAAGAAGGCCAGCGGAGACACGTGGTCAGGACTGGAAGGCATCTCTAAGTGACAAGTCTACAACCACACCATCACCAGAAAAAGGGGCCTGACTCTGGGTTTATAAAACTAGTCCCTGCTTCTCCTCTATTAGCCTCAGGTTCATCATCTATTAAATGGAGTAATAAAAACTACCCTCTCCAGGGGTGTTGTGAGGAGTAAATGAGACGATATACACAAAGCACTTAGCACAGTGCTTGCCTGGCATACAGAGAGTGCTCAATAACTGGGAGCTTCTGTATTAGCAGTGCTCTGTTTCCATTGCTGGTCAATGAGTGTCCCTGGAGGTATGTTACGGGGGCTCTGTCCTCAGCAACACTATGGATGGTGGAGTGAAGCTGCAAGGAGCAGCCTGGATCTAAACTTAGGGAGAGAAAACAGTGGGCAACAGAACCGGCATTCAAAACAATTTCTACAGGCTGGAATAAGCAAGATGACATTGTCCTTCTGTGAGCTTGAAGACATTCACACAAAGCAGAGGGTGGGGGAGAGACCTGACTTGACCCCAGCTCTGCTGAAAAGGATCTGAATGATTTAGTTGATCACAACCTGATGGGAACTAATCATGGGAGAGAAAGGCTCTGGAGCCCAGCAGTCTTAGGCTGCATTAACAGTGTGTCGCGTCCAGACTGGGGGAAATAATAGGTCTATTGTGCTGGCATGGTCAGGCCATATCTGGAATCTTGCACTGCTACACTGACAGGCTGGAATCAGGCCAGGAGGGGGACCAGTCCGGCTTCAGCTCCCAGGTACTTGTGCTAAGCACTTCCTGGGCATTTTCTTGTTTCATACCCAAAGCTACCCTACCAGGGAGTCATTATTACTATCTCCACTTTACATACACGGAGGGTAACTGAGTTGCTCAGGACCAGCCATGCAGCTAGTAAACGGAGGAGCCTGAGGCTTTCCCAGATGGGCTCTTCCTGTGCTTGTACCGGAGGAAGACTGAGCATGCATCACTGAACACATATTTATTAGTTTCCTTCCATGAGTCAGATCCCAGCTAGTTTGTGGGGACACAGCAGTGGAAAAAGATGTGGTTCCTGTCTTCCTGGAGTTCATGGTCTGGGGGTGGGGGGTCTAAATCACTTGTGATATGGCGTGATGCTACAGGAGTGAAGATTTTAGGGCTGGGAGGGATCAGAGTCCACCACAGCCAACTCAAGCCTGGGGAAGGGAAGAGACAGAAAGAACAGTGTCACACAGCTCCTGGTGGAGCCATGGGAGGTCAGCCCGTGCCCTTTTCACAGCATCCAACTGTCTCACTTTGGCTCTGTCTGCTCAGCAGTGACCAAGAGCTGTGTGCCACGATGGGAGCTGCTGGGGCATATGAGGAAGCTTGGTGTGGCCATCCTGGGGTAGCCAGACCTCATCTCTCCTCCCTGCAATCAATCAGAGAGCCTAAGAAAGAAAACAGGAGTGGAAGCTCAGCAATCACAGGAACGGGAGAAAGTGGCCTTTGAGATCCCAGCATCCCCTTCACTAATTAGAGCAACCGACCCCCACGCCCCCTCCCCGGCCTCTTGAGTGTCTGGGAAGCCTGGGGGTGATGACCCAGAGGTGGTAGAAAAAGCATGTTTTCTGGATCTGTGTTTGGCGTCTGTTCCAGACTAATGTCCTTCTAGATATCTTCTTTCAAGGACCAGATTACTCAGTCCTCTCTTTTTCAAATCCTTCCTTGATTGTTTCAACCCAGAGTGCCACTGCAGTTTTGTCACATCTCCTAGGGTTTTTTGTTGGAGAAACACATATATCCCATTTAGCGTCCTGGTAATTTTTGCTGAGAGAGACAGAGCAGGGCCGTTAAGAGAGAAGGCTCTGGAAAGGGACAAACCTGCCAGGCCTGGCTTTGCCACAAAACAGCTGTTTCACTTCTCTGAGTTTCCATTTCCTCAGCTATAAAATGGGGATGATAATACCGTGCTCATGTCGTTGCTGTGAGGACTGGATGACATCATTTTAAGCACGGAGGAAACTCTCCATAAAAGGCCACTGTTACTATCATGGGGTACTGGGGGGCTGGTCCTGTCTCCTCTGCACACCTTGGGAGCTCCCTGCCAGCAGGGGCAGTGACTGCGATACGTCATCGTTGTCCCCCATTGCCCTGGGCCCCAGAGAAGCCAGTGTTGGGAAGAGGGAATGGTCAGTCTTGGGAGATGCAAGAGGGACATCGATACTGGAAGTGCCAGCCCTACATCCTCCATCCAGGTTTGGAGGAGAGGGAGGCACGACCTGACTCCTGATTTTGGGGGGGGGGGCAGTGGGCTTCCCAGCCCCTACCTTTCCTAGCCGTGGGGGTCAGAAGTCACCGGCCGTGGGCCCGACTCAGGGAGAACTCACTCTGGGGCACCTCGGGCAGGTCCCTTCCAGCCTTAGGCCTCAGTTTCCTCGTGCGTGTCAGGTGGGTCTCCCGGTCTTCTCCGGGGTTTGCGAGGAGCACGCGCAGCCGGATGCCGGCTTTTGAGAACGTGGCTCAGTGGCAGAGAGGCTGGGAGGCTTAGGCAGGCGGGAAAGCCGCCAGGCGGGCGAGGGGATTGGCTGCAGGCAGGGCAGCCGGCTCTGCGATTGGATCAGAGTGGGCAGGGCCGGGCCTTTAAGAGGCGCGAGGGGGCGTGCAGGGGAGTGTGCGCCTCGCCCGCCCGCCGGGTTTACTAGCGAGAGGCGGCCGTGGCGGCGGCGGCGGCGGCGGCGGCGGCGGCCACGACGGGAGTCCCGGCAGAGCGGAGTCCCGCGGAGCAGAGGCGCATCCCGGCTTTCCGGTCCCAGGCGGCGTGGCCCGCGGGTCATGGCCAAGGGAGAGGGCTCCGAGAGCGGCTCCGCGGCGGGGCTGCTGCCCACCGGCATCCTCCAAGCCGCTGAACGGCCGGCCCAGGTGAAGGTGAGGACCCCCCCCCCTTTCACCGCCCCCCACCCCTCCCCGGGCAGAGGGCTAGGGGTGAGAGCAAGCTGAGATGGGGACGTCGAGGAAGAGGTTTGGTTTCGGACGCCTCGGGCTAGCCGGGGACAGGCTAGCCCAGTGGCAGGGGAGGGCCCGGGGGTACCGGCCTTGGGGACAGGGGGTGATG
Organism: Panthera uncia; assembly: GCF_023721935.1. Classification (NCBI taxonomy): domain Eukaryota; kingdom Metazoa; phylum Chordata; class Mammalia; order Carnivora; family Felidae; genus Panthera; species Panthera uncia. The sequence continues at coordinate 74,308,947 of NW_026057585.1, read as the reverse complement.
GAGAGGATTTGTAGGCGCCCCCTTTTGCTCATCCCCACCCCGCCTCTCCGCCGATCGGCCGCGCCGGCAGCTTCACGTGGTGCCTGGCTGTGTTCAGCCGGTTTCCGTTCTTCTGTGACGAGCGGTTTAGGATTGCCGCCCTGGAAGCCAGAGACCCCAGAAATCCGGGAAAGTCCCCTTAATTCCCCATCTCTCAGCCCCTACTCCCCACCCCCACATGCCCGCGCTGGCACCTCAACTCTGCGGTGAGGGCCGCTCAAGTTCATTCATAAGAACAAGGGCTCTCTGCTCTTAAAAGAGCAGCACTTCCGAGAGAGAGAGGCCCTTGTGTGAGTGTGGGTGTTGATGAGCGCGCCTTGCTTTGCGTGTCCTGACCTTCGACCCCATCCCCAGCTCTCTGGACCTAGTGAAGGATCCATTTGAATCAGGCGACTCCAGGGGGAGATCCCAGGCAATAGGTATCTGCCTGGGAGGTGACTGCCGTTTCCTTTTAGTTTTATTAAGTGATCCTTGCAAGGAGCGGAGTGTGTGTGTGGGGTGGGGGGTGGGGGGGAGCAATTATGCTCTACTAATATGAGTAATCTTCACTTTCCTGGGCAAACTCAATCTCTCTAGTGCCCCACCCAGATAGGGCCCAGCCCTGTACCTAGAGGCCTTTCCTCCCCTCTCCAAGGTTCCCTAGGAACTGGGGATGGGGAATAGCAAGAGGGAGGGTAGGACAGCTCCCGGGTTTGCCTCAAGCTCTGGCTGACTACAGGGGCCAGGGTCGCTCTGGGACAGATGGAAGGAACAGCTGTGCCCCCAGCCAGCTGGGCTGGGCCCCTCACCCAGTAGGCAGGTGGGTCCTGGCCTCTGAACTAGGGCGGGAGCAGGGGCTGGGCTTAGGCGGCTCTTGGCAGCTGGAGGATTTTCAGGTTGTGACGGTTGGTGGTGCCTGGTGGGGACAGGTCCACAGGTCTGCTGCTGGAGCATGCTCCCCCTCCAACTGGAACAGAGCATGGTTGGAACCCTACGGGAAGTTGTTGTTGTTGTTTTTTGTTTTGTTTTTAGGGACGGTGGGCTGCTAAATTAACTCAGAATCTGGGGGTAGGGTGGCTTAGGGGCCACTTCCTTGGTATGGAATCCCCCTTTCCAGCTTCCTAAGATAGAGAATACCTTTCTTTTCTTGTAGGAAGTGAGATCACCCTGGGTGGGAACAGGGCAAGGTAGACTTGTTCCTCCTGGCAGAGTGGATCAGAAGAATGGTCCTGCCTCTGGAACCTTCTAGGATGGAGGCCAGGATCCTGGGTCTCTTTTCATCCTTTCCTCTTCTTCCCAGAAGGAACCAAAGAAGAAACAACAGTTGTCCATTTGCAACAAGCTTTGCTATGCAGTTGGGGGGGCCCCCTACCAGGTGACAGGCTGTGCCCTGGGGTTCTTCCTGCAGATCTACCTGTTGGATGTGGCTCAGGTAAGTGGGGCTGAGCCCACCAGGGCTCCTCCAGCATCCTGAGGTGGGAGGGTAGATACGTTCAGTTTTCCCCATCTGTGAAATGGGACTGGGAATCCCTACTTTGCTGCCTCTCAGAGTCGGCCGTAGATAAGAAATAAGAAGGCTTGCTTTGGAAAGTATCCAGCAGGGGAGTCTATCTGCCCCAGGAATCTTAGTTGGCAAGGTCAGGCAACTTCTCCTTGCCTGGCAAGAGCAACAGAGCCTGGAGGGGCAGACGGTGGTGTGAGAAAGAATGGAGCCTGCTGGTGGCCCTGTTCTTAGAAGAGACTGGCACACCATGTCCCCAGCTGGACAACAGTCAGCTGGCCCAGCTCAGGGGCTGGTAGATGTTGCCAGGCTTGTAGATAAGCTGTTTCCCACCTTCACCTGAGAGGCCGAGGCATGTCAGTGGGCAGAGAGGCCCCCAAGTGCTGAGCTAGGTTAAGGCGCCCAGTGCACAGGGTCTTTGACTGAGAGAGGTACTTAGGGTGAAGCAGGGTTCTTTCTCTGTTCTGAGAAGCTTTGGCCAGCAGCCTGGCATGCTGAGAATTCACCTTGTCTGGATGGGAGAGTGGGAGGCTCAACAGCCACTGCAGGCAAAGCATCTTCATTGTAACCATTTCTAGGTGGGGAACACTGAGCCCCAGAAAGGACAAATAACTTATTTCAAGCAGCTAGTTTTCCCATGGGCTGGGTCCTGAGTGGGGTACAAATATGAGGAACCTGCAATCAAAGTATAGAATTGTCTTCATGAGTGTGAGGTTAGGGAGAGTCGGTTTGGGGAAACTACAGTGTGAGAGAGGCCACCAGTTTCCCTATTTCCTGGAGCCAGAGCAATATAGTAGAGCCTTGATGGATGTAAGGAAGAGTCCAGAGAAACTATTTAGGCCTAAAAGGTTTGCAGGGAGGGGGATGGCTTCAGTGGATAGTCACAGGTCACTTTTTAAAAGCATCTAAAGATTCCTTTCCACATCCAAGATAGAGCTTGACCTGTAAGACAGGGATCTCAACTCCAGTCCTGTAAGATAGGGATCGTAACTCCCATTATACAGATGGGGAAGTTGAGGCCCACTGTAGTCAAATGAGCAAATGCTCATTTTGATACCAGGTGCTTGGCGCTCAGGGCTGTGAGAGGGAAGCAAGGAAGTGATTCTGGATTCATTCTAGTCGATGGGGAGTGTTTTCAAGGGCAGTGGAAGGGAGTACATAAGGGAGCAGATCTGGGAAAACTTCGAAGGCACTCTGCACTGGCTGCTATCAGGGAGCTGTTATCATTATGAACAAGGCAAGAGAAGATGATGAAGGCCTGAGTGAGAGCAGCCCAGAGTCCCAAGGGCCTGGCTGAGATGGGGAGGGAGCCCCTGCTTTTGCCTACCATCGAGGGTTGAGATGAGTAGAAGGATGAAGGGGTCACCTTCTTCTACCTGTTCCCCATTCCAGGTGGACCCTTTCTCTGCCTCCATCATCCTCTTTGTGGGCCGAGCTTGGGATGCCTTCACAGACCCCCTCGTGGGCTTCTGCATTAGCAAATCTTCCTGGACCCGCCTGGGCCGCCTCATGCCCTGGTGAGTAAAAGAGGCTCCTCTGAGGTGGCAGAAGGCAGGGCTTCAGGCATGCCCACTAACTCTTGATCCTTCCATCTGACTTGTCACAGGCTGGGGGGTGAGAAGAAATGACGCAGAAAGCCGAGTGTTGAAACCCAGCTGAGGCCTCAGCTGCCCCAGGCATGGGCACTGGGATGGATGCTCTGCCAATTCATTTCCCAGGCTGGCTAAATTGCCAGACTGAGCAGCTTCCCCTACACCAGGCCCCATTGCTCCCCAAGGTCCATTCCCTCCTGCGAAGCTGGAATTCTAACTCCTCCCCCTCAGTCGTTATAGCAGCAGAGATAGTGCTGCATAGTGGTTGAGAGGTTATACTCGGAATCCAGCCTGCCTGTGTTTCACCACTCACAGCTATGCAACCTTGGGCAAATCACTTAACATCTCTGAGCCTCAAGTTTTTCATCTGCAAAATGGAGATAATAATTATGCCTATCTCGTGCGTTTATGGTGAGGATTAAATTTTTTTTTATATGTAAAGTACTTAGAACGGTGCTTGGCACATATTAAGTAATGTATAATTTGGCACCCCTTCAGAGTAGCTCCTGGTGGTCAAGGGTGGAGGGTAATACCAAGAATGGGATTTGCAGAACCATAACCTCTGGCCCCTTGGATGATGTAAACTACCTTTTCCCTTGATACAAAGCCTACACTACTCAGCCTCAGGCTATAGGGCAAAGTGGGGGGAGGTAGTACCACAGATCACACAGCCAAGGGAGACACACGGGACCAGCTGACAGTCTGGAGCTCTGGTTCTCTCCAGGACATCCTGCTTGGTGGGGGGAGGGGGGTGGACATACCCCTTTCATCTCCAGCCCATCCAGGCTCAAATGGGCGCCTTCCTGCCCCAGGGGTGCCCATACCTGGTCTCCGGCCTTCAAAGCTCTTCCCACAGCTCCCACTCCACCCCCACAACTTCCTTTCCCACGAGGCCCCCCTCCCACCACAATCGCACCAGCCCCTGGCTAAGGCCCAGATTGGGGCCTTTGATCCAGGCTGCAGGGCTGCGGGGGTGGGGGGGGGGGGGGGTGGATTTGTGGGGAGGGGGAGGGGGAGGGAGATGGCGATGGGATGGGGGTGGCTGCAAGGCAGGACCATCCGCCTCACCTGGACAGGCCGCCCAGGTAGGAGCCAGCCGCCCAGGTAGGAGCCAGCCAGCTGGGCCCCAGACCCGAGTCCCTGGCAGCCTGTGGGAGGTGGGGCTCTGCTGCCACATCTCCTCATGAGGCACAGCCAATGGGAGAGAGCTACCCTGGACAGCCCCTTGCGGTGGCCGGAGGCAGCAGCTGGGTTACTTCCAGTCACATTCGGTTTCTCAGCTTCTCAGCGAAAGGAGAGGAAGGAGTGTTTGACGAAGGCTGACGGAAGGAGCCCTTGTTCTCCGAGGAGACGCGTGGATTCGGGAAGGAGGGGGGAGGGCAGAGAGGGAGAAAAGAGGAGGCCCTCCCTGTGGGAAGCAGGATCAGAGGGCCTGGAGCTAGGCAGGTGTGGCAGCCAGCCTGGTGAAGTTGCTGAGGGCCCTTCAGGCAGGTTTCTGACTTAGCACGGTGTCTGCGTACATGTCCTCACCTGTTCGGGTGGTAATTCTGGGTGATACTTCTTGAATGGTACCCCCACCCCTGTGTCTGAGCGCACGTTGGATCGGTGGGGGGCTGAGGGGCTTGTGTGTAGGCTACGGGACCTCCTCCTGGTCCATACCACAGCCGGGACCCAGCCCCTTTTTGTGGTGTGGGTAGAGGCCGCGCCTTTCAGGGTTCATCAGCCCTGTGGCCCACTATCTTCTCAGGCCTCAGAGCAGCCCCTGCCCTTAGCCGGCACTTAGATCCACCCCTCCGACCAGGAAGACTTTGACAGACGCTCTCCCTGGAGTTCCCAAGGCCACGTGGTGAGAGGCAGAGTATCCACAAGGTCACAAGGGCAGGCTGGGATGCAGCAGGGCTGGGCCTGAGGTCTGATTCCCTGGCCGTGGACCTGTACTCTCCCGCTGGGCTTTCTGGTGCGGTAGTCACAGCAAGGACTTACTATGTCCCAAGCACTGTTCTACATTTTAGTACCAACTTATTAAAGTCTCAAAACTACTTCAGCTCTGTGAGATAGAACCAGAGTTCTTACGGTGGCCTGTAAGGACATGACCTGGTACTCCATGTCCTCCAACCCCATCTCCTAATCCCACCTCCTGTGCTCACTCCACTCCAGCCCCAGTAGCCTTCTTGCTTCTCCTCAAACTTGCTTGAGCACCTCTGCACTGACTGTTCCTGCCCGACACACATTTGCCTCAGACAACTGCTCAAGGCCAACTCCCTCCTCTCAGCCGAGTCTTGGCACAGATATCAGCACCTCCGTGAGGGCTACCCTGTCTGCTCTTGTCACCTCTACCCCCATACTCCTAATCCCCTTTAGACTGCTTTCTTTTCTCCATGGCACTTAATCACCTTCTAATACATAACCTTTTGAAAACTGTGGTAAAATATACACATAACATAAACTTTTGCCATTTTAACCATTTAAAAAAAATTTTTTTTTGCATTTTATTTATTTTTGATAGAGAGAGAGCGAGAGAGAGAGAGAGACAGAGCACAAGTGGGGGAGGGGCAGAGAGAGGGGGAGACACAGAATCCGAAGCAGGCTCCAGGCTCTGAGCTGTCAGCACGGAGCCCGACTCGGGGCTTGAACTCACAAACCGCGAGATCATGACCTGAGCCGAGGTCGGACGCTCAACCAACCGAGCCACCCAGGCATCACCCCCCACCCCCCGCCTTGTAACCATTTTTAAATGTACACTTCAGTATCATCAAGTACATTCTCATTGCTGTGCAGCCATCACCACCATCCATCTCTAGAACTTTTGCATCTTCCCAAACTGAAACTCTGTCCCCATGAAAAAAATAATTCCCATACCTCCCTCCCCACAGCGCCTGGCAACCACCACTCTACTCCCTGTCCCTGAACACCTACTCTAGGTGTCTTGAGAACAGGATCATGCAATATTTGTCCTTTTGTGTCCGGCCCATTTCCTTTACCACAATGTCCTCAGGGTCCATCCGGGTTGTAGCCTGTGTCAGACTTTCATTTCTTTTTAAGGCTGAATAATATATATAACTTTTAAATGATGCTTATTCTTCATTTGCCAACTAGAATATAAGATCCACCAGGGCCATAGCTTTCGTCTGTTTTGTTCACTGGTAACATCCTAAGTAATAAGAATAGTGCTTAGCACGTTGCTGGCACTTGAATATCTTTTGAGTAAATGTGGAATGTAAGGTAGGTGCTGTTACTAGTGTCATTTTACAGATGAGAAAATGAGCCTCAGAGAAGTTAAATAACTTGAAAGGTAGTTATAGTCACTGGTAGAGCCAGAATTGGGTTCCTGAAGTATGGCTCCAGAGGGGTTTCTTTTAGCCGCTGCTCTTTGCTGCCCGTGTGTACTAATGACATGCAGTCGGTCCCTCCTGAGGTCTAACTGCTTTTGCGATGGTGTAGAATGCAGAAGTGGGAAGGCACACATTTACGTCCCGTTATAGTTATCTCACTAAGCCCAGTCCTTCCGCCTGGAGTCAGCCTCCCCTACCGCTGTGTGTGTGCCCACAGTGTGTGTGTGTATGTGTGCTGACTGTATGTGTGTGCGCGTAAGAACACTGGTATTGGGTTTGCTCCCTGCCACCCTACTACCTGAGGGTTAGCTGTCATTCTCAGTTCCCCCAGCCCATAGGAAGCCCCTGCCTCGGGAGCCCTCTCCACTGGGGAGATGTAGGCAAGATTCAGGGTCTGACCTCCTGCTCCGTGCTCAGGATTTCAGTCCAGGGGCACTGTTGAAGTCAGCCCTTCCGGGCTTGGCCATTAGCCTCTTCCCAGAGACCCTGGGGTGGGTAGATTCAGGGGGAGGAATTTCCTTCCCGGCAGGCACCCTGTGGGACTACAGAGCAGTCCAGGCTGGGGCCCAGATCCTGGAGTTTTGGCATCCAGCCCCTACTCAGACCTTCCCCTTCCTCAGGATCATCTTCTCCACACCCCTGGCCATCATTGCTTACTTCCTCATCTGGTTCGTGCCTGACTTCCCACAGGGCCAGGCCCTGTGGTACCTGCTTTTCTATTGCCTGTTTGAGACACTGGTCACGGTGAGTGTGGGCACCTCCCCTGGGTGTCTGGTGGGGAGGAACGAGGGCAGTCCCTGGGGCCTCCAGGGTTGGTGCCCAAAGCCACATCTGCCTGTCCATCATCTGACTGGTCAAGGGCCTCTCTTCCATGCCAGTGTTTCCACGTTCCCTACTCAGCTCTCACGATGTTCATCAGCACAGAGCAGAGTGAGCGGGATTCTGCCACTGCGTATCGTAAGTCTCTCTCCAGCCCACTGATCCATCCACCGGGGACCGTGGGTCTATTGTTCCTGACCCTCCCGCCACATTTCTTCCCTTGCTGGGAGTGGGTGTAAAACCATCTCAAAAATAACTTGATCCTTTTATTGCTTTGGTGAGAACAGAGAGGTGCAGGGACTAGCCAGCCAGAGGTCATACAAAGCAAGGCCATAAGGTTAGGCCAAGGCGTCATCTGCCTCACCACCCTATATTTACCCTCCTGGAGCTGCTACCATCACCTGGGGCTAGAACTAGGCATCTGTCCACCTGACCTTCCTCCCTGGGGGCCTACAAGCCACAAGGCCCCTCCAAAGGACCCTTTTACCATTCAGGAATGACCGTGGAGGTACTGGGCACCGTGCTGGGCACAGCGATCCAGGGGCAAATCGTGGGCCAAGCGGATACGCCTTGCCTCCAGGACCCCAATGGTTCTGCACTGGCTTCGGAAGGTACCAATCACACACAGAGCGCCACCTCACTCAAAGAAACGGTGAGGCCCTTGGCTGCACAGGGATCTGGGGAGATGAGGCACAATGGGGTGGTTTGCAGTCATCCTCAGCATAGTGAATATTGGGCATTTGCTCTACAAACTGTTAATATGCCCACTTTTCTGATAATTTCTGATAATTCTAAATAATTTGGCCAGGGTCATAGAACCGGTGATTTACAGAAACTCGATCTGGGGGAGCTCTCACACTCCACAGCCTGACTTCTTAACATTCTGTTCCTCTGGACTTTGCCTAGCCATGGGAAGCAGCAGCCAGCCCAGGATAGTTCTCCCACTTCACCAGTGGAGACAGGCCCCAGAGAAGGGACTGGCCCACGGCGTGGAGCTGCTGAGGGTTGGGATGAGATCAGACTGATGGTCTCTATGTTGCCTTTATCCCCTTTGCAGCAAAATGCATACCTGCTGGCGGCAGGAGTTATTGCCTCCATCTATGTCATCTGTGCTGTCATCCTCACCCTGGGCGTGCGGGAGCAGAGAGGTGAGGGATCCCTGGGGAGCAGTGCAGCCCCGGCGCTGCAGGGCTTTGTCCCTCTGCCTGGGCCTCAGGCTTTGGGAGGTGTCTCTGCTCCTTCCTCACTGTCCCCTCTGGCCCCCAGAACCCTATGAGACTCAGCAGGCTGAGCCGATGTCCTTTTTTCGGGGCCTCCGACTGGTCATGAGCCATGGCCCATATGTCAAACTTATTGCTGGCTTCCTCTTCACCTCCCTGGCTTTCATGGTGAGTGGGGGCCTGACAGGCTCAGCCTGAGAGCAGGCAGTGGTGGGGAGTGGATGAGTGGGGGTTGAGGGGAGTGCAATAGGGGTGGGGTAAAACAAGGACTCCATGACGAAGCCTGAGGGACAGATGGATTGGGGGTGGGGTGAGCAGAGGTCCCTGGAACATGGGGAAGCCTTGGCCTTGACCTCACGTCTTTCCTTACGTTTCCTTTCCTATACGCTGCCCATCCCCCAGCTGGTGGAGGGGAACTTCGCCTTGTTTTGCACCTACACCTTGGGCTTCCGAAACGAATTCCAGAATCTGCTCCTGGCCATCATGGTGTGTGTGGGGCCCCGAGGGTGGGTAGTGAGCCTGGACTTCTAGATGGTTCTTTGGATAGTCAGAGGATATTTCCCGGACCGGCTAAGGTTAGGAGGGCTGAGGGAGGAATCTCAGAATCGTCAGTTGGATCTGACCTACAATTGCTTAGATAGGACTGTGAAAGATGTGGGGCAAGATATTCCGGTAGAGAACATAGCAGAAACCAAGAACTTTGAGAAGCTATGCTCAGCTGAGCTCAGAGAAGGCAGGAGATAAGATTGGGACTAGCTCTCGGCTCCCCAGTGGTGCCTGTCAGCTTTCTTACTGCCCAGATGGTGCCATCTGGCTGCTAGGAGTATCTTTGAGGTCCTGGGAAGGGTAACGGGGCTTCATGACTAACCCACTTCCCTCACCCCCCACTGTGCATCCCCAGCTCTCGGCCACATTCACCATTCCCATCTGGCAGTGGTTCCTAACCCGATTTGGCAAGAAGACAGCAGTATACACTGGGATTTCAGTGAGTGGGGCTGAAGGGGTAGGGCCCGGACTGGGTTGGGGATTGCTGGTGGGAGTCTCCAGGCTGACCCATCTTCCCGTACTCACCCCTTCTCCTAGTCAGCAGTGCCATTTCTCATCTTGGTGGCCTTCATGAAGAGTAATCTGATCATCACATACGTGGTAGCCGTGGCAGCCGGCATCAGTGTAGCAGCGGCCTTCTTACTACCCTGGTGAGTGTATATAGGCCCACCTGGCTATGTTTCCCAGCCCCCTAGCCCCTATTCTGAAACTCCTTGGGGACAATTCCGCAGGAACTTCTCCCGCAGACCATTCTGTGGGTCCAGGTTGGGGGTAGAACAAGTCTTCCCTGTACAGTTGCACTGGTTGTGAACTGTGCAAAAACACCTAATCAGGATGGGACATGGGGGGCTTAAATCTGGTTTGCACTCTACTTACCAAGCTGCACGCCTAGACCGGGGCAACATCCACGAAGTTGTGAACTTCACAGAGCTGTGTGCCCTGGGCCTACAAAGTCTCAGAGGGCCACCTCTTCTTACTGACACAGAGGCACCACATGGGCTAGCGGGGGCCCTGGAGTGCTGGCTGGGTGGGTCCTCATGGCTGCCACCACTCCGCAGGTCCATGCTGCCTGATGTCATTGACGACTTCCACTTGAAGCAGCCCCAGTCTCATGGAACCGAGCCCATCTTCTTCTCCTTCTACGTCTTCTTCACCAAGTTCGCCTCTGGAGTCTCATTGGGCATCTCCACCCTCAGTCTTGAGTGAGTGGGGTGGGGTCTTGGAGCAGTGCTGGGCAGGGCTGGGCCCCAGGTGCCCTGCCCTCACCACTCCCCTGACCACTGGGTCCCACCACAGCTTTGCCGGGTACCAGACCCGTGGCTGCTCGCAGCCGGCACGTGTCAAGTTCACACTGAAGATGCTGGTGACCATAGCCCCCATAGTCCTCATCCTGCTAGGCCTGCTGCTCTTCAAACTGTACCCCATTGATGAGGAGAAGCGGCGGCAGAACAAGAAGGACTTGCAGGCTCTGAGGTGAGAGCAGGGGGGTGGAGGAGGGGGCATCATCCAGTCTAGCCCCTCAGCTCGTGCCTCCTGTGGCCAAATCCTGACTTAACCTCCTGCCCATCTTCCCTCGATGGTCCCTGCTCTATTTCCCCTTCTCACTGCTGACTGATAATAATGTCAGCTGACATCTCTCTGATACTTAGCTGCATGCCGGTCACTGTGCTGGCTGGTTTTACATCTATTCATTCAACAGATACTTATTGGAAACCTACTATGTGACCGGCATTGCTCTAGTGAATGAAACAAACAGAATCTCTGCCTTCGTGGAGTTTACATTTTAGGGAATGTGCATTCATGATCTCCTACAGTTCTTCAACAACCCCAGGTGTCAGGAGATTCCTACAATTCCCACTTGGTAGATGAAGAAACAGAGGCTTAGCCAGGAAGAGTAATTGGCCCAGCTGATAAGGAGTAGAACTGGGGTTTGCACCCTGACGTTCTCACTCCAGAGCCTGTATTCTTCACAGCTCTCTTGGTGTGCAGGGTCTCAGGTGTGGCCTGAACCTGCCTTTCAGGAGACCAGAAGGCAGGGTCAAGTGAATCATGCCAGCCCAAGTCCAAAGTGTAGTTCCAGGGCTTGTAGTACCCTGTGGGCAATGAGAGTTGCAGACAGACCAACCGGCAGTTTCTGGATTGAGAGAGGGAGTGAGCAAACTGTCTACATCCTATAGTTTAGACTCACCTGTACAGTTGCACTGGTTGTGAACTGTGTAAAAACACACCTGACAGCTGGCTAAGACTAGGGCCAAGGTCCTATGCGGACCAAGGCACAAGGCAGTTAGGGACAGGGAAGGGGTAAGGATGCTTCCTCCAACCCATCTCCTTCGGCTCTTGCAGGGAAGAGGCCAGCAGCTCTGGCTGCTCTGACACAGACTCTACAGAGCTGGCCAGAATCCTCTAGGGTCTGCTGTGTTGCCCGAAGCCACCATCCACAGTGCCTGGGTCCCGGACCACAGGAGAAATCAGGACCTACTTGCCTGATCGCTGAATACCTGGTCTCCAGGTGCCAGGAAGGGAGCCAAAGACTCAAGAGTAAGTGGTCCAGGATACCTCCTGTGCCTGCCACGGGGAGGGCTGTTCATACAGCCACCTGCCTCACGTCTGCCTGCCCGTGGGGCCAAGCCCCGGGGCTGCTACTGTGAATATGCCAAGGACTGATCGGGCCTAGCCCGGAACACTAATGTGGAAACGTTTTATACAGAGACTAATTAATAACTTAATGACCATGTACATAGCAATGTGTGTGTATGTATATGTCTGTGAGCTATTAATGTTATTAATTTTGATAAAAGCTGGAAACCAGAGGTTCCTGTTTCTGTCTTTGCCCTCAGCCACTTTGCCCTGACCCCTTCTGTGCCAAGACGCAGATGGTGAGAGGGAACACTAAGCTGCAGGTGCCCCGGCAGGGAAGAATGTGTCTGGAGGTGTGATAACAGCATCGGCTAACATTTACTAAACACCTATCTGTACCAGGCACAGTGTGGAGGCTTTACATTCACTTTGTTGGTGTTCACACTCAATCCTTGAAGCTGTCTTGCTATGTCAGGACTATTCCACTTTAAAGAGAAGAAAACTGAGCTCCAGTATAGAGACGGACGTGGCTAAGGTCACATGGCCAAGAGTTACCGTACTGAAATATCATCCCAGGTCTGTGAGACTCCGGGACCTTAACCACCACTCTCCACTCCCCTGTGTCTGAGAGCGACCTGCTGGCTGTCAGACAGAGAGGCTGCTCTGCCCAGGCCTGTGCCCTGTGCCTTCTGCTCTGTGCCTGCCTGAGCATGTGGAGCTGGCACATATCCTATGTGCTTGGGGCTGTGTGGGGTCCCGAGACCTGTGATTCTTTCCCCGTAGCTGTTAATGATGGTGTTGGAAAGTGAGACTGTACCTGGCTGGGTTTGTGTGTCAGTTGAGGAAGGGTTCTCCCCACAGGTGTGCTGGTGAAAAACCACCTCTGGTGGGGAGGAGGCTGCTGGGGAAGACCTGGTTTATAGTGCTTGTCTGTTTCCATGGTGTAAATGCTCTTGCTGTAGCCAATTTCAGGTTACCTACCAATGGATGTACTAACAGAAGTTCCCCAAAATTTAACAGCTCTCTAGGAGCTTGCCCCCTAGCACATCACTGGGTCTCATACACTTAGGCCAAGCTGGCAGGATCAGGGGTACTGGTCCAGCTTCTCTATTTTATAGATGGATAAATGCAGGCCAGAGAAGAGAAGTGTGTGCACTATTCAGGCTTGGTTTTTACTTTGGGTCTAGGGCTCCATTTTCGGAGGGAGCAGGGGAGGCTCCATTTTTGCTCTGAAGTTCTGCCAAGCCACTTTCATAAATTTATCAAGTGTTACTAACAGGCATAACCAGATGCATAATTTCCCTGTGAGGTGAGTCCATTATTATTCCCAGTTTACGGATAAGGAAGCTGAGGCACAGAAAAGTAACTTGTCCGAGGTCATCAGACAGAGGAGACGATGTTTGAATCCATTCTGTCTGGCTATAAGGCCAGTGCTCTCACCCACTACTTTAGGCCATTGTGTGAATCAAGAGTCTGGTCACCGCCAAGCCAGGTCCTGCTGCCTTTAGAGCTGCCATCTCAGGGTCAGGCTGCCCGGGCAGGCCAGGGGCCCTGGGCTCTGGGTTGGCCTTTGTAGTTGGAGTGCTCAGGGGCTCAGATAATGTTTGCAGAAACCCACTCCTACCTCCCCTCTCCCTGTACTCCCAACACCCACCAAATCCTGTCTTTAAAAAAATAAAAATTATTTTAAACTTCCTAAACCACTCAAGCTTGCTTCTTTCCCATCCCTACAATTACTTATCCGGTCTCTCACCAGGAGGATTATACCAGCAGCCTCACTGGTCTCTGTCTTTGATTTGATCTCCTCATATTCCTTCTGTAAACTATCCAAGATAACCAAAGTGGCCATCCTATTTAGAAACCCTTCTGTGAGTCCCCATTGCTTTCAAGAGGAAGTCAGAGACCTTTGCTGATTTCCCCAGCGCCCCCAGGCCACCTGCCCAGCCCTGGAACATATTCTGGCCCCTGGTCCATCTGATAGACACTGGTCCAATGCACCTTGGCTCCAGAATGCCTCTCTAAAGCAATTCCTGCACCTCTGTTCCTTGGGGCAGCTCTTGAGAATCCACACCCCTTCCACTTTAGTCTCCCATATTGAGCTCAGGGCTGGGCACGGTGGGGTGGGGTGGGGTGGGGCTTATGCAGCTGAGTTTTTAAACGCAAGCTCCAGCAAGAAGGCTTTGTGAGCCACACCCAACTGGCGCTGACCCACCATGATGCATTTCTCTGGCTTCCATTTCCCCCAGTTGTACAATGGGGATTGGGGATTGAAAACCCCCTCTTCAGTTTCATGCTCACAGAAAATTGTTCTCCTCAAAGACCCCCTGCTTATTTCTTAGAAGATGATATGGGGGGTTGGGGGTGAGTAGGAAAGCAACCCAGGGATCCCAGAAACTCCTTGGGTCTTTGGCAACACCACGTGCCTTCTGGACAGCTCATATCTACTCATCCTTTGAGAAGCGCATTCTTGAGTTCCTCTCTGCTTGGATCCAGCATTACTACAGAAAACCCTGCCTGTCTCTTGACTCTGCCCTACTGCCCTCAGCCATGCCAATCATACATCCCACCCCCTACTCCCGCTAAGAAACAGGTGTGGCTTTGGCTCCACCTGCTGGAAGAAAGTGGCAAGCAACACCTTTCAACACTGCGAAGAAGGAATTCCAAGATCTGTCATTGACTCTGACCTTGGCTATCCATTTTATGGAACAAATATTTCTATTGGGCCTACTGTGTGTCATGCACTGGCTCTGAGGATAGAGTGGTAAATAGAGTTTACATGCTCAGTGGGGACCAATGACAAATAAGTGGGCATATAAATAAGATAATTTTGGATTGTAAGAAGCACCATGAAAGAAGTAGGGTGATGTCATAGAGGGAACTGGTGTGGAGACTATTTTAAATTGAGTGCCCAGGAAAGAATATTCTGAGAAAATGCTTTTGACTTGAATCACAAAGGAGGAGAATTAGCAGACCTTCAAAAAGCTTGGGGGAAAGCATTGTAGATAGAAGAATCAACTAGTGCAAAGACTGAGGTAGGAAAGAGCTCGGTGTATTTGAAGTACTCAAAGGAAACAGTGCAGCCAAAGTGCAGTGAATGCAGGTAGTATGAGGTGAGTTTGGAGAGGTCTACAGGAACTAGACCATCCAGGGCCTTGTGGCCTCAGTAGGAGTTCAAATTTTATTTTGAGAATAGCCAAAAAACTATTGCAGGGATTTAAACAGAAAAGCGATTTTAAGGCAGAAGCAAATGGTTCAAGGCTTTGTGGGCCATGTGAAGCCTTTTGGTCTTTACCCTAAGAGAAGAGAGAAGACATTGACAAGTTTTAAGTAGGGACACCACAAGATAGACCAAGAGTTTAGAAAGACCATATCATCTGCTTTGTGGAGAAAGGACTGAAGAAGTGGAAACAGGGTGGGGTGCCTGGGTGGCCCAGTCAGTTAAGTGCCCAACTCCTGGTTTTGGCTCAGGTCAAGATCTCACAGTTCTGGGGATTGAGTCCCGCATGAGGCTCTGTGCTGACAATGGGGAGCCTGTTTGGGACTCTCTCCCTCTCTCTCTGCCCCTCTCCCGCTAGTGTGTTCTCTATCAAAAATAAACAAACACTAAAATAAAAATTTAAAAAAGGAAGTGGAAGCAGGGTGACTAATGTAGCAAATGCTCTTCTAATGTTTCTAGGCAATGAAAAGTACAAGATGGGTGGTGGCAGTGGAAATGGGAACAAGACAGATTTGGCAGCTGGTTGGCCTGGATAATAGAGAGAGGGAGGGAGGAGGGGAGGAAAGGGAAGGGAGAAGAGAGAGAGAGAGAAATGAAGGTTATCCCTAGATTTCTAACTTGGGAAACGGTGGCACCTCAACTCAGTAGCTCAGGGAGCACCAGAGGAGCAGGCTAGGGGGACAGAACAATTTATTTGTCACCTGTTTGTATCATTTTTATATAAAAAAGAAGAAACCACACTTAGAAATTCTATTAAATCAGGAACAAGAATACACACTATTACCAATATTTCTATATAACCTTTAATTGGAGGTATTAGCTGATGCAATTAGACAAGAAAAATCAATAAAAATTAGAAAAGAATAGGTAAAATTATCTTTATTTGTCAATGACATGTTTGTATTCCAAGAGAACCCAATTCAATCAACTGAAAAACTGCCATAAACAACATTCTGTAAGGAAATGGGGTATGAAATTAACATACAAAAATTAATACCTTTTATATGTACAAACTGCAATCAGTTAAAACTACATTTTTCAACATGATAACCATGAGGCTATTTGAATTTAAATTTAAAATAGCTAAAATTGGGGCGAATGGCTGGCTCAGTCAGAAGAGCATGCAACTTTTGATCTCAGGGTCATGAGTTCAAGCCCCACACTGGGTGTAGAGATTACTAAAAAAATAAACTTAAAAAAATAAAAATAGGGAAACCTGGGTGGCTCAGTTAAGCGTCCGACTTCGGCTCAGGTCATGATCTCACAGTTTATGAGGTGGTGCCCCACATCAGGCTCTGCACTGACAGTGTGGAGCCTGCTTGGGATTTTCTCTCCCTCTCTCTCTCTGCCCTTTTCTTTTTCTGTCTCTCTCTCAAAATAAATAGGATAACATTTAAAAAAAATAAATAACAAATAAAAATTTAAAAATAGCTAAAGTTAAGTAAAACTTAAAATTCAGTTTCTTGGGGCAGCTGGGTGGCTTGGTTAGTTAAGCAACTTACTCTTGGTTTTGGCGTAGGTCATGATTTCACAGTTTGTGAGTTCAGGCCCTGAGTCTTGGGATTTTTTTTCTCTCCCTCTCTCTCTGCTCCTCCCCCACTTGATTGTGCTCATTCACTCTCCCTCTCTCTCTCTTTCTCTCTCAAACAAAACAAAACATTTTTAAAAATATTTTAAAATTCAGTTTCCCAATCATACTAGTCACACTTAAAGTTCTCAATAGCCACATGTGATTTGTGCCTACTGTATTAACGTAGTTATAGAACAAATCCATCATTACAAAAAGTTCTACTGTTCAGTGCTGAGTTAGAAGATATGGTGAAAGAGAAGACCATATTTATGACAGCAACGAAATACCTAGGAATGAATAGGAAAGAAATAGTTCTTTGTTAAAGCACATGACTTAGTTTGTGGTCACAAGCCCCCTGCCTGGACCTCTCTGTATTACAGGAACAGCCAAAGTAGCGTCTCTTTGCAAGTCGTCCCTGACTCTACCAGGCTCAGTCAGAGGTTCTTCCAGGCTCCCCTAGGACAACATGCACTTGATTCTTGTTATTTGAAGATTTTGTATTTGCAAATTTCCCTACTTGTTAAAATTTATTTGTAACCCCAGGGAGGGAGGCAGGAGATAGAGGGGAGAAGAAAGAAGCAGCAATGACAGAGAAAGTAGAGAGCCAGGGAAGGTTTAGGTCTGAGTGTTTTGGCTTAGATCCAGGCCTTCCTCTTTTCTTCCAGGGCAGCTGGGCAGAGCTGGGCAATGCTCATATCTCCAGGGCAATCAAGGAAGTCCCTGATTGCTATGGCCCAAGGACCTTTCCGGGGTGAGGCCCAAGCCCTAAAGAGACCAAGCCCAGAGTGAGCTCTGATTGCTCATTCTCCAGGAAATTGCCTTCTGTCTGGCAGAGATCCTACTGAAACTGGCCTAGGGTGGGTGTACTGGATCCCTACCCCTAGGTGATCTAACATGGCCTGGATAGCTTGTGGAGAGTCTGGGACGTCCTGCAGGTGACCTAGGGCCAGAGAAGCAGGGAGGGGGCAGTTTCTTGGGGCAGTTGCTGTTAACTGGGGCAGTAACTGTAACCGTTAACTTTAACAGTAGTTTAAGAGATGGGGAATGAGGCCTGGAATCTCCCTGACTCCTGTTTCCCACTGTGGTCATAGTGGTCCCTCATCCCAGTGCCTTCCCCTCTAGGACCCCTGTGCAGCCTCGAAGGATGTCTGTACTGGGGAATGCAGGGGAACCACCCAGCCTGGCTCCTGGGCTCAGAGATGGCAAAGGAGTTGCACAACATCACACAGCCCTCCAGAAGCAGAAGCAAGATGTAATTATTGGGTGGGGGGAGGGGAGAATTTTACTTTTCCCTTCAAGGTTCTTCTGGCTGGTCTAAGAATTAAATTGACATGAGACAGATGAACACGAGAAATATTTAATTCATACTTATGGGAACTCATAGAAATATGAATCTCAGGAAAGTGACCAAAGTTGGCAACTTTTATACCTTATAGGCAAAGAAACATAAATCTGCGAAGAATTGACAGGACAAAGAAAACTTATGTTTGGGAGCTTCAGTTAGTAAGGAATTCTAAACAAAATTTGGGCTGGGTAGTGAATTAGTAAAAGTAACAAGGTGTGTTTATATAGGCTTTGGCCCTGAATTCCCATCTCTGGCGGTAAGGATGTCTCTTTATCTGCTGGTAATCTTTCACATAGGAGATTTATTACCTGCTTTCAAGGGTACAAAGGAGGGTCAGAGTGTCCCTTTTGCACTGGCTGTTTCCTAAGTAACTTTAATTCAAAATAATCAGTATGCCAAAATAGCATATTTTGGAGCAAGCTTGCCCTGAAATCCATCAGAATTTAGCTTTCACTCCCAGCTCAGGGTTATTTTTGCTTTCCCACCAAATTGTCAGTTTCTTAAGGACTAGCACTCTTGTCCTGTGTCCTTGCCTGCCCTTTCACTTCCACCAGAGACCAGACTCCAGAGCTAGCTCTCCAGCAGTCTGTGGATGCCAGCAGATGGGTGTGGCCATCTCTGTTAATAGGAGTGGCATTTTGGTGTGTGAGAGGAGCTGTGCCACTCACTGCTATTTCTTTAAAAAAAATTTTTAATGTTTATTTATTTGTGTGTGTGTGTGTGAGAGAGAGAGACAGAGCACGAGCAGGGGAAGGGCAGAGAGAGAGGGAGACACAGAATCTGAAGCAGGCTCCAGGCTCTGAGCTGTCAGCACAGAGCCCAACGCAGAGCTCAAACTCACCAATGGTGAGATCATGACCTGAGCAAAAGTTGGATGCTCAACCCACTGAGCCACCCAGGTGCCTCCACTCACTACTATTTCTTAAAGGGGCCCAGTGGCAGAGGCCACAAGGAAAGAGATGTGGGTGGTCTAATCCACCCCCCATCTGGTATTGGATGCCCTCTACAACATCCCTGACTTGTGGCTGGCTGGGAGCCTTCTGTTCCCACACACTGCCACCGCAGACTGTTTCAAGTCCGCCTGTTTCATTTCTGGAGTAAGGTGTGAAAACGATCTTCCTCATCTCAAATGGAAACTATGTCCTTGTGGCTTGCCCCCACAGATCCTGGATCTGCCCTTTGTCATCTGCAGAAAACACGCCCTCCCTCTGTCCCATCTCAGACCGGCAGGGAGTTGAAGATAGACCCATGTCCTCAAAATGGAGTCAAGTCTTGGTTTCATCCTTCCACTTACATTTGTTTTAATTCCTGTAAAAAGTGTCTATTTATTTTGCTTTTATAACTAAAAAAGAAACTCCTTATTTTAAAACTTGGTACCACGGTATTTCAGATAGGAAAATGGACAAATACTAATTATATTGCTCAACTTACCTGTATGTACACACCCATATAACCTCCACTCAGTTCAAGATACAGAGGCACTTCCATCTCACAGGAAGGTTCCCTGTGCCCCATTCAATCAATACCCAATCCACCAGAGGTAACCACTATTCTGACTTCTATCATCATAGATTAGTTTTGTCCATTCTTGAACTTCTTATGAAGGGAATCATATAATATGTATTCTTTGGTGTCTGATTTCTTTGTCTTAGCACAATGTTTTGGAGATTCATCTGTGTTGTTCTGTATATTAGTTGTTTTTTTTTTTTCATTTTGTTTATTGCTGATAAAATTACCTTTTACAAATATACCACCAATTGGTGTATTCTCAGGGGTGCCTGGGTGGCTCAGTCAGTTAAGCCAACTTCGGCTCAGGGCATGATCTCATGGTTCATGGATTGGAGCCCGAAGCCTGGCTCTGTACTGACAGCTCAGAGCCTGGAGCCTGCTTCAGATTCTGTGTCTCCCTTTCTCTCTCTTCCCCTCCCCTGCTCACGCTCTGTCTCTTTCTCTCTCAATAATAAATAAAAATTTTAAAAAACCCAAATCGTTGTATTCTTGTGTTGTATGTTTGGATTTTGTCCACTTTTGGCTATTATGAATAAAGTTGCTATGAACATTCTTATTTATTTTATTTTACTTAGAGTGTGAGAGAGAGAGAGAGAGAGAGTGCGCGCATGCAAGTGGGGGAGGGGCAGAGGGAGAGAATGCTAGAATCTTAAGCAGGAACTACTCCCAGCACTGAGCCCAACTGCAGGCTTGGCTCGGGGCTCTATCTCACCACCGTGAGATCATGACCTGAGCCAAAATCAAGAGTCAACGCTAAGCAACTGAGCCAACCCAGGCACCTCATATTTTTAAATTTTAATTAAGTCCAATTTATCAATTTTTTAATGGTTAGTGTGTTTTCTGATCTGATTAAGAAATCTTTATCTACCCCAATTAAAAAAATTTTTGCCTATGGTTTTATTTAGAAATTTGTTGAAGTGTTGATGTTTTGGTCAATGATCCATCTCAAATTAATTTATTGTTATAGTTTTGAGTTAAGGGTCAGGGTTCCTTTTTATCCACTAACATCTAATTGTTCCAGCATTGTTTATTAAAAGATCATCCTTGGGGCGCCTGGGTGCCTCAGTCGGTTGAGTATCGGACTCTTGATTTCAGCTCAGGTCATGATCTCACAGTTATGGGTTCGAGCCCTGTGTCGGGCTCTGTGCTATCAGCTTGGAATTGTCTCTTTCTCTCTTCCCCTCCCCCACTAGCTCTCTCCCTCTCTCTCTCTCAAAGTAAGTAAACTTAAAAAATTTTTGAAAATTAAAAACATCATCCTTCCCCTACTTAATTACAGTGACACTTTCGATGTAAATCAAAGATAGTATTGGGGCGCCTGGGTGGTTTGGTCCATTAAGCATCGGACTTCAGCTCAGGTCGTGATTTCATGGTGTGTGAGTTTGAGCCCCACATCGGACTCTGTGCTGACAGCTCAGAGCCTGGAGCCTGCTTCCTATTCTGTGTCTTCCTCTCTCTGCCCATCCCCACCTCACATCTCTGTCTCTTTCTCTCAAAAGTAAAAATAAATATTAAAAAAAATTTTTTTTAAAAAGATAGTATATATATAGTATGTGTGGTTTGTTTCTGGAATCTTTATTCTGTTCCAGGGATTTATTTGTCTATTGCTCCTCCCAGGGTGCTCTGTATTATTTATTATTGTAAATCTTGAAATCTGATGATGTAAGTCCTCCAGCTTTTTCATCAAGAGCTCTTGAGGGGCACCTGGGTGGCTCAGTTGGTTAAGTGTCCGACTCTTGGTTTCAGCTCAGGTCATGATCTCACGGTTCATGAGTTCAAGCCCCACATCTGGCTCTGTGCTGAAAGTGTGGAGCCTGCTTGACATTCTCTCTCTCCCTCTCTCTCTCTGCCCCTCCCCGCCTCTCTCTCTCTCAAAATAAATAAATAAACTTAAAAAAAAAACAGAGTTCTTGATATGCTAGGTCCTTGATTATCATATAAATCTTGGAATCAGCTTGTCAATTTACACACACAGAGATACACATGCACACACACACACACACCACAGCTTGCTGGAATTTTGATGGGACTGCATTGAACCTATGGACCAATTTGGAAAAAACTGATATCTTAACAGTATTAAGTTGTCCAATTCATGAGCGTGGAATATCTATTTACTGAGGTTGCCTTTAATTTCTCTCAAGAATGTTTTGGAATTGTCAGTGTCGAGGTCTTATGCATCTTTCAGTGGATTTATCCCTAGGAATTTGATATTTTCCATGCAGTTATACATGGTATTACTTTGTAAATTTCATTTTCCAGTTGTTTCTTGCCAGTATATAGAAATACATTTGTTTGTATCTTCACCTTGTATCTAGTAGTTTCATCAGATTCACTTACTAATTCTATGAAACTTCCACATATTTAATTTAAATATATATTTTTTCATTGATCTTAAAGCTAATATTTTGTTTATTTTTAAGCATCATTCTTTGACCATCACCACTTGTCTTTGTGGCTCACTCTTGTCAGTATCCTGAATCCAATAACTTTTCAACTTCTTCAGGACATCCAGCCCATTGACCCTACCACCTTTTTGTTACCCTTCACCTTGCCCATTTACCTACCTTAGGGCCCTTGTTGTCATTATTATCAATATTCTCTTGCCCCCTTTCCCCTCTATACATCTTGCCTGGATACATTCCTGTTTCAATCCAAATCTCTTATCTTCACTTCCTGCCTTGGTTGATGCCCCTATTAGACACAACGTCCTTAAAAAAATTCTTTTTAACATTTATTTATTATTGAGAGACAGAGAGAGACAGAGCATGAGCAGGGGAGGAGCCGAGAGTTGGGGAGACATAGAATGTGAAGCAGGCTCCAGGCTCCAAGCTGTCAGCACAGAGCCCGACACGGGGCTTGAACTCACAAATTGTGAGATCATGACCTGAGCCGAAGTCAGACGCTCAACCGACTGAGCCACCCAGGTGCCCCTCACAACGTCCTTTTTAAATTTAATCTAATTTAGTTTCAAAATGTTTTACCATAAAGAATTTCGAACATACAAACAAATGTAGAGAGAACAGTACAATGTATCCCCATATATCTATTATTAGCATTTAATAGTAGTGAATTTGCTTTATCTATACCCTTTTACACCTTAAAGATATGTGCCATTTTCTTGCACAACCATGATGCCCTGACCAAACCTAACAAAATTTAAAAATGTTCTTTGGTATCACTTAAAACCAGCCCACAACTACACTTTCCTTCGTGTCTCAGATATGCCTTATTACACGGGGTTTGTCCAAATTTGGATCCAAACAAGGTCTACACATTACATTTTGTTGTCGTGCCCTTTCAATCTTTTTTAATGCTAGCAATCCTCCCCCTCCCTTTATTTTTCATTCTACTGATTTACTGCAGAAACCAGCTCAATTGTCCTCAAGAATGTTCCACATTCTGGATTTACTCCCTTTTTATAACAAATCTTTTGTAATTTGCCCTTTGCTGTCCTGAAATGAAATTCAGAAATAATGTCACTAGTGTATTAGTTAGGGCCTGGCAGGAAACAGATGGCACACTCAAGCTGAGTCCAATTGAAGCCAGTTTAATGAAGGGATTATTGAAAACGATGTGGGCAAAGTTAAGGGAACTGACAAGGAATGAGGAAGCACTGGAGGGAGTTGTGTGCCATCCCAAGGTCTGAAGAGCCAGGATGAGGGAGCAGTATTTCCCTTTGGCCGAACTCAACAGGAAGCCACTGGGCAATGGAGCTGATTGACACCATTCATTAAAGTCTGCCTCCTGGGGCACAGAGCAAGTAACCCAAGAGCAGAGAGTGGATCAGGTCTGGAGGGGCAAATGGAGAGTACCTTTCACGCCATTCTACACCCACAATTTCACAATAACGAACTTCATTCCCTATATTATAAGGAGAAAGAAGAGGAAACCAGCGCAGAAAAGTGTCACATATTCGAACATGTATAAATTATGCACAACTTCACCAGAAGCCCTAATGTAATCATCAGATGCTTGCAGCCATTCCTAGAATCACTATGCCTGCCAAAGCTGCACATGCAGACTGATCCAGGAGAACTGGACTGGCATCTCGAACACAGAGAGCAGCTGTGCGGCTGATTTTCTGAACAAGACAAAGCACCCTCTTCCATCAAGTAATCACACGGAAGTGGTGTTCCTGAGATATTCAGTACATATTAAAACCATAGAAAAAATACTCTGTGTTTATGTGGAGAATAGGTTTAGGCTCTAGACTGAGATAAACAATCAATATATTTTCCACCAAACGAATGTCTGATAGGACATTTGAAACTTATGTGGAATGTGGGACAATTCCTGTCGTGCAGGATTGTCCTAAGCATTACAGGAAGCCCAGGAGCCCTGGTCCCACACATTAAAGCCTTGTAGTGGTCCCCACCCTAATCATCATGTCATCCCCCGCCCCCACAATATGTTCTGGCAATTTTCCAAATGCTTCTCTACTGGGTGGAACATCCCAGTGGAAAATCATTGGCATAGGTGATCTTCTCTGGCCCTTTGGATTTAAATATCCTGACACCTTCCAAACTATTCATTCTGCCTCATTTTTTCTCTTGAATACACACTTGTAGATTCCATTTCTATTTGATGTCTCTATTTATATCAGTAACTGACATCTCAAAATCTACGTGTCAAAACCAAAACCTTGAGTCTGCTCCCCAACACAGGTAACCCGACCCTCTTCCTCTCCCAGATTGATTTTAGTGTAGTAAGTGGCAATTTAATTCTCCTAATTGCTCAGGCCAAAAATATTTGAAATCTCCCTGACACTTCTTTTCTTCCCAAGCTCCCCATCTGATCCATCAGTCAATTCAACTGGCTCTATCTTCAAAACACATTCCAGTCTGATCACTCTTTACCTCCACCAGCACCATTACCACCACCTTGATCCAAGCCATCATCCGCTCTCTAAACTGCTACAACAGCCTCCAAAATGGTCTCTCTGCTTCCACCCTACTCCCTACTTTCTATCTGCGACATGGCAGCCAGTGTGATCATTTTAAAAATGTGAGATCAGCTCAGGCTTCTACTCAAAACCCTGCAAGGTTGTAAAGAAACTGGGACATCCAGCGTCTCTATGTGTTCAAATTTCCTCTTTGTATAAGGACACCAGTCAGGCTGAATTAAGGCCCACACTTAAACATCTCTATAAAGGCTCCATTTCCAAATATAGTCAAATTCTGAGCTACTGGGAGTTGGGCTTCAACATATGAATTTGAGGGGAACACAACTTGGCCTATAACAACATCTTTATGTATATGAGGGATACTTGCGTCATATTAAGGGGAACAGTAATGTTGTTTGAAAGTTAAATATGGATAGAAAAATGTATATAAACGTCACTGACTAGCCAAAGGGATAAAATAAACCATACCAGATTGTTGGGTGAACACCATTCTTACTTCCTTCCATAATTTCCCCTATATTTTGGGGGCTGGAAGCCTCAAACTACATTTCCCAGATTCCCTTAACAGCAGGGTCCTAGGTATCCTGAAAATGAGAGGTGCTCATGTGAATTTGGAAGGCAGAAGGAAAGGAGAGGCTGTTATTATTCTATCAATGATGATCAGGCCTAGGGCTTTGGCAGACAGCAGACAGAGGTTTGAGGTGCATATTTAGGCATCCTCCTATGAATCACCCATTTTGGTGTCTCTGGCCGCTGAGATCATTGATGTTGGTTCCTTGTGATTCTGCACTTCCTGATTTCCTAAATATTAGGAGACATGTTTTTGGCAGCAGGATTCTTTGCAAAATACTTCTCAAAATCTTACATTATCATTACAAACGCTCTTCCTCTTCCTCAACTGTACAGGCATGGAGGCCCAGCTGAGCAGGCCAAGTTGGAGTAGCCTTGTTCTCCAACCAGGAGCAGAGGCAGGGGGCTACTTCCTAATCAGATCTCCTAATACCCTCAGGGCTTGGGTTCTAACATTTTCTCCAAGGAAACACTGTAACAGGTGGTTTGTTATGGGACATTCAGGGTGATGGACCAAACCTTGAACTCGGTATCAGAAGACTTTAGTTCTGGGCCCAGCCTTACTGTGTAATTGCAGCATGGCCTTGGGCAATACCCTTGCCTTCTTGGGTTTTAGTTTCCCCATGTATAAAATAGGAGAAAGGAGAAGAAAAAAAGTTGAATAACATCTAACATTTACATACTATTTTCTATGTTCCCGTCATTATTTCTGAGGACTTTCCAGATAACCACTCATTTAATCATCACAAAAATCATACGAGAAAGGTACTATTTCTATCTCACAATTGGGGAAACGGATATTAAGAAACTTGCCCCAGTCATGCAGGAAGTCTGTGCCCTTGTTGTGGTTTTGGCCACTAAACCATTTGGCTTCTTGTTACATGGAAATATGTGATACATGGCCATTGATTTGTAGTTTTTAGAATCTGGAAATGACTGGCTTGGGATGTAGCACCCTCTGTCTTAAGTTCTTTGGACTCCTTAGACAAAGTAGGAATTTACTGGATCCAGTAACTAAAAACATCAGGAATCCCGATTTCTTCCTCACATATGTCACTCTCCCTCTCTCTCAACATCATTGCTTAGCTTTTTGTTCCCCAGAGCAGGTAGAAGATGGCCAAAGTACAGCTCTCAAGCATATTTTTTCTCTGTTTGAGGGACCTTCCCAGATTGAACTAGATACCCCTGATTCTAATTACAGATTTCCCTGAGAGACGGAGAGATCCTATTAGCTCAGCTAGAATCGGGAAGTGATCATAGCACAAACTTGGTACATAGGGCTGCCCACTTAGGGGTGAAGGGATCAGCTCTCTTCAGCTCTCTTGACCGTAGAGATATTTATATCCTGTATCATATTTTTCAATGGCTGAGGGACAGTAATGTGTCTCTCTCCTTATGGGAAAGCCTCTTTCTACTCCAGGCCTGGCAGCCAGCCTCAACGTTCCAGGGATAGCTCAGCTATGGTGGAAAGAACCATACATGCAATCTGAAGTCCTGAGATGGGATTGACTTTCAGGCTACCATTTAAGCTGTGTGACCTTGGGCAAGTTACATAACCTCCCTGAGCTTCTGCATATTCATTTCAGAAAAATCAGAAAATGCAAACAATTGTAACTAGAAAAAGAACTAGAACTAGACTAGAAATTGTAACTAGAGAACACTCTTTGTCCCTTTATTTCTTTCACTGGGCTCCTTTTTATAACACACAAGAGCACAGACTGGAGGAGTCTCAGGGTTTAGTTTCAAAGCTTTGGCAGGGCCTTTGAGTTTTTGTGTAGGAAAGGGAGAAGCTATTAACGGGTACCTGACTCTTCAATAGGCCTGCTCATTATTCTCAGCAGGCCTAAGAGAACATAGTTTGGAAGGCCAAGGATCAAAGAGAGAAACAAAACTGTTCTGCATTGCAAATAGAAGTCCTAATTCCATTGTGAGAGAGGCAGCTTTGCAAATTATGGGGGCAGAGGGAGTGAGGTAGCTAAGGCAGGAACAATTAGTGAAACCCAAGAGTGGAGAAGTGTATAAACCTGGGGGGGGGGGGGGGGGGGGGGGGGGGGAAGGTAGGTGAGGAAGTGTTATGTAGGACAGGTATGGGAGGGGTAGGTTTCTCCTTCCTGTTTTGACACAGCCGCGGGCAGTAGGGCCATCTCTGTCCCACAGGGCCCCTTAGAGGAAGTTAGTAAAGGGTACCCCCTCTCTGAGTGGATGCAGCTCTGCCCCAGCGTGTAGGGTTTGGTGAGTGGGGTGTGGGCTGGGCCCTTTATGTCCGGAATGATCTCTAAGCCTATGCCTAGTGGCCCTGAGTGCCAGTTCTCATTGTAGACTAGTAGGCTGTGAATATGTAACATGGATATTTAAACCCACTGAGTGGAGGTCTTAGAGTTAATGGAATTCATCTCTCTTTTTTTTAAGTTTATTATTTATTTTGAGGAGGGAGGGGCAGAGAGAGAGGGAGAGAGAATTCCAAGCGGGCTCCACGCTGTCAGCACAGATCCTGACACAGGGTTTGAACCCACGAACCCTGAGATCATGCCCTGAGCCAAAATCAAGAGTCAGGTGCTTAACCAACTGAACCATCCAGGTGCCCCTCTTTTTTCTTTTCTTTTTTTACAGATTTTATTTTTAAGTAATTTCTCCACCCAACGTGGGGCTCGAACTCACAACCCCAAGATCAAGAGTCTCATGCTCCACCGACTGAGCCAGCCAGGGACCCCTCCCCATCTTTCTTATAACACTATTACATATGATACAGTTGTAAGAACCTAAGGGGGGAAAACTGTTAGATTTATTTGACTATGTAGTTTTCTGGTGAGCCTCTTGGACAATGCGATACTTAACACATAGGAGGCATAGAATATTAGGTAAAGTTAGAAGCAAAGTGATTTTTTTTAGCCAGACTGAAAACTTGAGTTGTTACCTTGACTTCCACATTGCTGGGAAGTGTGGAATGTTCTCATATATAGTATAGTCAGGAATACATTGATTTTAAATTAACTTGATTTTTAAATAGTAATGAAATCTTTGATTTGTCACTCCCTGAAGTGTGGAAGAGATACAATTAGCTGGGTTTTGTGAGGTCTGAGAATCATACAGTTTTTATAGGGTGTTTTTATTTTATTTTTTTAAATATCTACCTACCTATCTATCTATTTATTTATTTAATTTATTTTGAGAAAGAGAGAGAGTGTGTGTGCACTAGGGGGGCAGGGGCAGGGAGAGTGGGGGAGAGAGAGAATCCCAAGCAGGCTCTATGCCCTTGATGCAGAGCCTGACTCAGAGCTCCATCTCACGAACTGTGAGATCATGATCTGAACCAAAATGAAGAGTTGGGCACTCAACTGATTGAGCCACCCAGGTGCCCCTTTTATGGAATATTTTTTAAATGGTCGTTCTTAAACATTTAAAAAATGTTATTATTATTATTATTTAAAGCTTTTATTTATTTATTTATTTATTTATTTATTTACTGGGGGGGGGGGGGCAGAGACAGAGGGGGACAGAGGATCTGAAGTAGGCTCTGCCCTGACAACAGAGAGCCTAACGTAGGGGTCGAACTCCTAAACCGTGAGATCATGACCTGAGCCAAAGGCAGATGCTTAACCTACTGAGCCACCCAGGTGCCCCTACAAAATAGTATTAAAGATGTAACTCAGTAAGACTTCAATGTCCTACTCTGTAAATGATGAAGAAGAAGGGTGCAACACCTGGGAAGGGAGAACACTTGTTCAGTTACTTTGTGCAATTTTGCCTAAAAATGGGGCTACCTAAGTCAGTGCAAATCTAGAGTGATTTGGGGGCAGAGATCAAAGCAAAGGGTCTCATTTTTAGTTCAGTTTATTTAATAAGCCAGAGAGTCTACTGTGTTCCAAGAAGTGCAAATCCATCCTGACAGGACTTCAGTGAATCTCAGCTCTTATGTTAGATGGTAGACAGATGTGCCAAGAGGAAATACCTACTACAAACTGGTCTCTTGCTATTCTATGGAAAAGAGATGATCAAGATGATATATGGTTCCATAACTAAGATATTTAAGATCATCTTTTTAAGTGGGATCTTGTGGGGGTCCACACAGCTGGCAATTTGCCAGGTTCTTTGGAAGGGCAAGAAGCAATGATTGCGGAGTTAAGGGTATAGATGTTGAGTGACTTGGAATGGGTAGGACAGAAGGTTTCTCAGGGGGTCACCAAAACAGAGGGTCCCAGGGACACAGCATCTGCTGCTCTTTCCCCCTAGCTCCTCATGTTATCAACACCCTAAATCTCCTTTTTCTGGTAGTTGTCACAAAACCTGGGAGGAGGGGTTGTAAACTTGATTGCAAACAGGTGGGGTTCTTTTTAAGAAAAGGAATACATAAATATGAATATAAAATTAGGCCCTTAGAAGGGTGTCATGCAAGGAAGAAGTCTTAAATCTTAAGCTTTATTAGCTTCATGGTAAATATGTCTCTCTGCCTGAGATTTAGAAAACCTTTTTCTGCCTATTGGATTTCTGGCCATTGGTCCTTCTGGAAAGCATCATGGAAAAGGATGAAAATCCCCCATATTCATTCCTGCTGAGTGATGGCATAACATCAGAGCAGCAACTCTGGGTCATCATATGAACCAGCCTTTCACTAGCTCATCAAAGGTCAACTTTGTAATGAGAGAAGCAAGTAGCATAGGAGAAACCTATCCAGAAAATATCAGGTTATTATGACTACTTTTCCAACATTCTCATGCTGATTGCTCAGAGGTTATTTGCACTGGCTGTCCAATGAAGTGTGGAGAAGAGCCAAGATGATTAGGCCAAACTCTGCTATTTATAATTTCCCATAGCAGCAACACCTCCCTCTTTTTTTTTTTTTTTTTTTTTTAATTTGCTGGGAATGGAACATACATCATTTTTATGAAATGGCCCTGGCTTCCCTACAGTGTGGCCAGGGATGACACAGGAGGCTGTTTTCCAGGTGCCTTTTACAGTGGCCCATGACTATATACCTGATGGGATCTGATTTATATTTTGGAAGAGTTCCCTGTGGCTGTTGAGTGGAGAACTGATAGTGCGGATAAGAGAGAAAGCAGGCGGATGAGTTAGGGGACCGTCACAGTAAGCGAGGTAACCGATGATGGGAGTTTAGACTTGGTGGGTTGGACTTCAGAGACAGGGTTGGGTTCTCAAAATCTTTCGAAAGGAGAGTCAACAAGACTGCTAATGAACTGGATGTGGGGTGACGCCTGGAGTACGGGAAGAAAAAAGAGGATACACAGTTGTTTCTTAAGGTTTTGGCCTGAATACTAGATAAAACTTCAGAAAAGGGAAAGATGCGGGCAGGTGCAGGATTAGAAAAAAAGAATCAAGAATTCTCTTTGGATCATGAAATTGACCAAGTCAAACTTCACAGACTAGGGGGCACCTATTCTAAACAATGCACATTTTCTTTTTATTTTTTTTATTTTTTTTAACGTTTATTTATTTTTGAGACAGAGAGAGACAGAGCATGAACGGGGGAGGGTCAGAGAGAGAGGGAGACACAGAATCCGAAACAGGCTCCGGGCTCTGAGCTGTCAGCACAGAGCCCGACGCGGGGCTCGAACTCACAGACTGTGAGATCATGACCCAAGCCGAAGTCGGACGCTCAACCGACTGAGCCATGCAGGCACCCCTAAACAATGCAAATGTTCAATCCTGAAATATCCATCCATTAAAGAACAACTCTATAAATACCAATGCAAGATTTGTATTTATGTAAATTAATGCTGTCTCTTTTAGCCTGACATGGAGAAGTCCATGTCTGTCAGTGTTATGACTGGCTCAGCATAACCAAATTCCAGTTCCACTAGAGAATTTCAAGGTTTAAAAAAAAAATAAATATAAGAAGTAAAACTCAAATGACCACCGTGTTTGCAGGCCAAACACTGATAATCTGAAAGGCAAGTCCCAAGGTCTAATTATCAGCAACAGACAATTCTGAAAGAGAATCTTGTTAAAGGAGGAAAGTCTTCTGTGTGACTTCTCAGTAATTAATTGATTAGTTAATTAATTAAATAATCTCACATGCAAACAAAAAGCACACTCAACTCTTTCCAAAGGGAGACAGCCCATGTCCAGTTATGGCATCTGTTCCTTCCCTGCTTGCATTCATTCATTTAACAAACATGTAATGAATGTCTATTATATACTAGGCACAGTGCTAGATTGTGGGAACGTAATTCTAAACAAAACATCCTCCCTGTCCCAATGGAGCTTGCAGTCCAGTGGGGGGGTGGGGGATAGAAAAGTAAACACACAGGGACTTCCAACCTCAGCTATCTGAAACATTAGAAAAACTGAACACGTTCATATAATAAACACTTAGAAATGCTGACTAACATTTAAAGAAACACATAACTGAGGAGCCTGGCTGGCTCAGTCGGTTAAGCATTCAACTTCAGTTCGGGTCATGATCTCGCGGTTCATGGGTTTGAGTCCCGCGTTGGGCTCTGTGCTGATGGCTCAGAACCTAGAGACTGCTTCGGATTCTGTGTCTCCCCCTCTCTCTGCCATTCCAATGCTTGTGCTCTGTCTCTCTCTGTCTCTTAAAAATGAATAAAAACGTTAAAAAAATTTTTTTAATTAAAAGGAAAAAAAAAGAAATGCATAACTGAATTGGTAAGATGAAAGAGAAATCTCCAGGGTCCAAAGTGGAGAGAGAGCTGAAAACCAGAGTAGTAAGCATGAGAGTGGTTGATGTAGCTACCCAGGAGAAGAATTAATCTCAGTAATCTAAACTATTCTAGGATCTATTCAATGTGGCAGGGGACTATACAAAGGCATGATCACCAGGAGTTGAGAATTATTGGGTGCTACCTTGAAGGCTGGCTATTACAACCCACTTGGCAAAGCACTAGACCAACTGAGGTGCTGGCCAATGACAAGAGAATGTGGACAGGTAGGGGAGGAGCCATAAATACTATAATCAGTTCCATAAGTGAGGACTGTTGCCTCTACTTGTATTTCCTTCCTTGCTGCATCATGTATATTTTTCTCTTTTATTGAGGTATAACTTTGTGAGATAATTAAAAAAATGTGTGTGTGTATATATATATATATATATATATATATATACACACACACACACACACACACATACACACACATACACACACCCCTGGTTCCCAGCACACAGCTCCTAAAACCCTCCTAATTTCTTCAGTAATAAGAACACTAGGAACATCTTTTGTTCTAGTATTTTGTCTTTAACCCAAGCCGTGGCACAAAGTCCCCAAATCCCTGGAATTTCCTGGGCAGTAGCAGTGGCTTTTGTTCTGATGAGGTGACTCTAGTGGGCTCCTGGTTGGCAGCTGGTCATTGGAAAAACCAAGCGATGATTAGATGCTTGGAATTTTCACCAAGAGGAGAGAGGGGCTAGGAATGGAGTTAATAATTGGTCATGCCCATGTGAGGAAGCCTCCGCAAAAATCCCAATAGTGTAAGGTTAGGAGAGCTTCCCGGTTGGTGAACAGGTAGAGGTGTAGGGAGAATGGTGTGCCCAGAGAAGGCATGGAAGCTCTGTACTCCTTCCCACACACCTTGTCCCACATATCTCTTCCATCTGGATGTTCATCTGTGTCCTTTACCATATCTTTTATAATAAACTATTAAGCAGTAAGTAAATGGTTTTCTTGAGTGCTGTGAGTTGCTCTAACACATTAAGAACTTGAGGAGGGTGTCATGGGAACCTCTGATTTACAGCCAGTTGGTCAGAAATGCAGGCAACAATTTGGGTTTGCAGTTGGCATCTGAGGTACGGGTGGGGGCAGTCTTGTAGGACAGGGTCCTTAACTTGTGGGATCTGACACTATTTCCAGATAGATAGCATCAGAATTGAGTTAAATTGTAGGACGTTTAGCTAGCATCACAGAGAAACCCCCACATCTGGTGTCAGAAGCGCTGTGAGTGCAGTAGTCATGTGAGAGTAAAGGGGAAACACAGGAGGAAGACTGGGTTTTCCTTCTCTGACTTACATACAGAAAGTCAGATAGATAGATAGATAGATAGATATTCATTTTTAAGAGAGAGAGAGAGACAAAAAGCACGAGTAGAGGAGGGGCAGAGGAGGGCTCAGAGAGAGAGGGAGACACAGAATCCGAAGCAGGCTCCAGGCTCTGAGCTGTCAGCCCAGAGCCCGACGCGGGGCCTGAATTCACGAACCGTGAGATCACCGCCTGAGCTGAAGTCAGATGTTTCACCGACTGAGCCACCCAGGTGCACTGAAAGTCAGATATATTTAAAAGTAGTTATCCTTCTCCTCCCTATTGCCTTCCTCTAGAATTGTGTACTGTGTTGGTTGGCAAAGGTTAAACTTGTCGTTTTGTCCACAAGTTGCAAAGTATGGAGGGGGACCTTGATGAAACCTGGGAAGGAATGGATGCCATAACTGGACACGAGTTGTATCCTTTTGGAAGGAGTTGAATGTATTTTTTTGCTTGCATGTGAGATAATTATATTATGTTAGGCAGAGGCATTTAAAAAATTGTGTATGGTATGAAAAAAAGTGGGAGGACGTTGCTTGGCAACCCGTGGTTGGAATGCAAGGACATCTGTTGTTTTTCTCTATCAGCATTCTAGCTCCTTCTTTTGGAGAGTGTCTCCTCCCCCACTACTCGCTGGCTTGGTGGGCTGTCAGTCATGGGTCTCTGCCCTTCCCTCGTCATACGATGGCATCAAATCCCAATAGGACACTGGAAAAATATTTTAGTGGGAGACAGGAGGACAGAAAACTCCTGGAGCTGATTGATTCTGGGGCGGCATCCTGAATAGGCTTTCTATTACCTACATATCCAGCACTGCCCTGATTTCTGAATATCTTAATCCTTGGTTGCTCAGATTGTCTTTTGATTTCGTGAATTTTCACATTTTCTTTCAATAAATTCCTTTATGTTTCCCTTGAAGTTAGCCAGAGTTGGTCTCTGTTGCTTGTAGACAAAGGATTTTAATTAGTAGTTGATCTCTTAGCATTAAGCTCAAGTAGGAGGGGCCTGTAGCAAAAGGACAGTAAACTCAGAAGAGTACCATAGATAGGAAAGAGAACCCCCAAATGAGATGATATTTAGTGATCCAGCTTTTTCAACACATGCATAGAGCACTCTTCTCCCCAGTGATACCTCCATAATGTCTGGATGGGAATGTGTCAGGAAGGGTACTACTAGTTACTAGTTACTAGAATACATTGTATTCAGAACCAGCGTATAGGTTTTGCACTCCAAATAACACCACGAAGTGCCATTCACATAGATTAAACAACGAATGGTACCCTTGGTGTTGTAGAGTGTAGTGACCTGGTACTCCCCTCTCATGGTCCCTGTTGCTGGACTGGCTCTTTGTGCCAGCCTCATGCAGCCCCCTTCTCGAATTTTTCCTCGAGTGCACAGTTGAGCTTGTCTGCAAATCCATCAGATGGGTTTGTATGTGTCTGAATAAAATAGTGGATAGAAATCAACACTTTGTTTCTCAGGGAGTTCCTAAGAAATCAGTGGATACATTGAATGTTTGTGTACTCCCACCCCCCAAATTCATATGTTGAAGCCCTAACCCCCCCCACCCCCCCCCACCCCCCACTCCATGTGGCTGTATGTATTTGGAGATAGAGCCTTTAGTAATTAAGGTTAAATAAGGTCAGGAGCATGGGTTTTTCTGATGTTAGGATTAGTGTTCTTATAAGAAGAGATAGCAGAGAACTTATATTGTCTTTCTGTCTCTCTCTTCCTCTCTCCAAGAGCATCCACTGAGGAAAGGCCATGTGAGGACAGAGCAAGAAGGTGGCTGTCTGCAAGCCAGGAAGAGAATCTCAGCAGAAACTGAATCAGTTGGCACCTTCAACTTAGACTTTTCAGCCTCCAGGACTGTGAGAAAATTAATTTCTGTTTTTCAAGCCATTCAGTCTATGGTATTTTGTTAAGGCAGCCTGAGTCGACTAAGCTTTAAATAGATACGTGGAGGTGGAGAGAAGGGTATTAATGAATCTCATACATGAGAAGCACTGAGTCAAAAACTGGGCCCAACCTAGCAACCTTGCTACATGAAAAGGTTAAAATGAATTGATTGTGTGTCTTTTTGTTGTAGGGGAGAACAGATGAATGAAAAACATGTGAGAGAATAGAACCAACTCTTGCTTGCTTGCTTCCTCTTTCCTCTCTTTTCTCCTTCCTTCCTTCCTTCCTTCCTTCCTTCCTTCCTTCCTTCCTTTCCACACCAAACCAACCAACTCTTTCTTTATTTTATGTTTTCTTCAATATGTAACCCACAAATACCTTATCGCTACAGGAAAGTAATTATCACATCACCACCATCAACACACACACACACAAACATTAAAATAGAAATAATATCAATCAGCCAGGAAATGCAGACTGAAATCCCAATGAAATACCACTTCATGCCCGCTAGGACTGCCATAATCAAAAAGACAGACGATAACAAGGGTTAGAATGTTGAGAAATAGGAACCCTGATACACTGTTGGTGGGAATACAAAATGATACAGCTACTATGGAAAATAGTTTGTACACAAACGCTCATAGCAGCACTATTCCTGATAGTCAGAAAGTGGAAATTACTCAAATGTCCATCAGCCGAGGCATAGATAAACGAAATGTGGTCTATCCATAAATGAAACGGTGTTCACGCACAAAATGAATGAAGTAGCCATATATGGTGCAACATGGGTAAACCTTGAAAACATTGTACTTAGTGAAAGAAGCCAGACACAAAAGGCCACCGACTGTAGATCCCATTTCTATGAAATGCACAGAACGGGAAAATTCATAGAGACAAAAAGTCCATCAGTGGTTGTCAGATGCTGGGTGGAGGACATGGGGAATGACTGCTAAAGGGTATGAAGCTTCTTTTGAGGTGATGGCAATGTTCTGGAATTAGTGGTGATGGTTGCAAGGCCTGATAAATATGTGAAAAACTACTGAATTTTGTATGCTTAGAAGGATGAATGTTACAGTATGTGAACTGCATCTCAATGAAGAAAACCAAAAAGGATAACAAGCTGACTCCTATACTTCTACATCTTGGACAATCAGCCATTTGGTAACACCATCCAACTTTGCATTTTCTACAAAAACGTTAAGTAAGAAGGAATTACTCAGAGGAGAAGGAGAAAAAGTTGATTATAAATTATGAAACATTAATTTTAAAAATCTGTATTGCATAGACGGCTAATTATAAATGCAGTATGAGAAGTTACCTATGATTTAATTTTTTAAAACCTATATTGTATAATAGGCTAATTACAAATGCAAGAAAGAAATTGCCTATGATTTTTGCCATAGCTTGGTTATCCCGGATTGCAATTTTCTGCTATTCCCAAATAAACCCATTTTTGTTGGGGCGCCTGGGCGACTCAGTCAGTTAAGCATCCGACTTCGGCTCAGGTCATGATCCTCATGGTTTGTGAGTTCCAGTCCCACATTGGGCTCTCTGCTGTCAGGGCAGAGCCCCCTTAGGATCCTCTGTCTCCCTCTCTCTCTGCCCAACCCCCTCTATCTCTCTCTCTCAAACATAAATAAACATTAAAAAAGAAAATGTTTATAATAAATAAACCCATTTTTGCTGGCTAAAAAGAAGAAAGAAAATTTTTAAAAAGAAAGTTCTACAAAATGCAAACAATAAGTATATATTGTAGAAAGTTAGTCTCCAAAATCCTACTGTACGAGTAAATGTATGCTAGCAGTTTAACAAATCCTGACATCTCGGATGCATAATAAAATAAAAGTTTATTTTTTCCTTCTGAAATCCAAAATAGGATTTCATCATTGATCACTTAACTGTTCTCTTCTAAACAATGATTCAGGCGCCCAGGCTCCTTTCATCTCGTGCCTCCATATTGAACACAGACCTTCCAAAGCAGCCACAGAAAGAGAAAGAGTATGGAGAATTGTCAATTCTATTGGCCAGATCCCAGGCACAAGGCAATTCCTATCTGCAAGGGTGCCTGAGAATGTAAGCTAATGAGTGCCCACAAGGAACAATAAAGAGATCTGTTGAATTGTTGACCAATTTCTGACACACCCACACCACGGGCACCTCTGTCAATGGCTTAGAGCAAAGTACTCTAACTTTTTTTGTATGCATATATGTATTAATATATAATGGTACTTAAAAAATTTTTTGGGGGGTGCCTGGGTGGCTCAGTCAGTTAAGTGTCAGACATCGGCTCAGGTCATGAACTCACGGCTCATGGGTTCAAGCCCCTCATGGGGCTCTGTGCCCCCCACAAAAAGTGGGGCCCCAGTTACTGTTTCTGCCCCCCCCTCCCCCCCCCTCCCCCCCCCCCCCCCCCCCGGTGCTCACGCTCTGGCTCTCTCTCTCTAATATAAATAAACATTAAAAAATTAAAACAAAAATTTTTTTAGTTTTTTTATTTATTTTGAGAAGAGAGAGAGATCATGTGCACATGAGCATGAGTCAGGGAGGGGCAGAGAGAGAGAAGGAGAGAGAGAGAGAGAGAGAGAGAGAGAATCCCAAGCAGGCTCTGTGCTGTCAGTACAGATACTGACTTGGGGCTCGAACTCACTAACTGTGAGATCATGACCTGAGCCAAAATGAAGAGTTGGACGTTTAACCATTGGAGCCACCTAGGCACCCCAATGGTACTTTTTAAAAATATTTTATTGGGGCACCTGGGTGGCTCAGTTGGTTAAGCGTCCGACTTCGGCTTGGGTCATGATCTCACAGTTCGTGAGTTCAAGCCCCGCGTCGGGCTCTGTGCTGACAGCTCAGAGCCTGGAGCCTGCTTCACATTCTGTGTCTCCCTTTCTCTCTGCCCCTTCCCTGCTCATGCTGTCTCTCTCTCTGTCTCAAAAATAAACATTAAAAAAATTTTTTTTTAATATTTTATTTTTTTAAGTAACCTCTACACCCAATGTGGGGCTAAACCTTACGACCCCGAGATCAGGAGTTGCGTGCTCTACTGACTGAGCCAACCAGGAACCCCTATAGTGGTACTTTTTAATGAAAATGGAATTATACTATGAATATTGGATACTATGCATGGGTAGGCAAGATTCAGATATAACCTACACTTATTTCATGGTCATCCAGACATTCAGAATTTCGAATACACAGATTCAAACCTGGGTAATCTCGAACAGACATTGCTCAGTCTTGTTCAGATGCTTTTCCTGTTGACTCAGAGGCTGCCCCAAACACTCTTTGACATGCTAGTCTGTGTGGATGGGTAATCCCAAGCAAAAAGAATTGAATGTGGAGCTCACAGCTCTTATGAGGCTCATCTTCCTATGGAAGGAGTTGCCTCCTTTACGCCTTCAAAAGAAAAACTGATACCCTCTGGCTTTTTATCTGTTTTTATTTGTATTTATTTTTACAACACATTTCCATTCTTTTAAATTTATTTTATTTTATTTTAGAGAGGGACAGTGCACGCGAGTGAGGGAAGGGGCAAAGGGAGAGAGACAGAGAGGGAGAGAGAGAGAGAGAGAGAGAGAGAGAGAGAGAGAGAATGAATCTGGGGCTGGTTCCCACAACCCTGGGATCATGACCTGAGCCAAAATCAGGAGTCAGGCACTCCACTGACAGAGCCACCCAGGCACCCCTGTTATTTTTATTTTAACTTCAGCTGCAGTTAATCATTTTCCTCATTTCATGGCACATTATCATCATTGGTCCATGCAGTGTTCCTCATATATATTTATATTCCCTTTCATTCCATAACCCATTTCCTTTCCTACTCCAGACAACCACTGTAATGTATTTAATACACATCCTTGTGTTCTTGCAAAATAGATATTTTTTTCTGCCCATATATTTTACATTTGCATAAGTGGTCTGTGTTTATAACTTATTCTGACTTACTAAAACCAACCCTGTACATCTATCTAATCCATTGCTCCCTACTGCTATATGGTACTTTTTGGTGCACATTCACTGCATTTTATGTATTTACTCTCCAGATGACAGAAATTCAGATTGTCTCCACTTCTCTGCACCACAAATAATGCTGCAATGAACACTGTGGTTCATGATCCCTTATGGATTTGTGTGGGAATTTCACTGAGATATAGACTTAGGAGCAGATTTGCTGGGTTATTAGGTATACACATACACTATTGAACTATGTGTCACCATACTACACTCTAAAAAAGCTGCACCTGTCTTTATTCCCACCATGAAGAGTTCCTATAGCTCAACAAAGCCCACCATTATCTCCCTAATTTTTGCTATCTCAAAATCTTTAAAGCAATATCTCGTTTGTTTGGTTTTTTTCAATTTATTTTGAGACAGAGAGAGCAAGCGTGGATGGAAGGGGGGCAGAGACAGAGTGAGAGACAGAATCCCAAGCAGGCTCTGCCCTGTTAGAACAGAGCCTGACTCGGGGCTCATTCTCACGAACCTGGAGATCATGACCTGAGCTGAAATCAAGAGTCGGACACTTAAACCACTGAGCCACCCACGCGCCCCAGGAAATATCTCATTGTTAATTTATATTTCTCTGATTATAATTCAGTTGAAATGTCTCTTCATATGCTTATTACCCTTCTCAGTTTCCTCTTTTGTGTATTGCCTACTCATACCCCTTTCTATTTTTAAATTATTTTTAATGTTTTTTTTTTCAGAGAAATAGACACGGGGGGGGGGCAGGCAGAGAGAGAGAGAGAGAGAGAGAGAGAGAGAGAGAGACACAGAGTCCGAAACAGGCTCCAGGCTCTGAGCTGTCAGTACACAGCCCGATGTGGGGCTCAAACCCACAAACCATGAGATCATGACCTGAACCAAAGTCGGATGCTTAACCAACTGAGCCACCCAGGCGCCCCCCACCCTTCTATTTTTAAAATTGGAGTTGCTGTATTTTTCCTCTTGATGTGCAGGAGTTCCTTGTCTTTTCTAGATCAGGGATCAGCAAACTATGGCTCACAGACCCAATGTGGCCCACTTCCAGTTTTGGTAAATAAAATTTTATTAGAACATGGTCACACCCATTCACTTTCTGCCTGTGGCCGCTTTCCAGCGACAACAGCAGAGTTGAATAGTTGTGTCAGAAAACAACTGGATCACAAAACCAGCCTAAGATAGTCAATGTTTCGTTGTTTATGGAAAGGCTCTGCCAAACTCTGCTCCAAATAATAATCTCTTATTGGCATTAGACATTGAAAGTATCTTTTCTTATTCTGTCATGTCTTTTAACTTTGCCTACACAGTCCTCTGCTGAACCAAAGGTCTTGGTTTTAACATAATCAAATCCATGAAAGTTACATTTTTTGGAGTTAAAAAATTTTTCTCCCTGCCCCTCGGTTACAAAAATATCATTCTACTTTTTTTCCTATTAAATTCATAATTTTACCTTTTACGTTTAGGTCTTTAACCCATTGGGAGCTCGCCTTTACATGTGGTATTAGATAGGGATATAGTATTACTTTCTCTGTATAATGAGACAATTTATCAAACACTATCTACTAAACAATCCAATTAGTCTTTGAGCCAGTTTTGATGTATTGCCTCACAGTCCCAAACATATCCTCCATTGCCTGCTCAGCTAAAATTAAGATGATGCCTTTAAATATTCCTCTATTGCCATCTGGCATAATGCTAAGCTTTGTCAGTAGAGGGTACTGGAGGGGCATTGGAAGACAAGGAGTTTTTCCTCTTCCTGGTTCATCCTCTTGACAGGAGGTTTGCAGTATGCAGTTTCTGTGGTGCTGGATTTGCACGACGTGGTTCCTACAGTGTGCAGGGTCTAGTATCTAACAGTTTCCCCCGGCAACCTCTTGGGTAGATTCTCAGCAAATTTCACTGATGTGGCACCTTACCAACTTCTCCACCAGCCAGTGAAGAGGCCACTCCCTCCTTAACCCAGTCTGGGTCTTAGGCTGGAGGGTAAGGAAGACTCTTCTTTAGGCATTCTCTCTTGCCCTAGAGATAATAGCTGCTCCTTGCACCTGAGATCCTTTAGAGCTCTCTTTATTTCTTATTATTCAATCTCCCGTTACCTTCACCCCGTTATAGTTAATAGTTCTTTATACTAAACGTTTCCTGTTCAAATTATTACGTGATTTCTGTCTCTTGGTTGGACCCTGATAGAGTCATCTCACTGATTTGTGCCACACTTTCATCATATATTAAATTCCCATATTTACACATGGGTTTATCTCTGAGATCTCTGTTTTGTTCTATTGGCCTATTGGTCTAACTTAATCTTTAAAAAATTTTTTTTAACGTTTACTCAATTTTTTGAGAGACATATAGACAGAGTGTGAGTGGGAGAGGAGCAGAGAGAGGGAGAGAGGGAGACACAGAATCCAAAGCAGCTCTCAGCTGTCAGCAGAGAGCCCGATGCAGGGCTGGAACTCATGAGTCACCGGGTCATGGCCTGAGCTGAATTCAGATGTTTAACTGACTGAGCTACCCAGGTGCCCCAATCTAACTTAATTTTAAATGAGATAATAGCTTCAAAGTACTTAGCCATTACCTAGCACAGAGTAGGTATTCATTAAATAAAAGCTATATTGATCATGGTAGAGACTGTCAGAGTACCTGCCTAAGATCAATAATCTGCCTTTAGTTTAATTTTATGGGTTGGAAGAAGGGAGGCAGTCCCAGTAAGGGAGAAGAGCCTGTTCCTTGTGCAATCAGCTTATGAATGAGTGAAAATCCAGAAAATCATTTTCAGTGATTACTGGATTTTTCTGACGTGAAACCATTGCTTTAGTCATCATCCATAATTTACATTCATGTAAGCATTTGTTCTTGCAATGATTCTGATAGGTTTATACTCTCATTTCTAAAAAGTTTTGGACATAATTAATAATCATAAACCCATTCAATACAGCCTCATATAGGAATTCTAGTAAATGTTCCAACTATACACAGTACTTGTTCCAAAAGGGACGGTCCTCTCACCAATTAAATATAACTGAGTTATAAAACAAAATCTAGACAAATAGAAAAGCATCTCCTATTCTTGGAAGGGAAGACTTAAAATGTCCAACCTACCAAAATAAATACATTTAGTACAATTTTAATTGTAAATTTAGTAACTTTTTTTTTAACGCACAAATAATCTCTAAATTGATTTTGTAGATAGTCTCCAGGGATGAAGATGATTAATTCTTTCTCTGATGTTATCCCTCCCTTTAAGCCTGGACTGGATTTAATGACTCACTTAATCAACAGAATGCTGACTTGCTTAATCAGTAGAATTCCCAGGAAGTATTGTTCTGGGACTTCCTTAGATCATAAGAAACACTGTACTTTTCATC
Source organism: Panthera uncia (assembly GCF_023721935.1). Classification (NCBI taxonomy): domain Eukaryota; kingdom Metazoa; phylum Chordata; class Mammalia; order Carnivora; family Felidae; genus Panthera; species Panthera uncia. The sequence goes on along the minus strand of NW_026057585.1, from coordinate 74,266,989 downwards.
TGGTATATTAGAATGTTTTTTCTTAAGATACTCCCTCTCAGAACCCAGACATCATAGTGTGAGAATCCCAAGCCCTGTGTATACAGGCTACCTGTAAGTACTCTGATTGACATCCCCAACTAAGCTCCGTCCAGCTATGTGAATGAGTCAGCCTGGATATCCAGCCCAATGAAGCCTTCCAATGGCTCCAGTTCCAGCTACCATCTGAGAGTAATCATATGAAACACCCCAAGTGTGAGGACTGCCCAACTGAGCCCGGTCAACCCACCAAAGCATAAGAGATAATAAATTATCGGGGTTTTTCACGTTTATTTATTTTTACTTAGAGAGAGACTCCTAAGCAGGATCTGTGTTGTCAGCTCGACCACATGAACTGTGAGATCATGACCTGAGCCGAAATTAAGAGTTGGGATGCTTAACGACTAAGCCCCCCAGGTGCCCCAAATTACTGTTTTAAATTTACTAAGTGGGGCGCCTGGGTGGCTCAGTCGGTGAGCGTCCAACTTCAGCTCAGGTCATGATCTCACGGTTCATGGGTTCGAGCCCCGCATCGGGCTCTCTGCTGACAGCTTAGAGCCTGGAACCTGCTTTGGGGTCTGTGTCTCCCTCTCTCTCTGCCCCTCCCCTGCTCATGCTCTGTCTCTCTGTCTCTCAAAAATAAATAAATGTCCAAAAAATTTTTTTAATTTACTAAGTTTTGGTGTTTTGTTTTGTTTATGAATTAATAGATCACTAAAGCAGAAATTGATACCAGAAGTGTTATGCTGCTGTGACAAAAACCTAAACCACATGGCAATGGCTTGGGACCAGTAGTGGTTGGAAGCTGGAAGGGCCTCAAGGAAACTGTGCAGATCTAAAGAAAGGAAATTGTTACTGGAGTCTGGAGAAAGACAACTCCTGTTATGCAGTAGCAAAATATTCAGAAGAATGTCACCTGTGGTAAAATACAAACTAGAAAGTATACTTAATGAGTGGGTGAATTTGGCTAAGGAGATCTCTAGGCAGAATGTTCAAAGTACCAACTGGTTCCTGTTAGCTGTCTATGATAAGGTACAGGAAGACAGAGATAAGCTAAGAAGGAAACTGTTCAACTTAGAAGAATTTAGAGGGTATATGAAGGGCTCAGGACACTCTTTCTAGCCATCAACAGTTTCTCAAAGGGGGGCCCCAGGGTGACTCAGTCAGTTAAGCGTCTCTCTCTCTCTCTCTCTTTTTAAATGTTTATTTATTTTTGAGAAAGAGAGAGAGAGACAGAGCACAAGTGGGGGAGGGGGCAGAGAGAGGGGAACACAGAATACAAAGCAGGCTCCAGGCTCTGAGCTGTTAGCACAGAGCCCAACGTGGGGCTCGAACTCGTGAACTGCAAGATCATGACTTGAGGCGAAGCTGGACACTCAACCTGAGTCACCCAGGCACCCAGAGCATCTGACTCTTGATTTCAACTCAGGTCATTACCTCATGGTTGGTCAGTTTGAGCCCTCTCTGCTGTCAGCACAGAGCCTGCTTAGGATCCTCTGTCCCCCTCTCTCTCTGCCCCTCCCCCATTCATGTGCTCTCAAAACTAAAACATTAAAAAATAATAAAAAAAAAGTTTCTCAAAGGAAGAATACTCTTCTTTTTTTTTAATGTTTATTCATTTTTTGAAAGAGAGAGACAGAACACAAGTGGGAGAGGGGCAGAGAGAGGGAGACACAGAATCCAAAGCAGGCTCCAGGCTCTGAGCTCTCAGCATAGAGCCCGAAGCAGGGCTCAGACCCACGAGCGGTGAGATCATGATCTGAGCCGAAGTCCTATGCTTAACCAATTGAGCCACCCAGGCGCCCCAAGAAAGCTTTAAATGCATGTTTCATAGATCCTCTCAAGTAAATGAAGTGACTTCTAAGAATGCTAAAATGTCTCTTACTTTTTTTTTCCTAGACAAGAGAATTTTCAAGAATCTTAAGAGTGTTTCCTATAGTATACTGAATGTCAGACCAAGCAGAGAGGGTCCTTTCTTTCTTGAAGAAATCTTTTTTTTTTTAAGTTATTTGTTTTTGAGAGAGAGACAGAGAGAGTGAGTTGGGGAGGGGCAGAGAGAAAGGGAGAGAGAGAATGTCAAGCAGGCTCCATGCTGTCAGCACAGAGCCTGACCTGGGGCTTGAACTCACAAACCATGAGATCATGACCTGAGCCAAAACCAAGAGTCAGATGCTTAACCGACTGAGGGGTGCCCGGGTGGCTCAGTCGGTTAAGCGGCCGACTTTGGCTCAGATCATGATCTCACAGCTCCTGGTTTCGAGCCCCGCGTCGGGCTCCGTGCTAACAGCTCGGAGCCTGGAGCCTGCTTCAGATTCTGTGCCTCTGTCTCTCTCTGCCCCTAACCCACTCACATTCTGTCTCTGTCTTTCTCAAAAATAAATAAGCATTAAAAAAAGATGCTTAACTGACTGAGCCACCCAGGTGCCCCTTGAAGAAACCTTAAGTGTGGCTTTTGAGAACCCAAATAAAACTCACAGAAAACAACAATTTCAAAGAACTGCATTGTAGAAGCACCACCAGCTTCCAGTGAAAAAGACAGTTCAAAATGAAAAGAGCCTTGGAAACTCCCAACTTTCTACGGGCAAGAATCGTGCCATTAAAGCCACATGGCAGCAAATATGAGCCACCTCCTTTAAAAAATTTTTAATTCCAGTATAGTTAACATATAGTGTTATATTAATTTCAGGTGTACAATATAATGATTCAACGATTCCATGCATCACCCAGTGGAATGTGAGCCACTTCCTATGAAAGGAAGGATGACTCAAAGTGAAGAATCACGAGCCCACAAAGCAGAGCTGGCAGCCACAGAGAATCATTCCCGGGGAGCAGGCCTGGGTCACAATCAAGGAAATAGAAACATGTTCACCGCTGGGGTTTCAGGATTGCTACAAAACACTGACTGTTATGTATCTCCGATCCACCCCCCTCCCCCACCTCTTCTTAACGGGAATGTTTATTGCAATGATCCTAACCCCATAACACCAATGTATGCTGTTTGTGTTGCAGACAACTTGATTTTTCATTTCACAGATCAAGAGGAACCACATCCAAGTAGCCACATCTGAAGAGTCTCATCTACAACTAGACCTCATTTAGATGATGAGGTCCTGTGCTTTGAGCTGACGCCATAATGTGATGAGACCTTGGGCATCCGGGCAGGAGGGTGAGTGTATTTTGTACATTCAGTGGATGTCAGTTATGTTGGCTAGAGGGTGGGCTGTGGTCAATTGTCTTTCAATATGTTACACCATCAGTCTCTGTTGTATCTATAGTGCGTCTTCTTTTTTACTTCAAACTTTTTTGTTCCTTTTCTTAATCATTTCACCAGAGTTTTACTTTATGATTTTTCTCAAAGAATCAACTTTTGGCTATGTCAATCTTTTTTTTTTTTTTTTAATTTTTTTTAACGTTTACTTATTTTTGAGACAGAGAGAGACAGAGCATGAACGGGGGAGGGTCAGAGAGAGGGAGACATAGAATCCGAAACAGGCTCCAGGCTCTGAGCTGTCAGCACAGAGCCTGACGCGGGGCTTGAACTCACGGACCGCGAGATCGTGACCTGAGCCGAAGTCGGCCGCTTAACCGACTGAGCCACCCAGGCGCCCTTTGCTATGTCAATCTTTTGTTACTCACTTGTATTTGCTTTCTGCTTATTTAGTTTCTCCTCTTATTTTTATATGTCATTACTTCTATTTGTTTGGATCAGTTCTATTATTCTTTAACTTCTTGAATTTAACATTTAGTTTTTTACTTTAAAAATTGTTTTAAAAGATTTTAAAATATTATTTAGTTTATTTACTTATTTAATTCATGTGTTTAAGTAGGCTTCATACCCAGCACAGAGCCCAACACAGGGCTTGAACTCATGACCCTAAGATCAAGACCTGAGCTGAGATGCTCAACCAAGGTGCCCCTAAAAGATTGGATTTTTAAGCAATCTCTACACCCAACATGGGGCTCGAACTCATCACCCTGAGATTAAGAGTCACATGCTATATGGACTGTCAGTCAAGTGCCCCATCACTCAGCTCCTTAAGTATTGGCTTTCTTCTTCTTTTATTTTTTTAAATTTTTTAAATGTTTATTCATTTTTGAGAAAGGGAGAGGGAGAGACAGAACGTGAGCGGGGGAGGGGCAGAGAGTGAGGGAGACACAGAAACAGAAGCAGGCTCCAGGCTCTGAGCTATCAGCACAGAGCCAATGTGGGGCTCGAACTCACTAACCATGAGATCATGACCTGAGCCGAAGTCGAACGCTGAACCGACTGAGCCACTCAGGCACCCCAATAGTGGCTTATCTTCTAATATAAGCACTCAAGGCTATGCGTTAAGCACATCCCACAAATTTCAATATATTGTATTTTTTTTTAAGTCATTCAGTTCTAAGTATTTTCTGATTTTTTTTTAATGTTTATTTCTTTATTTTGAGAGAGAGAGTGCACACGTGAGTGGAGAAGGGGCAGAGAGAGAGGAAAGGAAAGAATCCCAAGCAGGCTCCTTGCTGTCAGTGCAAAGCAGGATGTGGGGCTCAGTCCCACGAACCATGAGATCATGACCTGAGCTGAAATCAAGAGCCAGACGCTTAGCTGACTGAGCCACCCAGGCACCCTGTTTTCTGATTTTCTATATGCTGTCTTCTTCGATCAGTTTAGCAGCATGTTTTAACATTTCCAAACATACAGACTATTTTAAGGTGTCACTATTATTGTCATCCAGTTATGAGGAAGACACACAATGGGGTAAGTAAGATACTGATTCTTTGGTATTTGAGACTTGTTTCAACAAAGGTAGAGCCTGGTCTAGAATATGGACAATATTTACAAAAGCTCCATGGAAGTGCTTGATGAAAATATATACTCTCTAATATTGGGTAAAGTTTTCTAAATAAAATCCGTTAAATCAAACCTTTTAAAAAAAGTTGCTTAGTCTTGGATCTCTCTGTCATAATTGCATGCCATCTGTGACGTCTTTTGCCTGGCATAGTCTAGTTTTGTAATTCTTTGTTAACAGGCTATGAAGTATTTGCAATTTTTATGGTGTAGGCAGTATGCTTAAAATAAGACTATAAATCTGTGGAGTTTTACACCTAATAGTTCATCAGTATTTTAAGATACTGGTATTTAATATCCTCTTTATATGAATAAATTGATTACAAATTTTTAAGCTAGAAAATCATTGCCAAATTCTTCAGAAAATTATTACAGCCATGTAAGTTTTAGAGATTTTCAATACTTAGAGTTATGTACAAATTGTTCACAGTGTCTGGTCATCCAAAAAAATAAAATACCGATTATGAAAAAGTAAATGTTAGCATAAAAATAGACTGAGTTGAGACATAGATCCCAGGGTACATGAAGATTTTAGGAAGGACAAAAATTGTGTTTTAATTCAGTGCGGAAGATATGGTTTATTTGATAAATGGCCCTGGCACAATTAGCCATCCACCAGAAAGAAAATAAGATTGGACTCCCAAATTCACTACATTCAGAAATACATTCTGGATGCATTAAAATGTAAAGGTTGGGGCACTCGGGTAGCTCAGTCGGTTGAGCATCTGACTCTTGATTTTGGCTCATGATGTCATGATCTCACAGTTCGTGAATTCAAGCCAGGCTTTGGGCTCTGTGCTGACAGTGGAGGAGACTGCTTGGGATTCCCTCTCTCCCTCTCTCTCTGCTCCTCCCCTGCTTGCTCTCTCTCTCTCTCTCTCTCAAAATAAATAAATAAACATTTTTTTTTTTTAAGTATAAAGGTTAAAAAAATTTTTTTTTAATTTTAGGGACCCCTAGGTGGCTCAGTAGTTTAGGTGTCCAACTCTTGATTTTGGCTCAGGTCATGATCTCATGGTTCCTGAGATCCAGGTCCAAGTGGGGCTCTGTGCTGGAGGCATGGAGTCTGCTTAGGATCTCTCTCTGCCCCCCCTGCCCCCCCTTCAAAAATAAATAAACTTAGAAAAATTAAAATTTTAAAATAATATTTTGGCATCTAAATATATACTTTAAGATTTAGAAAGACCTTGCAAACAAGAGCTCAGAAGATCAAGAAAAAATTAGGTTTATTTGACCTCGCAAAAATCCACTTTTTTAATAAGGGAAAAGACGGCAAAGGCAAAGGATGAATTGGAAAAATGTTTGCAGTGCGTGGAACTGAAAAGAGATTATACCTGTAATATACAGTAAGAGCCTATAAACTAATTTTTAAAAAGACAACCATCTGCAGCAAATGGGGCTATAGTTCATCCCATCAACCTCCCTCTTCTAAGTTTTCCCTCAATAAGAAAGCCCTGGGAGAACCATAGAGGTGGAGCTGCTTTCCAAGGATGTGTGGAAGACCGGATCCTGAGCAGTGCAAGGGCTGGACTACGTCAGCAAGGAGGGGACTGTGTGCATGACCTCTTAGATTTACCGTCAGCAAAAAACTGCTGTTAAGACTGTAGGGAGCTGACATCTTCCAACTGTACTGTTCGAATTTGCCACAGCATTCATGCCAAGGCACACTTCCCCTGGATTAGTCTCAGCTGATGACTAAGCCCAGTGGGCACACTGGAGCTGGGCTATTTCTCCCTCATGTGGGGTTCTAACGGGAAATTAGCCTGGCCAAGGCTTCCTCAGAGCTGCACTGCACTCTTGAAGCATTTTCTACCCAATCTTCCTATTACAGGTGTCAGTCCCACATCATGGTCTTAAGATTCTCCCTGTTTACTTCTGTTCCCTCTCAACTTTATCTTTCACACGCATTGCCCCCTTGAACTTCTGACTCCATCCTTGGCATCTGCTTGTGAAAGGACTCAAGTTTATATAGCTTCTAAGTTTTGGGGTGACTCACTATGTAGCAACAGATAATGAAACAGTTTGGTATGGGTGCTGCCATAACAAAAGCCTAAAATATGTGGCATTGGCTTTGGAACTCATGGCAGAGGGCTGGAAGGGCTGTTGCTAGCTCAATTTTCTTGCAAGAAAGGGAGGATGATTCAGAGGGTGGAACCAAGAGCCCAGATACTGGAGCCAAAAACCACAGTGAACACAGTGAAGAATGAGTCTCAGGCAATTGGACTGAGCTCTAATCAACATATGCTTGTTGGATTTCATATTGGTTCTGCTGCGTACCTTCCACTCTCCCTTTTTGAAGGGGAATGAGTATAGAGTTTATCCTATGCCTTTCTAACCATTGTATTACGATGTTTGTAGGGGAAAGAGAACTTGCCTCTGTAGTTCCCAGATCTTCTATGTAGGGAAGAGATGTGAGGGAGAGACCGATTAGGAGATAAATTAAGAGGCTCTTAAGATAGCTCAGGCAAGAGCTAATGGTGGTTTGGAATACGTAGCAGTGAAGAAAGTGCTAAGTGGTGAGATTCAGAATATATTTTAAAATTAGAGCCAATAGGCTTTGTTGATATTTTGGAAGTAGGACATAAGAGACAAAGAAGAGTTGAATATGCTCCCCAAACTTTAGCTGGAAGAACTAAGTGAATGAATGTCTCCCTCCAACTCTTGTTGTCTGTCTCCTTTCGGAGCAGAATTTTCAAGAGTGACCTACACTGCTGTCTACATTTTCTAACCTTCCACTTCTCATCTTAGTCCTGTCTAGTCTCTGCCTACTACCACTCCACAAAATCGCTGTTGATAATATCACTGATGGCCACCATATTTCTCAATCCAGTGGATGTTTTTCCATCTTCTTTTTATTTGATCAGGTACAGGTGTCCATTGCCTTTTTGAAACATTATCTTACCTTGGCTTTCTTGAACCATGTATTTTCCTCATTTTTTGCTACCTCACTGGTTTCTCCTTTTGTTGTTGTTGTTTTTTAAGTTTGTTTGTTTGTTTATTTATTAAGTCATCTCTATGCCCAACATGGGGCTTGAACTCATGACCCTGAGATCAAGAATTTCACACTCCTCCAACTGAGCCAGCCAAGTGCTCCAAGGTTGCTCCCTTTGAATCTCCTTTTCTGGCTTCTCTTCTAACTTACTATTAATGTAGCTCTTCAGGAGTTCTGGCTAACCCTTTTCTTGTCCTTTGATCTCAGGACTCCTAAATCCACACCTTCTGGCCAGACTTGTTCTAAGCTCTAGTTCTGTATGTCTACTTGCATATTCAGGAAATCTAAGATACCTCAAACTAAGCAAACCTAAAAAGAACTCATCACCTTTCTCCACCAAATTTACTGTTACTCTAGTGTTCCCAGTCTCTACTAGGAAATACCATCCATTCAACTGCTCAAGCTAGAAAACTGATAGTCTACTTGGCTACTCATTTTCTCTTACACACATCCCCATAGACAATCAATCAGTAGCTTCTGTAATTTCCACCTCTTAGATCACTTACTTTCAAATCTGTCCATTTCTTTTCATCTACTGCTGCCACTATAGTCTAAGCCATCATTATCCTCTTGCCAGGACTTCTGCATCAGTCCCCCACCCCTATCCCACTAGCCTCCTAGCATCCACTTTGGCTCTCCATGCTACGGCTAGCATGTTCTTGTTCAAACACAAATAGGACCGTGCACTTACTTAGTTTAAAGGCTTTGGATGATCTCCTATGCTCTTGGGAGTATATTATGAAACCCTTACAATAGCTCATAAGATCTTGCATGATCTGGACTCTGCTATCTCTTTCACCTCAATCTCATATCACTTCCCTTTATTTTCCGTAGCCAGTCACACTGATCTTTTCTCAATCCCTTGAACCTGCCAGGCTTCTCTTACCTTTGGCCTTTCACGTTTTCTGTCTGCTCAAACAAGTCTTCTCCATTCTCTTTGTTTGGCTAACTCTTACTCATCCTTCAAGTCTCAGATTAAATAACATTTCCTCAGGACAGCCTGCCCTAATCACCCCAGATTAGGTCAGCTCACTGTGTTGTGTATTTCCGTAACTATCTGAACTTCCCTTAGGCAGCACTTTGCTTCTGATTCTTGTAATTATTGTGGACTGTCTGTTTCATCTCTCTTCCCTACTAGACTGTCAGCTCCATGAAGACAGACTGTGCCTATTTTATTCACCATTGTGTCCACAGTGCCCAGGAGTGCCTGACATGTAGTTAGATGCACACTAAGTATTGTTGGACCGGCTGACAATCAGGGAAGGCCCAAGTAGCACCAGCCTTTGGGCACAGGCTAGAATTGGCTAAGGCCACATTGTCACTCCTTTCCTCCCTTAAGGGAAGTTGTAAGGGCCGGGAGAAATGAAGTACTAGATGACTTCATGCACTGTCCAGTACAATATGAAAGAACAGGCATCACAACTTTACCTATTAGAGTGAAAAATTAGGAAAAAAACCAACAGCCCTAAATGTCCAACAATATAGGAATGGCTTCATATTATTACACCAGTGATTTAAAAGTATTTTCTAAGGTATCTAATCCTTATTTTTCAAATAGAACCTGACATGGGAGCCCCAATATGTAAAATGCATTAAAATGGGACCAGTCTAGTTGAATGGGTAATGGGGCAGAGCTTAATCTCTTAGGCTACCCCAGCTTTCCCTTTCTCTTCCCATCCCCCATTTTTCTGTCCTCCTTCTAAGTCTTGAAGGCTTTCCAATTCCTGGCTCTATTGTATCTTTTAAAGCCAGGGCATCATTTCCTTTTCGCCTTCTACAAGGCACTCCCAAATGCTTTATTGTGTTGTTAAGCTGGCTCCCGTTGGTTTTCAGTTACTTGTAATTAAAAACAAAAACAAAAAGCCTTAAATAATACTGTTGCAGCTTGAGATTCACTTACGTAATGGAAAAAGAATTACGTTTGGAGTCAGAAAACTGGTTGCAAATCTAGGTCTCGACTTTGGGCAAGTAACCATTTTCAACTCCGTTTTCTCATTGGCAGATTATACTTAACTTTTGAGAATTTTTTTAAAAACCCAGTAACAATAGATTAAAAGACTGGCTATTGAGCAGATTTTCGGCAAAAGTTAAATAAATAAGATTAAAGTCTTTAGAAGTCATTCCTACTCCCTCCAACTTGAAGGAGTTGGATAAACTGTATTCAGCGCAGCCAAAATTAGCAAGGCTGCCATCTTGTGGCAGTTTATTGACACACCGTCCAATGTCATTTAGCAACATTTGAAGCAAGATGTTCAAGAACCTAAAGCTAAATAAAAGGATGGCAGACACACCAGAGAGACACTGAAACGAAGGTAATAACTGAAGACATGAGATGAGGCTAATTCATCAGTGGAAAGAGCAAAGAATAAAGAATCTAAGACTGAACTTTAAGGAACTGTCACATGCAGCAGAGAAGTTAGGGAAAGGGACAGAAAGAAATGACTGATGGAGAAAAAGTGACTAAGTTTAGTTCAGTGTAACACTCAAGCCAGGGTTGATATATATATGATATAAACATATATGTAAGTATATACATTTAACTCAAATAAATATACGTATTTACATTGACAGCTAACCTGATGTTATCTTTTTTCCCCCAGACTTCAAAAACCATTAACAAAAGCTAGACGACACCATAATCCTTATAATATCATTGCCCGAGGCCATTCAAATGTTACTTCTACCTCTAAAGTCAATGCTTGGAGCACCTGGGTGGCTCAGTTGGTTAAGGCTCTGACTTCGGCTCAGGTCATGATCTCATGGTTCGTGAGTTTGAGCCCCGTGTCGGGCTCTGTGCTGACAGCTCAGAGCCTGAAGCCTGCTTTCGGATTCTGTGTTTCCTTCTCTCTCTTCCCCTCCCCAGTGTGCACTCTGTCTCTTTGTCTCTCTCTCAAAAATAAAATAAACGTTAAAAAAAATAAAGTCAATGCTTCACCTTTCTTATACCTTATTATAGTATGGCACTGGTTAAGAATTTTAGTAATTATGAGGCTACTGCATTGTCAAGGATTATCACTACTGCACATACCATGGGGAACGGGGTGCTCATTGAGGTCTGATCCAGTTCCCGAATCCCATACTGAGAATCTGCTTTCTACGGTCACTCCTACTACCAAATCTTTTAGACTTAGTTTCCCCCAAAAGCAGAGTCTGAGACAAGTGCTTACAAACAGGTAGTTTATTTTCAGGAGTAATCTCAAGGAACATGGGGTCAGAGACTAGGAAGAGTAAAATACAGGCAAACCAGGAAAGCCAATCCAAGGATGATTGATCCAGAAGGTCACTGCTTTGGGTGTGTGGGTTTTGATTCCCCTGGAGACATTCTGAAGCAGAATGTGCCTCATAATTGTCCAACTAGGGAAGGAAGAGGGAGTATTTATTCACAAGCTCCTGTTCTTTATTGGTGAAGGGTTTCCCAATTGCTCATTAACTCCTCTGCATTCTCAAGTTGTCACTTTCAGGTCGACACGTGTGTCAAAATAACTGTGCATGTTCCCCCAGATCCCATCGGGTGAATTCCATGAAAGCCCTGGGGCAGAACGCGAGATACTTGAAGAAAGCAGTTGAAGCCTTGGACTGTCAGGTCGCACCTGCATGAACATGGTACCCACAGCAATGGCTGGAGTAGAAAGGTGTACCAACAGGCACCAAAGGTGCCCAATACACGGCCGTAAGAGACAACATCTTGCGAGACTGAAGTTCTATCCCGTAAGATGCACGGTGAGTTCTGAACCAATAAGCAAACTGCAGTAGCATTTCACTTAGAACCAGGAAGAAAGGGTAAATGTGGAATGGCAATTCTGTTCTATCGAATGGACTACTAAATGTTGATCTTCATGTCTCTGTGATTCTGAGCATGGCTCTTCACAAATTTTATTACCCAAGGGAGGAATGCTTCCACCAGAGGACATGAAAACAGCTCCACTGGATTGTAAACTAAGGCTGCCATTTGCTAATCTGGGCTTCTCTTGCCACTAGGTAACAGATTAAAAAAAAAAAAAAAAAGTTAATCCAGTGGTGTGCTAGCCCGCTCATACATGTTTACAGGAACTGACTGAGTGCACATGTTAGTTTCCTACTGTTGCTGTAACAAATGACCACAAATTTAGCGGCCACAAATAAATGGAACAGCACAGATTTATTATAGTTCCGAAGATCAGAAATCTGAAATGGGTCCTATTGGGCTAAGAAAAAAAAAAAAAATCAAGGTGTTAGTACAGGTGTGTTCCTTCTCGAGACTCTGAGAAAAAATTGGTTACATACCTTTTCTAGCTTCTTGAGGCTGCCCATATTCCTTGATCATATCACTAAGACTTCTGCTTTCATTATCACAACTCTTTTTCTTTCTTTCTTTTTTTAATGTTTATTTTTGAGAGAGAGAGAGAGAGAGAGAGAGAGAGCGCATACATATGCGTGAGCAGAGAGGGGTAGAGAGAGGGAGACAGAGGATATGAAGCAGGTTCTGCACTGACAACAGAGAGCCCACACTCACGAACCCCACCATGAGATCGTGACCTGAGCTGAAGTCGGACACTTAATCCACTGAGCCACCCAGGGGCCACAACTCATCTCTTTTTCTGATGCTGACTTCCTGCTTTTTCATTTCCTTATAAGGATGCATGTAATTGTATTGGGCCTACCTGGATAATCTCCCCATTAAGTATCCTTAAATTCATCACATCCTGTTGCCATGTAAGATAGTATATTAACAGGTTCCAGAGATTAGGATATGGTCATCTTTGGAGAGCCATTATTCCACATACCACAGTGCCTTTTTCTCAACTCTACATTCATTGACATATTGTTCAAAATCAGTCATGGTGGGAGTATTTACACCACAGAAATTGGCAAATGCTACATATTAGGGCTTTTACTTCTGGACAGCCTGTGGTTAAATTTTACCTGCATATCTTGGATTATGATGGTTGGCTGGGGTGAACATGCCTATTATCACGGCAAAGGAGAACTGTCACTATGCAATAGGAAGGGAGGGTTATGCATAGAATCCAGAGGATACTTAGGGGACCTCCTACTCTTGCCATGTCTAGTGCAGAAAATTATGGGAATATTTTACAGGCAGAACAGGCAAGAACTAGGTTTGGGTCACGTACAGAAAGCTCATAGCTCCAATTACAAGCTATGTAACCACATTCTATTCATGCAGTATAGTGGAAGTAATACATGCCACTTCTTGACCAGGTCCTTTAAGACAGCAGCATGTTTCCTTCATGTCCTCTTTCTTTTCACATCACTGTGACCCTGATTAAGTGCTGGTTGAAGACAGAGACAATGGAATGGGTAATAGATACGTGAACTCATGAAGTCAAAACTATCAACTAAGACCTTGTGATAGCTATAGAAAGGTCTCTTGCCATGTCAGTTCAATAGTTACATATTGTACCTAATTTTCTTCTCCCCATCACCCCACCCCAACATATATAGGATGTGGTATGTCGTGGTGGTTGACTTTAAAGTTCAGTCCATAGGCTCAGGAACATTAAGGAAGCATCATGATGGAACTGGCAGAAAATCAACATTAGTTGGAGGTCCTAGACCTGGAGCTGGATGAAGTAACTGATGAGGGTTTTGTCAGTTCCTTTTTCTGGGTAGGGGGGAGAGTGCAGTGATGACAATTCAGGTTATAAAAGGCGGGGGGGGGTGTATTTTAGTGAAGCATTTTGTTTCATTTTTTGAAGTTTAAAAGGGTATGTGTTGATGTTGGACCATTCTGGGAATTTATTATCGTGCGCACCTATCATTCCTATTGGACACTCAGCATCTGCAACCCCTTCATATATCTGGGTAAGACCCCAAACAAAGAGAGAGTGCACCTTACAGCATCAAAGCCAACAATGCTCTCTATCACTTTGCTAGGGTTGCAGACCCAGCCAATCCCATTCTCTTGTCCTGAGACAAGTGCGTTGGGGTAGGGAGAAAAGTCAGTAAAGGGTTCATTAATGAGTGGGTTACTGCTGTAGGCAACTGGGGTTTGGTCCTTCTGGGGGCCCTCAGAAACACTGTGAAATGTGTAACCTTGGAAGTATTCCTTTGAGGAACCAGGAAGCTGAAATATTTCTTGACTGTTGGTTCTAGCTATGAGACAGAAAGCAGGGTATGCTTCATGGAGCTCCTTGGAAAACTAGCTTTTCAATTTCAGATGCTGTACCTCCTTCCTCTTTCCTTAAATGTGACATAATGGCTTGGGCTACAACAGCCAATTTGCAACTCCAAAGGTAAGTCTACTGAGGGGCACCTGGGTGGCTCGTTGGTGAAGCATCCGACTCTTCATTTCGGCTCAGGTCATGATCTCATGGTTAGGGAGTTCGAGCCCCGCGTTGGGCTCTGCACTGACAGCGCACAGTCTGCTTGGGATTCTGTCTCTCCCCCTCCCTCGCTTGTGCTCTCTCTTTCAAGATAAATACGCTTAAAAAAATAAAGGTAAGTCTAATTGAATCACAGAGATATCAGATGATTTTCCTGAACCAATAAAGCTGCCTACCTCCATTTTTCTTGAGAAAAATATACTTAAAAAAAAAAAAAGTCACCACAGTCAAGTGTTCTGCAGCCAAAAGCATTCGTATTCCTAACTGATTTATCTAGTCTTACTTGCAGCCAAGGGTACAAGCCCAGACTTTGAATCAAAAGGTAGCGATGTAAAGAAGCAGACCCTGTGGGGAGACTTGCCAGTGATGTGGCAGTAGCAGCAGTGGTCTGGTAACACCATCCAGTACGTTGACATTTGACACCTTATTTTGCTTTCTGGTGGCCTTCACCACGAACACAGATAATAGACTCTCTGTACTGAATAATAATTGTTACTTCTCACTAGTATTCACTGGGAACCAAGTGTTTTACAAATTCCCTCCTCGTCTTCATATCAACCATTCAAGATGGGTATGTTGTTTTAAGTTTATTTTTTGAGAGAGAGAGAAAAAGAGGGAGACAGAGAGCAGGGGAGCGGCAGAGAGAGAGGTAGACAGAATCCCAAGCAGACTCCGTGCTCTCAGCTCTTGAGAGAGAGAGAGAGAAAAAGAGGGAGAGAGAGAGCAGGGGAGTGGCAGAGAGAGAGAGAGGTAGACAGAATCCCAAGTAGACTCCGTGCTCTTAGCTCAGAGCCCGATGTGGGGCTTGAACTCACAAACTGTGAGATCGAGACCTGTGCTGAAACCAAGAGTCAGACGCTCAACTGGCTGAGCCACCCAGGCGCCCCAAGATGGGTATTAATATCCTTCTATGTGGTTAACTGACTTGACTCAGATCACACAGTAAGTGGCATATTGGGATTCAAGTTCAGGCCAAGTGACATCAAAGCCAGATCTTAACCACTGTATCATATGGCCAATATTTCTTTTGCCAATTTGTAATTTTTGGACCTGAGACCCTAACTAACTCAGGCTGGAGCCTGGGGCCCTCTGTGGGAGAGGAAGAAAGATGGGCTCACAGAGATCGTTGTCTGTTATCAGTCCCTTCTGGCTGGGGGATACAGGATCTGCCCAAATGCAGACAGGCTCTGAGCCAGGCTGCACAGATACAGGCGATCTTCTGAGCCAGGCTGGGAAACGCTCCAGATGAACTGCCAGACTTCTGTGTCTGAAACTCTGAGAGATAAGGAAGAATCTTGGGTGGTACCCTCAGAGACAAAGCGATTCTGCAGGTTTAGAATGTGCTGAAATCCAGGCAAAATACGAAAGTGGCAAAAGATATGAAGAGGGGAATTGTGTAAGAATCAATCAACTCTCTGTTGGCAATTCTTGCTCGCAGAATGATTCCCTGTACTTCTTTCTCTTCTCAGGCTGGATTTTGAAGTCTGAGGCTCGAAACCCCCAAACCCTAATCCAGACTTCTTCCCACCTTCCATTCACCCATGCTCCAAGTCTCAGAACCATCTTGGCCCCTCTCACCCTTTCATTTAGCCACATTTTCCCATAAATATCTACTGAGGATCAATTTTGTGCCAGAGAGGCAAAGACTCTGACCTCAAGGTACTTACAAGGAAAGAAAACATTAAAAGACAAGTGTATAGGGGCGCCTGCATGGCTCAGTCAGTTAAGCGTCTGACTCTTGATTTCAGCTCAGGTCATGATTTCATGGTCGTGAGATCAAGCCCCGCATTGGGCTCCGTTCTGAGCATGGAGCCTGCTTAAGATTTTCTCTCTCTCTCTTTCTCCCTCTGCCCCTCCCAGCTCTCGTGCTCTCTCTCTGAAAGAAAGGAAGAAAGAAAGAAAGAAAGAAAGAAAGAAAGAAAGAAAGAAAAAGACAAGTGTACAGATCATTACTTAATGAGAACTGTGATACCAGCCAGGAAGAAAAAGTAGTATTCAGTGGGAGTGTATACCTGGGGAACTAGGTCTAGCCTAAAGGTTCATATTCAGATCATCCCCCTTCCATTTGCCTTTCTCCTTGTCATCTTCCTCCTCACCATCCCCTTTATAACAATGGCATCTTCTGCCCTGTCCCTTCTGCATTGTCTCCTCTACATTGTACCCCCACGTCCCAGCCTTGATTCAGACCCTATGCTACCTTTGTACCTATTTTCTGACAGATCCCTCTGCCTCTTCCCCCTCCTCTCAAGCCCATGCTCTATCCTGCAGTTAGAGTTATATTTCTAAAATGTAATCTAACCAGCTCTTTCTTTCTTTCACATTAAGGTTTTACCTCTCTTGCCTGGCACAGCTTGTTCAACCTCTTTCTTTTCAGCCTTAACTCCTATTCTTCTATAGGAACCTCTCACCTCAGCCAGTCACAGATTCCACCTCTGCTACCGTTTACTCAGGTCTGCTCTCAATGTTCTCCCCACCCATCTCAGCCCAGGAAATGACGATTCCAAATTCAAGGCACTCATTGGTCATGTGCCTGATGAAAGCCCACCATGGATGAGAAATTGGGCAAGATCAGTGAGGAGGAAAAGGCTGGAAGTCAATAGTCAGTACTTCTGATGACTGCCCCAGATGGCAACACCTGTTTCCACAATAGATTGTAAGCTCCATGAGGGCAGGGACAGAGTCTGACTTGTCCACTCGCATACTCCTCAACGTGTTTAGTGCAAAGTAGCATGGTGCCTACGATGCTTCTTGAGGAAGAACTCAATCATGAACTCAATCATTTTTTTCAGTGTATAAACAAATGAATAAATAGGGGCACCTGGGTGGCCCAGTCAGTTAAGTGTCTGACTCTTGATTTTGGCTCAGGTCATGATCTCATGATTCGTGGGTTAGAGCCCTGCCTTGGGCTCTGTGCTAAAAGCGCAGGGATTTGCCCTCTCCCTCTCTCTGCCCCTCCCTGCCTCTCTCTCAAAATAAATGAACTTTTAAAATGTTACAAAATAAATAAAGTGATAGATACTGCTCTTAAATTGCCTCCCGTGGGGTTACAAGTACATGTGGTTAGACTCCTTAAAAGATTAGAAGTTTCCTTAGGGGCAGGGGTTGTGACTTACTCATGTGTGCACTCTTTACAAAGAATCACTTTACAATGTAGTTGCATATAGGTTACTGCTTCTGTTTCTTATTTCAACCCCACAAATTATTATCCCCATTTTGTAAATAGGAAAACTTTCTTCCTTTTATCCTTCTTCCTGTTTCCTCCTCCCTCTCCCCTACATCTGGAATGCATGTCTAGGTATCTGCTGTCTCTAAATTCAGAAAGAGATTGAGGGCTTAAATGGAGAGCTGATTACAATGAGGGTCAGGGAGGCTATCTGCCCTAGGTTTCACAAACATGAAGCACTCAAATATAATTATTTGATATATTTGTGTGATATGTGTGTGTGTGTGTGTGTGTGTGTGTGTGTGTGAGAGAGAGAGAGAGAGAGAGAGAAAGACAGTGTTTTTTGTTAAATGTAAATATTTAAAATATAAATTTTTGTACTCTATTTTGTCATGTGGTCATTTTTCTTTTAAA
Organism: Panthera uncia; assembly: GCF_023721935.1. Taxonomy (NCBI): domain Eukaryota; kingdom Metazoa; phylum Chordata; class Mammalia; order Carnivora; family Felidae; genus Panthera; species Panthera uncia. The sequence goes on along the minus strand of NW_026057585.1, from coordinate 74,249,248 downwards.
CATACTGGAAGTCACAAAATTAAAAAGAGGCCCAGGTTCAGCCAAGTCAGGTAACTTAGCCAGTCTAATCCCTAGTAAAGTGCCCAAGCCAGGAATTATGGAAACCCAGGATGTCTCCCCATCCAGAGGCATCACTAACTCAAAACTGTGGCACATGTTATTTCAGTATGGTCTGTGGCATACTCATGGGATTTCATCATATAGATGTGTTTACTTCAAAGTTCTAAGTTACTTTGTGACTTTGGCACGTAATTTAGCTTCCCCATTTGAAAACTGGAGGCCACAATAGCATCTACCACAGAGAGTTCCTATTAGGATTACATGAAAATGTTCTTGAAGCATTCAGCACAGGCCTGGCACATAGTGCGCAGTAAATGGTGGCTATTATTATAAGAACTGTATCTGTCGAGTGACTTTGGCATATAGCGCCTGCATTCAACTTGAAGCTTGGAGCTGTCACCGTCGCTCAGCCAAAGGAGTGGGAACAATTGCACTCGCCAATTTTTTCTGGAAATAAATCTTTGTGGGAGGATAATCACCGGTTGGAAAGTGTGAGCCTTGAGGGAACAAAGCTCTGATCCCCAGGCCCGAGGACCACGCGAAATTTCTCTCCCCCGCGGGCTGCGGCCACGGAACCTAATGTCCCCGGGACTGAGTGGCAGGTGGCAGGGCACGCCCAGCTCCGGGCGAGGCGGCCTCACAAACCGGTTTTAGCGGAGCGGAGGATGATCTTCGCTCACTCCGCTCATCTTATTCTCGGGGACCACACCCTGCGCGCGGGGAGGAAGGACTCCAAAACCGCGGGGCGGAGGCTTCCGCGCGGTCCCAGACCTGACCATCTATGGTCACAGAGCACACGGAACAAACAGGAAGTGGGGCGAGCCTCCACCTTCCCAGCCAGCAAGCCGAGCGAGGGTGGGCATGTCCAGAAACCCAGGGCTGGACCCACGCTCCCTCACCAACCACCTCCCCACACCGGCCTCGGGAGGTATCCCTAGGACACTGTTCAGACCAACGGCATCCGCACGTCACAAACGGCGACACAGATATGCACGCCCAAAGAGGCGGAGCTTCGCCTCAATCTCCTCGGAGAGTGGACGATTGTGCGGGATTCCCAGAAAATCCTGACTCCTAGTCCCTCCAAGACCCCTTCCGACGGCTAGGCTAAGGCACTGGCCTCTGTCATTGAGACCGCATTGATAGGAGCACTAATTTAGCCACTCACCTGTTCTCCTTCTCCGGAGGTGGAGCTTAGCTGGTAATTTCGGCCCTTCATTGGCCCGGACGACTCGGCTCCGCCAGTTGGCAGGGAGGCGTGGCCTACCCCCGAGCACACACCGGGGGCCGCTCCGGCTTTGGGGGCGGGACCCTCTCCCACGTGCCCTCCGGTCTAGCATGGATCTCCCTTCCGGGCGTGGAGAATAGGGGGCGGAGCCACGAGCGGGGCGGCCAGACTTCCTCCCGGGTCCCTCCACTAGCTCGGCGTTTCAGCAGCCGTCCATTTCCGGTGGGGGTGCCGCGCCCAGTAAGGGCCCGGAAGTGGGTCGCGCGAAGATTGCTGGGCGGTTCTTGCCGGAAGTGGAGAACGGCTGATCGCAGTCCGGAGGTGAGGCGGAACTCTGAGGTGAGGGAACGCGGCCGGGTAGGGACGGGGGTCCACTCCGCGGCTCACTGGTCTCTGGAGTTGTTAATGGTCTTACCGACCTATGCGCGTACGGTGAGCGTTGCTGAAGGGGCCATAGCGGAGGCCCTCAGGCCGACCCGGGATCCTGGGCGCGGTCTCTTGAGGTGGGGCCAGGGTGACCAACGGAGCCGGGCTCCTCTGGGGAGGCCCCTCCGCTGGATTTTGCAGTCCTGGCCGTCAGCCTCAGCGGGGGCCTGATTCCTAAGGTGCCCAGACTTAGGCATTCCTAAGGAACCAACGACACCTTAGACTCTTCTCTATGCCCCATCTCGTCCCCATTGCACAGATGGGTAAATTGATCCCCGGGGAGGAGAGGCTGGTCTACGACCGTATAGCGAGTGAGGGAAACAATTGGACTCAAGACCTCAGTTATTTAGATTAACAGCCCCAGGTCCTTCCCACGACTGTTTCCCAGGAACCTCTTTCTTTATCTGAGTGGTCTTCCGGTCGGTGTCGAGTCGCGGCGGGCAGCTGCAGGTTAAAGACCGCCCGCTGCGTGGAATTTTTTTTTTTTTTTAAATGCAACCTGTTTGGAATACCTGGGTAGTTTTTCACAAGAGAGTGGGGCAGGTCTTTGTGTTTGCAATCAGATAGCCTCTCCTTCCTCCAGATCCGTTGCTCCTATTCTGAAAGGGTTGTTTAACTTTATTGAAGGTGTTGCATACTTCTGGACCTGAAATCATATGGCTCAGGTTTGGTCTGTCCGCTCTGCTAAGTTTCTGTAGCTGTAGATGCATTAACTTCCTTGAGCCTTATTTTTCTTATCTTTTAAGCGGAGATCTCTGCATATCTCACAGGATTAAATTCAGTCTAACAAATTGTGTTTATTCTGTCAAGCACTCTGCCATATCTAGGGAATGCAGTTTTGGAAGAAAAAAAAAAAAAAAGCCAGACCTTTGCCGGGACGTTTAAGAAGTAATTATAAATGTGATGAGTGTTAGGAAAGAACAGTGTTGGAAATATATAACTTAGGGCTCAGGAAAATCCCTTCTGCAGAGCAGAATTTAAGATGAATTTTGAAGGATAAACAGCATGAAGCTTGGTGAGAGGACGAGCACCTTTTCAGGCAGAGGTTCGTATCAGAACCGTGTCAGTTGAAGCTCTTTGTAGGGATCCCTGTTCAGCTGAAAAACAGGACAGCCCAGCACATTCATCATTCACCACTCATTCGTTGAGCCCTTAATATGTATGAGGTACATACTAAATGAGGCACTTGGCCTGGTGGCCAGGAATACAGCTGTTACCCTGGAGTGTAGGGGGGCAGACAAGTAAATCAGGGATGGCTTGCCATACGCACTGTCACAATGCACTGTGTGAGTACAGGGCTATGGGAGAATAGAGAGAGGAATACCTGAGCCAGACTTCCGAGCTTTGAGGAGGAAATGGGAGGATAAGTCTTGCAAAACTGACTTAGCTGTGTGGTCAGTCTGGAAAAAGGATTTCCAGGCAAAGAGTACAAGTGCAAGGACGTGGAGATCTGGACATGTGAAAGACCATGGCTAATGCAGTGACTGAAATTCTAGTAATGCTTGGAGAAACGGAGGAAGTGGGAAGTGGTGGGTCAGATATAAAGGACCTTGTAAATTGTGCTGCGTAACGTGGATCTTAGGAAAATGATGTGGTCAGATTTATGTTTTAGGAAGTTTAGTTTGTCAAGGCAGAAGGGACATGATGGCAGAGTAGACCAGTGTTGGGAAGCTGTTGCCATAGTCTTGGCCTGAACTGAGACAGTGACCGTGGGAAGGAGAGGAGGGATCGGATTTGAGCAGTATGTATGTATGTATTGTTTTTTAATATGGGGGGGGGGGGGGGGCGGAGGGGGGGGGGGGGGAGAGGAAGGGGGATAGGGGATCTGAAGCAGACTCTGCACTGATAGGCTGACAGCGGTGAGCCTGGAACTCACCAGCCAACCAGGAGATCGCAAACTGAGCCGAATTGGGACACTCAACCCACTGAGCCACCTGGTGCCCCTTGAACAGTATTTAAAAGATAGAAACCATAGAATTGGAGGCTGATTATTTATGGAAATGAAGAGGGGTGCCTGGGTGGCTCAGTCGGTGGGGCGTCTAACTTTGGCTCAGGTCATGATCTTGCAGTCTGTGAGTTCAAGCCCTCGTTCGTCTCTGTGCTGACAGCTCAGAGCCTGGAGCCTGCTTGGGATTCTGTGTGTGTGTGTCTATCTCTCTGCCCCTCCCCAGCTCACGCTTTCTCTCTCTCTCTCTCTCTCTCTCTCTCTCTCTCTCTCTCTCTCTTTCTCAAAAATAAATACACATTTTTTAAAAAAGGAAATGAAGAAATAGAAGTCTTCTAGGATGAGTGCCTGGTTTCTGGCTTAGGGAACTGGGTGGTACCATTCACCAAGGTAGGTAATGTGAGAGGAGGGGGGTAAGTTGGGGAGGTGGCATGGAAAGAAAATGAATTTTGGACGTATTTAGTTGGAGGTGTTTGCAGCACATCCAGACAGATGTCGGAATAAGGTATCCCAATTAGAGGAAACAAGAGCAAAGGTGCAGAGGCATATATTCAGTGAAGCACCTGGAGTATCGGAGTTCGCCTGGAGTTTGTGGTGGAAGTAAGACCGGGAAGAAAGGTAGATGCCTGCCAAGTTGTGAAGGGCTTTTGATGCCTCGTTTGAACGCGTTTGGGTTTTATTCAGCAGTTGGCAATTTGCTTACTGTTTGAGTTGCACTGGTCCAGCATAAAGAAATGTCTGTAGGAGGGAAGACATTTTTTTTCTGTAGGAATTGCCTACCTTTTGCTTCACTAGAAATACTTTGTCAGTCAGGTGGACGTAATTTATGTCTGAGAGGAGCTTAAATAAAATGGTAGCAGTGAAAGCATTTTGTCAGGTACAGCCTGTCATGCGAGCCCAGACTGGTGGTAATGTTAAGTTTCAGTGCGTGTATTTTTGCTCTGAGGAGGTTAGCTGTTTAGTTTGCAAAATGGTTTGTTTCCAATCTGAAGGGCGATCTTTTTTCTCACCCCCTTTTTTTGGTTATACATACGTAGGTTTAGCTGCGATTATTTTTGTAACCAGGAACTAAGCCTTGTAAAAGTGACTTCCTCCTTTCGGTTTTCTGTGAAGCACTTGATGCATTTTACAGGTGCCGGGGTGGCTCAGTCGGTTGAGCGTCTCACTTTGGCTCAGGTCATGATCTCACAGTTTGGGAGTTTGAGCCCGGAATCCCCGAATCAGTCTCGCTGTTGTCAGCGCAAGGCCCTTTGTAGACCCTCTGTCAGCCTCTCTCTCTCTCTCTGCCCCTCCCTGACTCGCCCGCACTCACTCTCTGTGTCTCTGTCTCTCTCTCAAAAATAGACTTTTTTTTTTAAAGACGCATTTTACTTAAACGAGCAAATACAAAGTGTCATTGAAAGTTGAACTCTCTAGTTTGAAATTTAAAAAAATTTTTTTAATGTTTATTTATTTTTGAGAGAGAGCGCAAATGGGAGAGGGGCAGAGAGAGAGGAGACACAGAATCTAAAGCAGGCTCCAGGCTCAGAGCTATCAGCACAGAGCCTGACACGGGGCTCGAACCCACAAACCGTGATATCATAACCTGAACTGAAGTGGGACGAATAACCCACTGAGCCACGCAGGTGCCCCTGTCTGGTTTGAAATTTAATCTGAAGTTGAAATCTGACGATCCTCAAGCCACATCTTGCCCACTCCTAGTGATTATTCCTTTGAATTGTCATCATTTTCTTTTTTTTTTTTTTTTTACTTTCTATTAACGTGGCTTTCATACTTCACCTTCTCTCCTACAACCAGTCTAATCTTTTAAAAAGAACCATTTTCATCTTCCCTGGCTTCATATTCCCAAAGAATCAAATCTAAATTCCCTTGTCCAGTTTACAAAATTCTCCACATTAGACCCTTAATTAGCTTTCATTGGATAGTACAGGTTGACATTCTGATTTAGAAAGTCCTGAACCCGTGGCATTTTATTTATATCTCTTGTGCTTCCCTTTTGCTCCTTATTACATTAGAACAGGGTTTCTCAACGTTGGCACAATTGACATTTTAGGCTGGATGGTTCTTCATTGTGGGGTTGGCCTGCCTGCCTGTACATTGTAGGATTTTAGCAGTATCCCTGGCCTCCACCCATCAGATGCCAGTAGCACTTGGCTTCATTGTGCCTACCAAAGATGTCTCCTGACATTGCCTAGTGTCTCCCGGAGGATGAAATTGCCCTTGATTGAGAACCACTGCATTAGAAAGTATCATAACTATGTTTGTGCAGTGTTATCTCTCCAATTAGACTTTCTAGGGCAGGCTTCATGACCATGCTTAGCACAGTATATACACATCATAAGCACTGGATATCCTGTAGTGAATGAATCATTTTTCATTGAGGCAGCAAGAATCATTGTTTGTTTAAAGGAATTTCTGGGGTCCTTGAAGGACTTTCATTTTTGTTTTTTTCCTCAGAGGGTGTGATCTTGATAGAGAAATGCCTCTGATTAGGCACTCACCCAGAAGGAAGCTTTGGGTTAGTTGACAGTGCAAGTAAGCAGATTTATATATCTCTTACATTGAGGATATATACATTCCTGTTTTATTCATGTTGCCTTCTTTTCTTTTCTTTCCTTCTCTTTTCTTCTCTTTTCTTTTACTTTTTTCTGAGAGAGAGAAAGAGAGCATGCCACGTGTGCACAAGGGAGGGGCAGAGAGAGAGAGAGAGGGAGAGAGAGAACCCCAGGCAGACTCCATGCTGTCAGTGCAGAGCCCAACATGGGGCTGGAACTCACAAACCATGAGATCATGACCTGAGCCAAAATCAAGAGCCTGATGCTTAACTGACTGAACCACCTAGGTGCCCCAGTGTTCCTGCATTTAGACAGCTTAGTTTAGTTTATTATTTTTTTTAATTTAATTTAAATTTTAATTTATTTTTTATTTTTATTGTATTTAATTAAAAAAAAATTTAACGTGTATTTATTTTTGAGAGACAGAGGTAGAGCGTGAGTGAGGGAGGAGCAGAGAGAGGGGGAGGCCCAGAATCGCAAGCAAGTTCCAGGCTCTGAGCTGTCAGCACAGAACCCAACTCAGGGCTCGAACTCACGAACTAGGAGATCATGGCATGAGGGGAAGTTGGATGCTTAACCGAATGAGCCACCCAGGCGCCCCTAGATTACCGTTTATCTTAAATTGCCATTTTAAATTTATTTTAAATTGCCATTATTTTAAATTGTTATAGTTTATGATGTTGGTGCTCAGTGTTTATTTTGATTGTTTAAGTTGTTATAGTTGAATCATCTTTAATGCGACTATAACATTTCACCATGAAGCTGTTTCTTTTTGGCATACCGTCATGTAAACTTAATAAAAAGAATCAAAGCTCTAAAAATATCCCTTATTTATAAATAAAGCTTCGTTTGCCTTGTATTATGAGACCTGTGTTAAACTTTTCCATTTGACTAGAAAATAGAGTTGAAATGTTTCATGGAAGGAGTGAGCTTGCTTTTTTTGTGTTTTGTTTTGTTTTTCTGCAGAGGTCATTAAAATTCCTATACTTAAGTTTAATTATAGACTTACAGTCACAGATCTTTTCATATCTCTATTTGTAGCTGAATCCTGGCTAGGGACAAATGGCGTCCTTAGATCTATCTTTATTCAACTAGCCAGCTGAAATCAGCCAATGTGCTTTTTCCTTATACAATGTAAAAGTTGCCTGCTGAATGCTCTTACATAGTTGATCTTCGTAATATTCCTTGGGTATAAGAGAGAGGGGAAACCCATGGCCACACAAAGTTGTTTATTTGCCCTGACTGTTGAAGCAGCTAGTTCTAAGTCTGACTTCAGCTTGTACATTCTAACTAGCTTTACTCACTCCTGGAATTTCAGATAGGGCACAGGAGACAAGTGTTGATATTGGATTGGATTCTTTCCCTCACTAGAAGATAGATCTTTCTCTTTTAATCTAAACCTCAGATGGCAGTGACTCAGGCAGTAAAATGTCATTGGTTGCCTCTGAAACCAAATGCTTAAGGAAGAACAGTGGCTTCTGATTTGGGTTAGATTTAGATGGTATCTTTACTGGGGCAAAGTGGTATCTGTTCTTTGGTTTCTGGTTAAAACAGCCAACTTGCACAGTGCCTGGGTGACTCATTTGGTTAAGCGTCTGACTTCAGCTCAGGTCATGATCTCAATGGTTCATGAGTTCGAGTCCCATGTCAGACTCTGTGCTGACAGCTCTGAGCCTGGAGCCTGCTTCGGATTCTGTGTTTCCCTCTTCTCTCTGCTCCTCCCCCACTCGCACTCTGTGTGTGTGTGTGTGTGTGTGTGTGTGTGTGTGTGTGTCTCAAAAATAAACATTAAAAAAAAAAAAACAAAAACCATGGGGCACCTGGGTGGCTCAGTAGGTGAAGCATCCAACTTCAAAGCTCAGGTCATGATCTCACGGTCCATGAGTTTGAGCTCTGTGCTGACAGCTCAGAATCTGGAGCCTGTTTCGGGTTCTGTGTCTCCCTCTCTCTCTGCCCCTCTCCTGCTCGCACTCTCTGTCTCTCCCAAAAATAAATAAACATTAAAAAAAAAAATTAAAAAACACACAGCCAACTTGTGTCTCCTGTTAGTATGTCTAGGTTTTACTTTGATGTAGTAGAGCCTAGTGATGAGAACAAGGCTCTAATTCTATATTGTTAGGAGTAGAACTAACTAATGTCTTACAGCTTAGTGGTACCTTAGGAGAGAGATCCTAATGGAACTTGTTTTTGTTTTGTTTTTTAATAAAGAAATTAACTATGTTAAAGAAGGTTGGAAAATGAGGAAATTGTCTAAAACCCCATCACTCCAATGTGACAAATACTGTAAATTTTGTGTTCTATTCAAGTCTTTTTCCGCGGTGCGTTCCTTGTAATTAGAGGTCTAAGTTAACGTTGCAGTGAATATCTGCCTATCACTTTCCCCACATTCGGATTATTTTATTAGGATAACATCTCAGGGACAGAAATACAAAGTCAAGGCCAAAAGAAGCATTTTGAAGCAGATCAGTTGGGCTGCCATAGTATGCAGGCTGACTTGCATAGCTGCTTTTCAGTTTTACTTGAGGGTATGACTTAGAGGAACAACTACCAGACAAAGTAGAAAACATTTAAATGTGACAACTTCGTACTCAAGTTGACATTCATACCACTGGCTTAATTGTCTGGTGAGATGAGACAAGAACTGCAGGAGTAGCCTGGTTCCATTTACTTCTGAACAACTGCCTTGAATAGGCTGGAGGAATTGGGTTGTTTGAATTGTTCGAATGATGAGACTCTGAAGCAGCTTTGGCAGGAATCACTAGCCAATTCTGATTTTTTTCTTGGTTTTAGACCACAAAAGAAATTGCTGGAGAATCCACCTCATAGTTTCTTTTTGCTGTGTGTGATATCCCTCCAAGAGCCTATCCATTCTCATACTTTGTGATATTTCTTTGTGGATAACTTGCAAACACTGTTCTCCAGCCTTGGTCCTTCCCCAAGTTTTATTTCTACTTACCCACTTAGAAGCTTCAGCTCCTCTTCAGACTCTCCTTGTCCAAAACTGACTTCATCTTCTTGCCCCAAATAGTACATGCCAGAAACCTGTTTCTGCCTATAGTGTCATCCTTCTCTTAGGCCCCTGGATTTGCAGTTCGAGTCATCTTTGCTTCCTTTCTGAGTGCTACAGTACTCAATAGTCACTACCACACAGTTAGTACTTGTTCTGTGTTTAATGCACACTTGTTTTGTATGACCTCCAAGGGCAGAACTAAGATCAGTGGGTGGAAGTTGCAGGGAAGCAGATTTTGCCTCCATATAAGGAAGAACTTTTAGTACTTTGAGCTGTCTGAAGGGAATGGGCTGCCTCTAGAAGTCTCGGTTTCCCCACACTGAAGGTGCTTGAACAGAGGTTACCTGGCTAATTGCTGAGAATGTTGAAAGGATTGTTCTGGCATCAGATGGTGTTTTTACAAGATGATTTCTAGAATCCCTCCTAATCCTGGCAGTGAAGGATTCAGTGGAAGGTAGCTTTGTTTCTCCTGCTAGATTAGATTCCCTTGGAACAGGAAAACTATTTTACCACTTAATTCAGGTGCTGGTTACATAGTTACCTAAAACTGATTATTTGTGGGTTAATTGATTCTTTTCCTTTCATTTCCATATCTGGCTGGAGAGTAGATGGTGTAGATTTTTTTTCTTTTGAAATATAAAAAATATTTTTTTCAGCAGCCCTCTCATTTTACAGCTGGATGAATAGCAGCTTTCAACCTTAGACCCTATTAGCTTCCTAGTTCAACCTAACCTAGACCTTAATATTGTCCCATTTTTCCAAATTGCATTCTGTTTATCAAATAGTACTTGTAAAAATGTTGCTTTCATCATATTACTCCTTCACTCAAAATCCTTAAATGGCTTCACACTTATCACAATATCCGATTCAAATGCTGCCTGGCTTTCAGTGCCCTTCATTACCTAACCTGCCTTGCTTATCCAGCCTTATTTTTCATGATGCTTGATGCTCTATGCAGATTAACCCACATAACATACTTTATGTGCCTAGCCCCCTTATTCTCTCCTCTTTGCGTCTGATTGCTCTAGAATGTCTTCCCTTTTTCCTTTTACTTTTTCTATCAGGATGCCCCCCTTTCTCCTGAAACCAGACTATCTCAAGGCGCCTGGGTGGCTCAATTGGTTAAGCGTCCGACCTTGGCTCAGGTCATGATCTCACAGTTGGTGAGTTCGAGCCCCGCATCGGGCTCTGTGCTGACAGCTCAGAGCCTAGAGCCTGCTTTGGATTCTGTGTCTCATTCTCTCTCTGCCCCTCCCCCACTTGTGTTCTGTCTCTCAAAATTAAATAAAAATGTAAAAACAAACAAAGAAAAAAACCCCAGACTATCTCCAGTCCTCACTGATTTCTTCTCAACTCTCAGAACATATAGTAATTTATACAGTGTCATTCAGAACCATACAACATTTTACAAAGAAAAAGCTCCAGTATATAGGCTGATACTGGAACTTTTCCTAATCTAAATGGAGTTAGACAGTCTCTAAAAGAACTTTAAAAAACGTGTCACCAGTATTTATCCCATTGGCATTTTCATTTGTGTTGGCCTTCCCAATAAGAATGAAATCTTCTTGGGGCTCGGTCGGTTAAGCGTCTGACTTCGGCTCAGGTCACGATCTCGTGGTCCGTGAGTTCGAGCCCCGCGTCGGGCTCTGTGCTGACTGCTCAGAGCCTGGAGCCTGTTTCAGATTCTGTGTCTCCCTCTCTCTCTGCCCCTCCCCTGTTCATGCTCTGTCTCTCTCTGTCTCAAAAATAAATAAACGTTAAAAAAAAATTTTTTTTTAATTAAAAAAAAAAAGAAATCTTCTTGAGGGCAGATGCCATTTGCCTTCTATGTCTTCAGTAGCTGCTAAGTACAGTGCCAAGTACAGTACTAAGCACTTTCATTTTATAAGCATCTTCTGTGTGCCCGGTTGTTGTAGGTACTGCGAATTGGTGGGGCTGGTTGGGGGAGGGGAATGGACAGATTCCCATCTAAAGCCTGAATTCTAGCACAACGCATGTAGTGATAACATTTTACATTTAAACTGTATTTTAAGGTTCCCAAAGTGACTATTCCTCTCCTTTGATCCTTACATCTCTGTGTGCTAGGTAAGGACTCATTAAATGACGGTCCTTTAGTTATACAGTTAATACATGGCAGAGCTGGGACTCAAAGCTTGGTTCTCCTGAATCCTAGTTTTTTCTTAGACTTCTAAAATTAGGACTGTTTCCCTTTCTGAAGCTTTTATGATGAATGCCTAAATAGTTGGGATTCTGTACATTCATTTATGGAGGCTTACTTTTAGTTATTGGCTATTGTCAATCAGAAGTGGCAAAGAACAGGGACACCTGGGTGGCTCAGTCGGTTAAGCGACCGACTTCGGCTCAGGTCACAATCTCCCGGTTTGTGAGTTCGAGCCCCGCGTCAGGCTCTGTACTGACAGCTCGGAGCCTGGAGCCTGTTTGGATTCTGTGTCTCCTTCTCTCTCTGCCCCTCCCCCACTTGTGCTCTGTTTCTATCAAAAATAAAAAAATGTATTAAAAAATTAAAAAAAAAAGAAATGGCAAAGAACAAGATCAGGCAGGGCTATGGTTTTCTACTTTGGCAACTCTAAATTCTTACGGAAAAGCCTTATTTTAAACATTTGCCTTCCAAATATGTGTCATCTAAGAGCCTATGAAAAAATATTGGTCTCCATGGAGAAAATTGAAAGCAGAGAAATTAAAAGCTGCTAATAATGTTAACTGAAGACACGGTGAAGAGCCCTTGAACCCACAGTAATGTGCTCAGCAAGCAGTCGGGGCTGGATGCTGTGATGAATTGCATAGTCACTTAATTTCTTAAAAGCCATGTGGAGTGGTGGGAAGATCCTCAGACTAGGATTCAGAAAATTTGTGTTCATGGCCTAGGTTATCTGCCTCTACCCACTGGTTGTTTCATATCTGGAAAGCTTTTTAACTTGAGTTTCTTCATTCTAAAGATGGGGATCAGTATCTTCATACCAGACCCTAGAGAATTATTTTAAGTCTTACAAGCATCAGATTGAGGATGTAAAGCACTTACAACTATAGGGGACTATTTTTAATTACTGTTATATAATCTAATAAGGTTATTTTCTTATGATACTTGGTTTGAAGATCTCAATATCAGTGTGGTATGTGCTAAGAAGGTAGCATTTATTTGAAAGATGGGAGTATTTGTAAGATCCTGCAGATAGGCGAAGAGGAAAAAAAAGAAAGGTAAAACAAATCTCCCCAGATTTGTCAGAGAGAGAGAGGAGATAGCCAGACTTGTTTTGAGGGGAGAAAGGTTAAAGAACCTGTAATAACCTACTGTATTTATAGTGCTTACTACATTTATAGTACTGGAATTACAAACACAAGACATGGTCCCTCCCTAGGGTGGCTGGTTGCCTATTAACTATTAAATAAATGATTTTAAACCTGTATATTAAATGTGTGGTAGAGGTAAGTGAACAGTGTTATGACCAAATTGGAAATGTTTCTTGGAGAGGTGGTACCTTAGCTGAGTCTTAAAAGGCAGTAGGAATTCTAGAGAGGGGACAGATTAAGAAGGAAAAGCATACCAAACTGGACAGGCTTCCTGGAGAAGGTAGCACTTGAGCTGAATCTTAATAGGCAAGTAGGATTTATGAGATGGAACAACAACCAATCAGAGTGGATAGCATGAAGCCTCAGAAATGAGAGAAAGCATGATTCTTTCTGGAAAATGAAAGTAGTCCTGGGTGACTATAGTGTGTTTAGAAGGGTGTGGTAAGAGATAAAACTAGAGAAGAGTGGTGGGAGATAAAGCTGGACCAGATATGGAAATCCTTATTTGGACTTTACTCTGAATGTCCTGGGGAGTACTGAATGATATTAAATATAAGGCTATCTTAATTGCATTTGCATTTGGGAAGGATTATGATGGTAATGTGGAGAATGGATAAACAGGGTGTATTTCTGTAATTAGGGGATACTAGCAAGGAGGTTATTGCAGTAATCTAGGAAAAGTCATGAAGACCTGATTTCTGACAATCAGAATGAAGGCAAGGGCATCTATTCATGAGATAAACAAGATAGAGCCTGTGGATTTTGATAACTGACTAGACTTGGGGGAGAAAGGAAGAAGATAATTTAGTTAACTCTTATGGAATTCTTGCTATTTTTCAGGACTGGGTCCAGTACTGCTACATGTATAGTTGACCCTTGAACAACACAGGGGTCAGGGGTGCCAACCTTCACCAGTGCAGTCAAAAATCTGTGTGTAACTTTTGACTCCTCCCCCCATCCCCACCCCCGCCAGTTTAACCACTAATAGTGTACTACTGACCAAAAACCATACTATAAAATAGTTTATTAACACATATTTTGTATGTTATGTATACCATAATACTGTCTTCTTACAATAAGCTAGAGAAGAAATGTTACTAAGAAAATCATAAGGAGGGGTGCCTGGGTGGCTCAGTCAGTCCAGCTTGATTTCGGCTCAGGTCATGATCTCATGGTTGTGGGACTGAGCCCCACATCAGAGAGGAGCCTGCTTGGGATTCTCTGTCTCCACTCTGCAAGCATACACTTTCTCTCTCTCTCTCTCTAAAAAATAAATAAACATTTTTTAAAAAAATCATAAGGAGGAGAAAATACATTTACAGTATTGTACAAAATTCCTGTGTAAGTGGATCTGCGCAGATCAAACCTGTGTTCAAGGGTCAAATGTATTTCCCCTTTATTCTCACTTTAGCCCTTTGGATTTTGTACTGTTGTCTCCATTATATAAATAAGGAAGCTGAGACTCAAAGTTTGCTAACACTCATTAGTCATAGAGCCAATGAGTAGTGTTATTCAAACCCTCAATTATCTGTCTTCTCAAGAGACCATGCTTGTAACCACTATACTATACGGCCTAATAGTTCCCGGGTTACTAACTTGGTCAATCAGGTGATTGGTAGTAGTGCTGGATTGCTGAGACAGCGGGGGGTGAGGTGTGGGAAGACCATGAGTTGTTTTTGAGACATTTCAGTTTGAGATCCCTTCGGAATAGCCAGGAGGGGTGTCTAGGTGGAAGCTGGATTTCACATTATAAATTCCAGAAGAATGGCTTGAGCTGGATATGCTGCTCTGGGAGTTGTTAGTCTCTACCGTGCTTGTGATCATGCCACTCTGGAAGGAGGCTGGATGGTACTGTGATAATGGTAGTTGAAGGCTTGGGAGTGGACATGACCACCTGAAAAATACGAGTATGTGTGTCGGGGTGGAGAATGAGACGCAGTGTGTCTTTTGGTCCCTTCAATTCTGGATATTCTTTCCCGTAACATCTCATATTTCACCCCACCTCTACCCAAAACAAAAAACTAAGTACTGTTCTATGTTTGGTTCATGGTAGAATGAGATTACCTATAAATGATAGCCGTATTATCCTTTTACATTCTGTTTAAGTTAGACAGCAATGAAAGCTTACAAATACAAGCGAAATGTGGGAAAAAAGGAACTGAAATCTCATGAAGCTATATTACTAAGCTGTTAAGATGGTTAGGTGTTCACCAACCCTGGCAGCCATTAGAGACACTTGTACTATGTTTTCCATGTTAACACTGGCCTCAACCTGGAGCATCCATGATATATGAAGGAATATGACCAGTATATCAAATGTGTAGTAGAGATAAGTGTACAATGTTATGTGGTTGTATCTATTTTTTTTAACATTTTATTTTTAAGTAATCTCTACACCCAACATGGGACTCAAACTCATAACCCCGAGATCAAGAGTTGCATACTGCACTGACCGAGCCAGCCAGGTGCCCCCAGAATGGGTGGTATCTATTAATGGAAGATAGCTTGGGAGTTTATTGCGTTCCTTGCCTTTTCCTCTGGCATTTATAGAGGGTGGCAGATTATATGTGAATCTGTCCCTGGACAGTCAGTAATTTGAGAACTCAGGTGGCGGTGCATAACATGATTGCTTCTAGTCTGCTCCACTTGTGAGTGGAACAGAGACTTGGAGGCTTCTGCTGCTTCTCCAGGCCAGGGAATGAAAAGGTTTGTTTGGTTTACCTTCACATTTTTTTCTTTGATTCTTTTTTAAACAACATTCTCTGGTTGGGCCCAGAGAGACCAGAGCCAACACACTGGGAAAAATGGACAGGGATTATGTTGTCTTCCTTACTTTGTCTTGTCAGCTGCTTATCTTGTCCACAGGGAGGGCAGTATGTTAGATTGAGATAGTCTGACATGACATCTTTGGGGAAATTGTAATTGCTGTGGTCATTTTAGGCAATTTCAAGGGTGTTGGGTTCATTCGGCTTCAGTTACCTGAACTAATTAATGTTTGGAAGTGGAATCTCCAAGTCAAGGCTTTGACTGAAGCGTCACTGACTGATTTTTATATCACTTACGGTGTCAACCATTTCATGTGGATGTGTGTTGAAAACATTTAATGATTATGAACTTTCAGAATACTTGTCCCTCTGGAGTTTGGGGATGCTATATTTCAGGTTCATTAACTTCATAAATATTTATTGAACACCTTCTACCTGCCAGGTAGTGGTCTGGATGGTAGAGGATAATAGGCAACAAGCCGGAGAAGTACCTTTCTGTGGTAGAGCTTACTTTCTTTAGGATTTAGACGTTGAATGAGACTAATTTCAGATAAATTAGTACTTGTGAAAGATCTGTAAAAAGCTCTTCTGGATGTGTCTATTTTTCCCTACTGCAAATCTGGATCATACCCATCCTCTTTTGTGAAGCTTGGCTCAAGTGGCAGCTTCTCCATGCTATCCTCTCTTGATTCTTTCAGCTGATGCGCTCTTCCCCTTCCTAAAATTCTGTTATTTTCTGCAACATTCTTGTGTTATCTTCACATATTTTTTTCTATTTGTAGTTGTTAGGGTACACGTCGAATAACTACTGTGAGACTAAGTTATTGAGGGCAGAATAAATACCCTATTCATCTTGGTTTTTGGCATTCCATATGTGGGCAGCAGGATGTTGCAGGAAAAAAACACTGAATTTAAAGCCAGATGACTGGAACTAAAGTGCTGTCTTTGCTATTAACTAGCTATGTGACAGTAGGTAAGTCGTTTAACTTCACTGTAATTACATTTCCTATCTCTAAAGAGTGTGGTGATTAACCTTCCATTCCTGAATAGTTGTTGGGAGGCACAAACTGAGATAATATATTGACCATACTGTGTAAATTCTAAATTCTGGCATAAATACTTGGTGTTGTCATAGTAAATATTCAGTAAGTATTTGAATGGGGAAACATTTGCTTCCAGTGAACACCTTTTCCTGGGTAGCTCTCTTGCTTAATGAGGTCTTGATGATTTTGCAAATATGTTCATCTGTTTTTCATCTGGTTTTATTATTAAATGATTCTGTTCTTCCGAATTGGCATCTTCTTCACCCCGTGAGTATTCTGTCTTTTCTCCTTAGGTGCTATGTACTATTAACACAAGTGACATGTGATCTCCTTTAGCAGGTCGTACATTATGGCTGACATGCAAAATCTGGTAGAAAGATTGGAGAGGGCAGTGGGCCGCCTGGAGGCAGTATCCCATGCCTCTGACATGCACTGTGGCTATGGAGACAGTGCTCCAAAAGGTAAGCAATATGCAGCACAGCAGAGTACTTTGAATGAAGACTCTGTCTTGGCCTGAAATTTTTCTGTCGTAGGGTATTCTCTCCTTTGGAGCTAACTTCCCAAAATGCTTAATCTGCTAAGTTCATCGCCTGTGAACAGATAAGAGAGGAAGTGACTTGTGCAGGGAGGCCTGTGGTTATTTTAACATAAGAACTTCCTGCTTGTGTGATATTTCCTGTTCTTTCTTTAGCAAAATGACTCTAGTGTAAGTCGAGTGACAAGTGATATTAAAACTCTCTCTGTCCAAATGATTGGCAAATTAGCCATTTTGTATATGCACCAAATGAATCATAGAATGTTAGAGCTAAAAGGGAGATTGGGGTTTTTTTGTTTTTGTTTTTGTTTTTCATTTTAATTTTATAGATAAAGTCAAGCTCGGGGAGGAAAAGGAACTTAGGGTCACACAGGCAGTTAGTGGTGGTACTGGAACTAGAACCCAGGTTTCCGGACTCGTGTTCCAGTATTCTGTCTACTGTATTACCTTGCTTCTCCACTTTCATGTGGAAGTGCTTTTTAAAAATCATCTTTCTGGTGCATGACTGATCCTTTGTGGTGTGTGTCTCTGTCTAGCAGGAGCAGCTCCATATGTGCAGGCATTTGACTCACTGCTTACCGGTCCTGTGGCAGAGTACCTGAAGATCAGTAAAGAGATTGGGGGAGATGTGCAGAAACATGTAAGGATGTATTGCCCCTTTTCCCCCTCTTTTAAGGACTGGTGGTGGTCTTCAAATCCAACTCCTTCTTGGTTTAAGAGTCCCTTGGCTCCTTCCCTTTTACCTTCACTGAGGAGCTCACTCCAGGCACTGGAACAGTTCCTCAGATTTTTCCAGGCCCTCTGCTTTGATCACATTTACTGTGTGGGCTTCTTTTATGCAGGTAACTTGCTTGGTGCATAAACTATGGCTTGGTTCATCTCTAATAGTGAGAACATTCTACCATTCTGATCCCAACATGTTATATAACCAAGCCTAGGGTGGCTTATGCAAAGGAGTCATAGTCATGACTTAGCGTTTATAAAACTATGCTCGATAGTTATTAGTTATGCTAATGTGAGTTATTTTCACATTTAGCTCACAGCAGGAATGTGAAGTAGGCAGTGACAGGTGCCTCTCCACCCACCTCCCTTCATATGCTGCCACCTACATCGTCACCACCCCCACACTCACATATATATTCTGTATCTTCTTTGGGACCCAGAATCTTTCTCCTAGTCCTGAATGGTCCTCTATAAGCAATAACCATGTTTAGGATCTTCCTGACCCTTCAGCAAGACTGGTTGCTTGATCTTTGGAAGGTCTATTTTGAGCCTCTCCTGTGCCATCTGTTGGCAGTGGTGTTAGCTCTAGTGAGTGGGACTGGGACTTAGATACAAGAGTGGGGGCTTGCATTTTTTACTTTATGCAGTTTGTCACATTTAAAAGATTTAAAAACATGTATCACGTACACGTTCTAAAAATGCAAATCTAGAAAAAACAGGTTACCTTATTTGAAATTTTCTATTTAGATAGTGCCTGTAGACTTATGTTTCTTAAACTCCTTTGATGGGGCACCTGGGTGGCGCAGTCGGTTAAGCGTCCGACTTCAGCCAGGTCACGATCTCGCGGTCCGTGAGTTCGAGCCCCGCGTCGGGCTCTGGGCTGACGGCTCGGAGCCTGGAGCCTGTTTCCGATTCTGTGTCTCCCTCTCTCTCTGCCCCTCCCCCGTTCATGCTCTGTCTCTCTCTGTCCCAAAAATAAAATAAACGTTGGAAAAAAAAAAAAAAAAAAAAAAAAACTCCTTTGACCATGACGGTCAGGAAGAAAAAATGTATTTGTGACTGAGTCAGAAGCTTCACAAAGCAGTCTTACCTACTTGCGTGGCACTCTTTTTTTTTTTTTTTTAAATCTGTGAATGGGTCATGACCCAACCTTTGAGAAATAGCTATAACCTAAAGGAGTAAATACCTTGGGAATTTGGGCATCAATTTGGCCTTTGCCTTGACTTCCACCTCTAGTTTTTGAGAAAAGAGCCTTTTTGGTGATGCGAGACAAGAGGGATTTTTCAGTGCCCTTCATATCACACTGCGTGTACAGTTGCTAACTTGATTTCATCTAAAGCTGACCCTAATTGCCTTCATTTCCCGGATATGTATCCCTGATTAGTTGCCACGGGAACGGTGGTACCTGTAATCCTTCTGCCACTCCCTGGGAGTGGAGTACCTGAGGAAAGCAACAGGAAGTTCCCGGGTTGCTACCAGACCACATGGAAGTGGAGGTTTCGGGTTCTTCTTATCAGGACCCTCTCCAGTTGTAATGTGGCGAGAATAACTGATTCTTCTCCTTTCCGGCAGGCGGAGATGGTTCACACGGGCCTGAAGTTGGAGCGAGCTCTCTTGGTTACAGCCTCTCAGTGTCAGCAGCCAGCAGGCGTAAGTTCACTGCTACTTGGTTTCCTTGTGGCTTGATGCTCAGGATGGGTTGAGAGGTTTCTGCCAAGTACGGCGACATGCTAAAAAGACCCTCAGCCTCGTGTGCGTTCACACCAAGTCCCAGAAGTAGTCAGACTTAAAGTGTCATATGAGAATGTGCCATTCAGTATTTATTGGACTCTACTGGTTTTTTTTCCCCCATCCTTTTTATTTGGGACTGTAGTTACTCCTGGACTTCGCTGCTTCTCTCAATAGACAGCCTTTTTTAACCTCTTGGCTGAGGCCAAATTCATCATATTGTCCCGTAAGGCCTTGGGTCAGAGAGTAGTTCTCTTGCTTCACTGTGACTGGGCTTTAGTAATGCTGCTGTGGAGACCCTAAAACTCCTAAAGTACTGCTTCTTCCCTCATCTTTCCGTGGTGGAGATCTCCCTTGAAGTGTACTCCTACCTCAAAATTTTATGCTACCAAGGTGTGAGAATCAATTAGAGGAAATAGATTTTTCTCACAACCAAAGATTTTAGTTTTGTTCTCTTTGTTTTTTAAATGTTTATATATTTTTGAGAGAAAGAGAAAGAGTGAGTGAGCGTGCGCGCGCTCCAGGGGGCATGGGTGCAGAGAGAGAGAGAGAATCCCAAGCAGGCTCCAAACTGTCAGTGCAGAGCCTGACATGGGGCTCAGTCTCACGAACCATGAGATCATGACCCGAGCCGAAACCAAGAGTCGGATGCTTAACTGACCGAGCCACCCAGGTGTCCCTATTTCTTCTTTAGGCATTTGGCTTTTCATGGCAGAGAGGTAACGAAGCAGGTCTTCCTGCGACTCTTGTGTTTAAAACCCCTGGACCCTCAGCATGCCTAAATAATATAAAAATAGTTTAAGATAATGTTAAATATATTAGACTTTAATTCTTAATCTGTCTTGAATGGTTAAGGCATTTTTTCGAAACCTTTTCTCCAAACCCGCACTTTCCACAACAAATCAGGCAGCTGAGATACAATTATATTTCCTTTGTTCTAGACTAGGGATTGATAAACTACAGCCTGCAGGCCAAATCTAGCCTGCCATCTAGTTTGTAAGTGAAAGATTTTTGGAACACAGCCATGCCCATTCTTTCAAGTATTGTCTGTTGCTGCTTTATGCACTATAATGGCAGAGTTGAGAAACTGTAGCAGAGACCATATGTCCTGCAAAGACTGAAATAGTCACTGTGTGGCTCTGTAGAGAAAGTTTGCGGACTCCTGTGTTAGACTGTTTTCATGCTGTGATCTGAGAATTGCAATGTTCAGGAAACTGAGCTTTGGAGAAAGGGTAAAACATGGAAACACAAGATTCATCCATTTTGCTAAGCTGCCAGCTCAAATGCCAAGCCCTCTATTTGCATTTGTTTCATCAGATCTCTGCTCAGCAGCTGCTATATAGCTAGCAATGTGTGAGGGTTATAAAGATTATAAAAGAAGGCTGAGACAAAGCCCTGGTATTTGAAAAGTTAATGAGAAATTTTGAAAAACATACTCACGTGGATCCACTAATAGTTTGTGTTGGTGCATGGTAAGGTGCCAGAATTGGTTATGCTGACAATTAATGCTGTAGGAGGCCAGTGTGGCTGGAGTTGAAGGGCTGTTCCTCATGAAGTATAAGGAATATTTGGATGAAAAGAAAAAGAAGAGACCATCGTGAGTAAAGGCTCAGAAATGAGATAGTATCTCCTACTAGTGGGGCAGAAAAGAGACCAGTGGCTGAAATGGTAGAATTTTGTGGTATAGATGAGGTAAGGGTCCTGATCATGAAGAGCCACCAGATCTAGCCTGAGGAGGGTGAGGTGAGGAGCAGTGTTGTAGCCATATGAATCTGTGCAGGATGAGTACAAAGTTTATTTGGGTGTTCATTATACAGCCCATGAATTCTTGCCTGCAAGGTCCAAGTTGACAAACGCCTAAAGCTTTTGTGGAAAGACTAACCCGAATCTTCCCCTGCATCTCTTCCTAGAATAAACTTTCGGATTTGTTGGCACCCATCTCCGAGCAGATCCAAGAAGTGGTAACCTTCCGGGAGAAGAACCGAGGCAGCAAGTTGTTCAACCACCTGTCAGCTGTCAGCGAAAGTATCCAGGCCCTGGGTTGGGTGGCTGTGGTGAGCAGCGCAGCTTCCTTGGGAGGGAAGGGATGGAATGAAAGAGGTAAGGGGACATGGCTGGAGAGGCTCTGAGTCACTGACCGCTGCTGTTTCTCTAGGCTCCCAAGCCTGGTCCCTATGTGAAAGAAATGAATGACGCTGCCATGTTTTATACAAACCGAGTCCTCAAGGAATACAAAGATGTGTAAGTCCAGCCTTTTCTTAAGGGGTACAGGACACGTCAGCTGATTACTTGCCGGAGTAGCATTTGGGGGTTAAGGCTGTTGTGTTGGTTCTCCATCCCAGGGCTGCTTTCTCAGAAGTTTTATAGATACTGGCTTATAGAGGCTGCATCTGCAAGCAGGAAGTGTTTCTCCTTTCACTTCTGCTTTTTCTCCAAAGGGTTTGTAGAGCCCCTTTTAGTCTTCTCATCCTTACCCTTCCAGGTTTAGGAAGTTTTGCTGGAGATAAAATGGACAAATGCCCTTTAATTTGCCTGTTTAGACAAGGTAGATTTTGTTCCTTTGTTGAGAATTTCTAATTGGCTTAGGGACAAAAGGTTCGGTAAGATTTACTCGGAAATCACCCTGACTATTCACGTAGTCGGGTAAAGTGAGAAGGCAGCTGTCTGGTGAAGCACGTGTATCATGTAAGAGGAGGGGAGTCTCTGTATGTCTAACCACGTATGTTCACCAGTCCTAACTGACTTCTCCATTGCTGGTTTTGAGCTGGAGTGACTGCAGGCAGCTATCACTCAGCTGCATAATTACCCAAACCCTTCCTTTCTTCTGTCAGTCATCAGTCAACCAATATTTGTTGAGTAACTACTGTGAAGGAATAGCTTCGTGTGTGTGAAATAGGTCTCAGAACACCAGGCACTTCCTTGATCCCTCCTTCCAGCAACCTGGAGTTAAGCATCGCAGTGTTTTGACTTAACCTGCCTTTAAACTCCACACTTCACAGTTGAGCAAATTAGGTCTTGTGATAAATAGGCATAAAGTCTTCTAATATATAAGAAGAACCATAATTCAGTGCTCTTTCTATAATCTAATGCTGATTATTTCCTCCAGGGAAGTTTTAAATTTTTGGTGGGAGGGGCATACTTTGACATAAGGCACTGTGGTATAAGGCAGTTGAGTTTCTTGAAGTCCTAGAGTTCCACAGTGATGTGCAAGGGACCTTCTATCATATAGCTTCATGCACAGAATGCCTGCTTTTATTAGTTTTGTATATTAGGTTCTCCCTAAGGTATACTTTGAAAAATATGGTTTTGTTATACTTAAAAAAGTTTGAAGAATACTGCTATAAGAGATAGAAAGAGATATAATCTGGAGTCCCTATCCTAATGGACTTTAGTCTAATTAGGGTAATAGCATAGGTTAAAAAAAAAGAAAAGTAAAGCTCAGTTGTGATAGAAAAGCTGCCATTGAGCAAAACCACACCACAGGTGGGAGGATATGAGTTCACAGATAGGAGGGGTTCTGGAATCACTATGGTAATGTGCCCTGACTGTGGTGAGTTTCTCTTTAATTCTCCTAGTGATAAGAAGCACGTGGACTGGGTCAAAGCTTACTTGAGTATATGGACAGAGCTACAGGCTTACATTAAGGAGTTCCATACCACTGGACTGGCCTGGAGCAAAACGGTTAGTGAGCCTTTCTTCCCTCCCTCTATCCCTCCAGGACAGGGGTCCACAAGTTTCTTAGACTTTGGTGCTACCAAGGTCCAAGAAGGAATGCTAGTCTTTACAGTGGAGAGTAGAAAGAAAAGGGGAGAAAAAAGAAAAGTGTGAAGAAAGCAAGGGTCAGAGAAGAATATCCAATTCTATTCAGTTTCAGTACACATGGGTCAGAGATAGTGATTGGGCTGGAGGGGAGCCAGAAGAACGAGTTACATTATCGCAACCCTCCAGACGCTTAAAAACAGAGACAGAAAACCCCTAAATACAAGTCAACAAGTAAAATACTGTGATAAAGATATAGACGACAGAGTAAGAGGGAGTGTGAGTCTCACTGGAAGAGATTGTACTTTCAACAGGTGTTCTCTGATCTGGGACATTGCAAATAGAGAACAGTGAGAAGTGGGAGAAATGGGAATACTGGCAAACGGCATAGCTTAAACAGAGTACATGTAGAGTAAATGTACAGATTGGTCATCTCTGGCTTCAGTTGAAGGAGAGAGTCCAATTTTTAGGATAAAAGGCTGGAAAGGAAGGTTGATTGTGACTTTTGAGCAAGAGAGTAATAACGATCAGACTTGTCCTTGAGAGAGTCTCAGTATATAGGTTAGGGGTAAGGGCTCCTGCTCCGACCATGGAGGTGCTGATGGTGCTAGGAGCTGGTACAGAAGAATTTGCAGAAGCTATAAAAGGTAATAGGTTTGATGAGCTTGAGGGCGTTAGACTCAAGAAGATTGAAGAGTCAAGCTTGGATGGCAATGTCTTTTACTGAAATAGAAACAAGGGGGTGATTGTACAGGTAGAGGAGCAGGCAGGAGATGATGACATCAGCCTTGGACTTGTTGAGGCTGAGGTACTGGTGACACACGAAGTTGATTTGCAAAACTGTGGGTTAGAGCTGGAATCGGGTAGAGGGCAAAGGAATGATGTGAAAGTTGAAAAATGGAGCTGAATTGGATCTTTGGGAAAGGGTAAGAGGGAATAAAACCCCTTTGGGTGTGGATAGGGAGCATGAATCCTAGCGTCAAGGGCTACAGTGGGTACCCCATGTCCTAGAACATGTGTAGGACCCTACTGGGAATGGTACAGAAGGGAAGAGATCATGGCTGTGTTACCTGCCCTTATTGTTCCAGGGGCCTGTGGCAAAAGAACTGAGTGGATTGCCATCTGGACCTTCTGCTGGATCGGGTCCTCCTCCTCCCCCACCAGGCCCACCTCCCCCACCAGTCCCCACCAGTTCTGGCTCAGATGAGTCTGCTTCCCGCTCAGCACTGTTTGCGCAGATTAATCAGGGGGAGAGCATCACACATGGTAAGTGAATATTTTGGCAAGAAGAGTTGGTACAATAAGTTGTTTGGGCTTGATCTAATCAACTAGAGACCTGACGGTCTGCAAAAACAGAACCCTGGTTTGTGTATGGGAGAATTCATTTGGGTGTCACTATCCTTCAAGTTGCCCAAAGGGACATAAAGCTGGCTTAAATGGAAATTGAAAGTGGGTGATTATAGTTGGGGGAAGCCTTCTGCCCCATAAGCAGATGACTTAATATTAAGTGGCATATATAGAGTACCCTAGTGTGCCGAGGCATGGTACTGGCAGTTCACCCTAGAGCCTTTTCTGTGTTACCACATGCTTTCTTTGGGAAGTCATCCTGGGGGTGGAGAGGGGGGCATATATTAGTCATGGAAATTTGCATAAGAATTACCAATATTGGGGGGTGCCTGGGTGGCTCGGTTGGTTAAGCATCCAACTTTGACTCAGGTCATGATATCACAGTTCATGAGTTTGAGCCCCGCATTGGGCTCTGTGTTTGACAGTGCGGAGCCTGCTTCGGATCCTCTGTCTCCCTCTCTCTCTGCCCCTCCCCAGCTCTTACACTTTCTCTCTCTCAAAAATAAACATTTAAAAAAAATAAATATAATTACCAATGTCAGGATAGAGAAAGTTGACACCCTTATATATAGAAGGTGGAAGTCTAAATTATACAGCCCTCTTCTAGGAATCTACCCGTAAAAATATCTAAAACAAAGACCAACTACTATATATTATTTGCAGTAGCTAAAAATGGTATAACAACCTAAATATCCAACAGTAAGAGAAATGGTTAACTGTGGTATATCCTCTTAATGGAATACTAAGCAGCCATTAATTAATGCCTTTCTTTACAGGGAACCATGCAGTGTTTAAGAAAAAATCTAGTACTTGTACTACAGCCACAGGGAGTGGTGGAGCTGAAAGGGCCAGTCAGTATTCGTTAAATAAATTGGGCCATATTTAAGAGGAAGACATTTATCCGCCTACAGTGGGAAAGTGATTGTGGAATCTGCTCCTTAAAAAAAAAATTTTTTTTTTTCTTTTTTTTAGAAACTAGGTTTAGGGGCGCCTGAGTGACTCAGTTGGTTACGTGTCCAACTCTTGATTTTGGCTCAGGTCATGATCTCATGGTTCTTGGGACTGAGTCCCATGTTGGGCTCTGTGCTGAAAGCGCAGAGCCTGCCTGGGATTCTCTCTCCCTTTCTGTCTGCCCCTCCCCCCCAATAAATAAACAAACATTTAAAAAAAACTGTAGGTTAACATGAGAAAGTTTTTTTAAGTGTTAACTCGTTAAACCAAACTTGTTAACAGTGTACATGGTTATAACCAAATAAAAAACGTTTATCAGTAGGAAAACTGGTGGAAGGAGATTTCAAATGCAAACACTGAGTAGGAGGTGCGGTAGGTTAGCTGTGGGTGAGGTTTCTTTCCTTTTACCAAATTTGCTTTACTATCACATATTTTTTCTTCTTTTGCTTTAAAAACTGTACATATTTTGTGAATATATATTTGGTGTATGTCTTTCTAGATCTTTTTCTGTGCATTCATATATCCTTTCCTCCCATATGCACATAAGTCTGTATTTTATTTTATTTTTTAATGCAACTGTATAATCGTACCTTGGGGTAGAAGGGAAATTCTAAAAGTGCTTCTCCAAAACCTTTGTTTAAGAGAACATCTCAGAGCCTTGGCTTTTGACTTTTTGTTAAGTTTTTGGTAAGGCAGTTAATTCTGAGAACAGAAGTTGGTTCCTGCCTCAGCCCAAAGCCGTGGTACGAAGGATGGGCACAAGGCAGCTGTTGTTCTTACAGCCCTGAAACATGTATCTGATGACATGAAGACTCACAAGAACCCTGCCCTGAAGGCTCAGAGTGGTCCAGTACGAAGTGGCCCCAAACCATTCTCTGCACCTAAACCAGGAGTCAGCCCGTCCCCCAAACCCACCACAAAGAAGGAGCCACCTGTACTTGAACTGGAGGGCAAGAAGTGGAGAGTGGTGAGTTAAAAATGCCAGGACTGGTTTGCTGTTAAGGTCCGACTTTGCCTCAGGTCACGATCTCGCAGTCTGTGAGTTTGAACCCCACGTTGGGCTCTGTGCTGACAGCTCAGAGCCTGGATCCTGCTTCAGATTCTGTGTCTCCTTCTCTCTCCGCCTCTTCCCTGTTTTTTTTTTTCTGTCTCTCTTTTTCTGTCTCTCCCTTGCTGTTTTTCTCTGTCTCTCAAAAGTAAATGTTAAAAAAAAAAAAAAAATATATATATATATATATATATATATATATATATATATACATATACACATATATATACATAAATGTATATGGAGCACAGCCAAATGAGTGCAGGGTCTTGGGTTAGATTACAAGAACAGAAGTTTGGGATAGCCTGTTTTGGGGGGTAGTGTGTATTAGTGATGACATTCCTAAAAGCGGTCTCTCTTTAACAGGAAAATCAGGAGAATGTTTCCAACCTGGTAATTGATGACACAGAGCTGAAACAGGTGGCTTACATATACAAGTGTGTCAATACAACATTGCAAATCAAGGGCAAAATTAACTCCATTACAGTAGGTGAGTTTTTGTCAGTCCTAGGCCCCGTCCTAGAGCCTGAGAGAGCTGGAACCATATCTACCCTGTTCCTAAAGGTTGTTAAATTTAAAGTTGTACCGTTGACCTGCTCCCTTTCTTCTCCTAGATAACTGTAAGAAACTCGGTCTGGTGTTCGATGACGTGGTGGGCATTGTGGAGATAATCAATAGTAGAGATGTCAAAGTTCAGGTAACTTGATATCTTGGCTCCTTCCTTTGGCCCCTGAGGAATTAATTGAAAGACATGGCTGACCCACAGATGTTGCTGTGGTGGGAATCTGATTCTACTGAGTCTGTAAGCTGAGCTGCTTTGGTGGCAGGAGAGGAGTTGGCTTTTACAGCGAGGCCTTTTCCAGCACCCATCCCAACCCACCTCTAGTATCCGGTGTCTGCTGTGCACTTGCGAGCCTTTCATGTAGTTGCTGAATCACGTGAAACAGTGAAAGCTTCTTCCTGAAACTTCCTGTTGTTCTCCACAGCTACTGGGACTCAGCACTTTGGGTTTTCTCTGCAGGTAATGGGTAAAGTGCCAACCATTTCCATCAACAAAACAGATGGCTGCCATGTTTACCTGAGCAAGAATTCCCTGGACTGCGAGATAGTCAGTGCCAAATCTTCTGAGATGAATGTCCTCATTCCTACAGAAGGCGGTGACTTTGTAAGTTCCTTGATCTCTTTGGTAATATGATCTCAGAACGGGGGACTGAAGATCACTCGCGCTGGAGGCTGGTTCATGGTCATTCGGTACCGAGTGGGTCCAACCTAGCAATACACACCTCGAGCAGCCATAAGTAGGAGGTAGTCACATGAAGTAGAGCTCCAGGTTGAGCAGATGCTCAGGTAGCAAAAAGGAATGGGACGGAGTCATCGCCCCCTATTGGACTGGCGCCGCGAAGTCCTGTACCTGCTCACTGTGCCTCACGGGTGTAACTGTGTAAGATTGCTGATTCAGGAACAGTAGGAAACAAACTTAAACCTCTGTCTGGCTGGCTTTGGAGCCTTTGTTCTCATTCCTACACCGCTCCTCCGGGACGGCGGTGGCAGGGTGGCAGGTAGTGGGAGATGTGGTGCTGCTGGTTACAGAGCCAGCCTGTTTACTGGCGGTTCAGTTTCACTCTCAGGACCGCCTTCTTGCTCTAATAGTTTAGTGGAAGCAAGCATTGAGAGAAAAGTGTAAGATTTAACCCCAGCTTCTTTTGGAGCTTGGACTTGGGATTTAAACCCGGTTTGTTTGTTTGTTTGTTTCCAGAATGAATTCCCAGTCCCTGAGCAGTTCAAGACCCTATGGAACGGGCAGAAGTTGGTCACCACAGTGACAGAAATTGCTGGATAAGCGAAGTGCCACTGGGTTCTTTGCCCTCTCCCTCACACCGTGGGATAAATCTGTATCAAGACGGTTCTTTTCTAGATTTCCTCTACCTTTCTGCTCTTAAACCGCTTCTCTGCTCTGAGAAGCACAGCTACCTGCCTTCACTGAAATATACCTCAGGCTGAGATTTGGGTGGGAGAGCAGGTCAGTTGATCTTCTGCAGGAAGGTGCGGCTTTTCCCTGTCAGCTCAACCACACCACCAGTCCATTCTTAAGGAACTGCACACCAGGACTGCTGTGTTTTAGCTTTCAGCCTTTGGGGGTTATTTGACCAACAGTCATTTGGGAAGAATAAAGCGGTCCCCAGGAAGCAACAGATCAGAATGTTCACACAAGTTCATCTTTTTCTAACAATGCCCACGAAGGTAGCAGAGGCTGGTGTGATTCTAGCTGGTTCTTCTAACCAAACTAACTTTTCACTGTTGACAGGCGAGGCAGGGGTCGCGCTGGACCAAAGGCTGAAGCCTGGCCATCTAGCATTCCGAGCAAAATTGATTCCTGTAGGCATTCCTTTTATTCTGCATTCCATCCTGGGTCTGCCTGAACCTGAGAGAGTAGGTTGTCCTGTATCGGCCGCTGGGCAGAGCCCTGCACCCAGGCCAGTTAAAGGAGTCTTGGACCCTTTCTCTCACTGGGATCCCTGCCCAGCACCTTCCTACAGAGACGACTTAAACAAAAACAAACAAGACAAAACAAACAAACAAGGAAACTACACCATTCCAAGGAATCTGGAATTCCTTCCTTCTTCCATGCTAGGTGCCTGCCCTCCGTCTTCACTGCCTCCTTTGCCCTGTCATGCCCAACTGCTTTTGGTTTCTGTCCAGGCACCTGAACAAAGGACTAAAATCTCCACTGCAGCCTGGTTTTAGGTCTTGTGTAAGAATCTTGCACAGCATTGCTAATGTAAATTACAGTTTTTCTCTCTAGGACACTTACCAAAATATGCAACTTTTTTTGGTGGGAAGAGAGATTGTCCTGTGACTTCTACCCATTTCCTGAGGCCTGTGGAAATAAACCTTTATGTACTTAAAGTTATACAGAAAATAGAATAAAATTAATACCAAACTTGCTTAGTATTTATTGGTGGTATTTGCTGTATAGAGATTAATACTTTTTTTGAAGTAAACTCCACCAACATGGGGCTCAAAACTCACAACCCCTAGATCAAGAGTCACATGTTCTGACTGAGCCAACCAGGTGCCCTGAGGTGTATGTAAGAATATTGAAAAGAAAGAAAAAGGACACCAAGGATAAGAAACTATTCTTTATTTTAGACAATGTCATAAAACTTTTTTTCATATTCCCCCACTTGTTACCCTTAATCCTCATCTTTTAGTTGAGAAATAAGGCTTGAGAAAGGTGAGGGGAAAGTCATAAAGGGTAAAGTTTGCAGCACTAACAAGGTGCTTCCCTCCTGCATAGCTATCATATCTCAAATTGGCATTCTGGAAGAACAGTCTTCCAGGAAGTGCTGATAGGTTTTCTCCAGGTGGGGAGGGGGCGGCCAAGATGTCCATGCTCCGTGTGGGAAACAGTAGATTAAGGTTAGTTTTCTTTACTCTAAAAACAGGAATTCTGAGTCATTAATATTCGAATGTGAGTTGCTCTCCAACAGGAGAAAAGGTGTATACAATGTTCCCCAAACTTTTTGAGCAAATCATCCTTTTTTTTCATCAAATACATCAGATATAGTTTAGCGTACTGATAAATACGGTTTTTTGAGATGGGAATTAGCCTGATCTCTTCCCATTTTTCCTCCCATTGTCTGCTAACACCAGCAACAGAGTGCCTCTAGAATCTAGACCACTGGTCATACTGAAAAAGGACAGGTTAATCAAGGATGGAATGGGAAGAACCAGCTGCCTTGTCATTTTTCATTTCTACTTGTACATTGTTTTTTAAATTCAAGTATAGTTGACATAACAGTGTTATAGCTGCTTGTACAATTTTTTCACTCCCCTAAGTTAAGCAAGATGTACACCCCCCTCCCCTCCCTTAAGTAATCCAGTTGGGTGCCACTTCCCTCCTTTTGTGACAGAGCACCTAATTCATCACTACCTGAAGGGACAAAAAGAGTGCTACCGAGACCAGACGGTGGCCTAGCAGAACAGATCAAATGCTACCACAGGACAATATACTGAGAAAAGAGAGTAGCCTCAAGAAATTCTGCAGAAACATTTAAGCAATACTTTAAAAAGCGCTGGTTGAATCACCACCAGCAAAATTGAGAGAGCATTTATGGTCACCTCGGGCCTGGATCCCGGCTACCTCTTGGCTTGAAATGCGGCTAGGCTTTCCTGAACAAGGTGTCTGCCTTTAGACTCTAATTGCTTTAGTTTCAGCCTCTTCTGGGCCTGGGCACAGTTCTGACACTGATCTGCAGCAGACTCTGTTTCCTAAGACAGCCTGACCACATTGAGGGGTTGTAAAATAATCTCCATGCATGGTTATTAACTAATTAAACTTGCATTTAACACCATATGCTGATAGGATGAGGCAAAGGATAAGGTTCGAATCTTAGATCTTTCTGAGCAGGGCATGTTAGGTGATAAGTAGAGGGAAGGATTAGTTGCAAGCTGGATGTGAGCTCAGGCTGAGGCATGAAGGGAACTGTCTCCTACTGGTTTAGAAGCGCTTGGGGCTCCCTGAGCTCTGGTGCAAACTACAAGGGTTTCATTCAAGGAAAGGTATGATGTGGGCATAAAACCACGCTTCCGACAGTTGAAGATGGTCCCCTTCTACAGCCAGGAACACTAGCTGGCCAGCATCGTCCATTTTCTTTAGCCCTAGGCGGTCCTGCAGAGAGAAAGGCCATAGTTAGTCAAGAAGCCTAATGAAAAGTTTTACAGTTAAAATAGAAAGAAAGAGTGTTCATTGGCGATAAATGCCCAAAAAGCAGTCTCTGCCCTGAGTAGTAAAATTTAGGTGTACTGTCTGTCGAAAATGCCAAAAAGGATACCTCCTTCCAGTTTTCCTCCTAAGCGTTCGAAACACACATGTAATTGAGACTGTTGTCTGGAGTTCTATATTCTGCTTTCTGAAACTTTCCTAAAGCTTCTGGAGGACCACCTATGTGGGTGGGCAAGCCACAGACAAAACTGCCTCAAAATGTCAGTTAAGTGAGACTGAGCCAAAGACAGGAAAACATTAACTTAAAACACAGCCAACCTTTCAATAACCTCAAGATGCTTTCCCATCCTGCAGTTGAGGATGGCATTACCCACGGTGCCACAGAACACGTACGGCTGGGAGGACGGGCAGTCGACGGTGCCGGAGTGTTGCTTGTAGCTTACCGTCGGTTTGGCTTTCACGATAGGGAGGTTCTTAGTTGTAATTTCCAAAGCTCAACAGACCCCAGCTTCCCTTTCCTTTGATCTCACCCAAGCTGGGGCACCAGATGCAGGAGAAAAGCTAAGAGAGGAGACCACTGGCCTCTGAAGGCAAGTGGTGCAGACAGCACTTGTGACTTTTGGGAGAGTCCCAACAGCATGGAAGGCTCCAGAACTAGAGGTCATGAAATGGTGCGACCTCTGCTTGAGAAACGGCGGGGGGCCTACTGCGCTTCTTCGGGCTCCTGCAGGAGCTCCCCTGGTCACCGCCCTAAATTTCAAGATGGGACTTCGTATCTGTTCATGTTTTAAAGTAACACCTCTCCTATGTTTTCATGATGCACGGGGGATTCTTGGATTTGCACCCTGCACAGCAGCAAAAGAAGCCAGTTCTGAACCTTTTTATCAGAAGGAAGGAGCTGGAGATGATGTGACCGTTGCGCATACTTGAAAACCACGAGGTACAGGTCTTTCATTTGGGATCTACATTTCTGTAAACCGGCCCCTGATAAGCTGGTGTAACAATCAGCACCCTAACAAGCCTCACCCGTATCAAAGCCGGACGATTCCGGGCACCCACAGCTCCCAGGTGTACGGGACCGGGTCTATCACCAAAGAACCTAGCAGCTTCAGGAACCAGGAGCGGAAAAAAACAGCACCCTTCTCCTCCCCAGTTACCTGTGTGTACAGAGTGGTCTCCTGCAAGGGAATGGTTTCCTTGGCTTGGCCACTTCGGTAAAATCCAAACCACTGCAGGAGAGGAGGCAGAAAGGTCAGATCAGATACATAGCACACACTGTCAGACTGAGACTGGCTAGTCGTTAAGATAACCAACAGTATCACAAAGTTGTAGCGAAGAATAAAAATAGAGTCTATCTGAGTCATCTCTTTTTCAGGGTGGATCCTGAGGGAGGAGTTCATCTTTCCCAAGAACTTTCTAATTCTCCGGAATTCCTGTTTCCTACAATTACTGAGCACCTATGCTGTGAAAATCCTCGTGCTAAATTCCACACCCGAATATATATATATATATATATATATATATATAGTCCCTGTTTTCAACAGTCTACGGAGGCACAGAAGCAACTGTGTAGCACAAGGACCAGCAAACTTTTCTGTAAAGGCCAGAACAAAAGCAGCCACTGACAATATTTTAAAAAGGAATATGACTAATTAATAAATAAATAAAATTAAAACTGAATATGGCTGTATTCCAATAAAAGTTTGTTTATGGACCCTGAAATATGAATTCATATAATTATGTCATCAGATATTTTGATTTTTTTTCTAACCATTAAAAAGCGGTTCATGGGCCATACAAAAGCAGATGGCAGGCTGGATTTGGCCAGCAGGCCGTAGTTTGCTAGTCCCTGGTGGCCTGACATAATGTGATGATTCTGCAAAAGAGAGAGCAAATTCTACTTGGAATAGGGATGGCATCCTGGATGGAAGAAGTGACCACTTGAGCTTGGCCTTGATAGATGAATAGGAGCTCATCAGGTGGAAAAGCCCAGGGAAGGGAACTCTAGAGACTAAAAAGCATGAACAAAGGCACGTAAAAGAAACACAGGCCAACTCTGGGTCACTTCAAAAAGTACAAGATGGCTTGATCCTAGGGTATGAAGCGGGTAATGAAGGAAGACTGGGTTGAAAGGACAGGTCAAGGCAGACCTTGCGTGCCAACCTCAGGGATTTACAGACTTTGGGCTGGTGGTTTGGGTCACAGGTCTCTTGGAAAATGTGGTAAAAGCATTAGACCTTTCTTCAGAGAACACAACTTCATAATTTTGCAAACAATTTCAGGTGGTGGGGGTTCCAGCCCCCACTGTCCCAGTTCTAGACCTCAGGTGAAGACGCCCTAAGCTACACAAGAGGTGGCGGAAAGAGACTGAAGGTTTTTCCCCAGCAGGCAGCTGTTTTTTAATACCATTTACTCCTTGGGTCTCCTGGCATGTTTTGCTGTGCCCATACAGTGTCTCACCTCAGAATCCACTGGGTCCACAACGGAATCATTCAGGAATTTCACCATCACAAACTTCTTCAAGGCCATCAGGTTTCTCTTGTAGGACTCATTGACACCCTGGAGGAAAGGCCAGCGGTATTTCAGGGACAACATCATCAGGTTCCAGCAGGGATGTTAAAGCCTTTCAGTGCTCTGGTCTCCCCGACCCTGGGCCACCATATTTCTTCTCCATGGTATGGACTGCTTTTCCAGCTCCCTGCCCAGAATGTATCTTGTACAGCCTTTTCTTACCATCCTATCTGACCGGCAATACCCCAGCCAACCAGAGCACACAGACGCCAGCGGCCATGAGTCTGTCACTGCACCCTATAGCCATCCATCACACAGGTTAACGGCTACTACTCAGAGAAAGCCAAGGCAAAATGAGAAACTACACATTCTGAGTGGCTCTGCAATACTACTCTGTTTCTCCCCTACTGCCCTTCAAATTTTGTTTTTAAAAAACGGGCGCCTGGGTGGCTCAGTCGGTTAAGCGTCCGACTTTGGCTCAGGTCATGATCTCACAGTTCGTGGGTTTGAGCCCGGCGTCGGGCTCTGTGCTGACAGCTCAGAGCCTGGAGCCTGCTTCGGATTCTGTGTCTCCCTCTCTCTCTGCCCCTCCCCTGCTCATGCTCTGTCTCTCTCTGTCTCAAAAATAAATAAACATTAAAAAAAAAATTAAAAAAAATAAAATAAATAAAAATAAAAAACAAAAATCGGGGGCACCTGGGTGGCTCAGTCTGTTGAGCATCCAACCTCGGCTCAGGTCATGATCTCACAGTTTGTGGGTTCGAGCCCCGCGTTGGGCTCTGACAGCTGAAGGCTCAGAGCCTGGAGCCTGCTTCGGATTGTGTTTCCCTCGCTCTCTGCCCCTCCCCCGCTTGTGCTCTGTCGCGCTCTCTCTCTCTCTCTCTCTCTCTCAAAAATAAATAAAATTTTTAAAAAACAAAAATGGGTGCCTGGGTGGCTCAGTGGGTTGAGCATCTGATTCTTGATTTCAGTTCAGGTCATAGTCTCTGTGCTGAGCATAGAGCCTGCTTAAGATTCTATCTCTCTCTCTGCCCGTCCCCCTGCTCACATGCACATGCGCGCGCTCTCTCTCTCTCTCAAATAAAAAAAAAAAAATTAAAAAACCCCAAAATTTCGAGATAAGCCCGCTATAAATTGAGCCATGTAGTTTACCAGAATCTCTCAAACCAAGCTCATGCCTGGGACCCACTCCGCAGTCTCTCTTCTAAGTAAATCTTGCTTCCGAGAAAATCTGACCCCAAAGGGACCCACTCAGAAGGCTTCCCTCAGTAAGACAGCAGCTGCGAAGTTCCACTTAAGCCAGCCAGCAACCTGCTGAGCTTACCCTGCTTCTTCAACACAAGGAAAGGAAAAGGACCTACGGGGAGAAAGCCAGAAGAATCTCAGCCTTCCTAAAAGGAAACAAAGTTCAGAAGCACTGCCTCCCAAAAAACAGGACTTCTGCTTCCCAGGTTCTGCCCAGGATACGTTGGGTAAACAGTCACAGCTGATCTGTTCGTACTGCCCCAGAAGCAAAATGAATGCACAGCTACGGACGGCAGCCTGGGATGGGTGCTTACTCTCTCCTGGTTAATATCTGCCAAGAAGATGCTGTGGTTGCGGTACATGTCCTCCTTTATGGGGTCGTGCCAGTATTCTGCTTGCACCAGGCTGCAGGAAGAAGAAGGAATGAGTGAAGGGGACCGAGCTGCAGGTCAGTCAGCGCACTGGGTGCATGCCCCTGTGCCTAGGGGACCGTGCACAAAGAGACTTCAAAAGGACGAAAGATCGGAGCCGCCAAGTCCCAGGCCTGGCCCGTAAATACAGCAGACAAGCCTTCCACTGGTGAAACAGTTCAAGAGCCCCATTAACAAGACACCGGAGGCAAGGAAGTGCTATTTAGCACGATACAAGAGCCCCACAGAGTTAGGAAAAGGACTCAGCAATATTGGTTTCACCATGGCCGTGAGCCCTACCACACTTATACCTCCAGGTCAGGGTGGCACAGGCTGTTCCACCCACAACCCCACCTCCTTCACCCTCCTCTGCTTGCCATTCCTCCCGAGAGACTCAGCCATCACCACCTCTGTCTCCTCTGCACCCAACCATCCCATCGCTCTCTCTTCACCCCCCTTGCCATCCTCAGGCTGGGAGGGAGGTCTAACCTTTCAATCACAAAGCGTTTTTCCTATCGTTGACCGATGACACTAGTGTGCAGGATTCTGGTAGGTCACACGATTTTTAAAGACAAAAGGCAGGGATCTGGTGTTGTTTATAGCATTAGTTCAGACAGGTTTTCACGTCCTTTTACTTTTCCTCCAGTCTCTCTGCTTCCCCTCCCCTCCGGACCTTCCCCCACCCACGCTGACCCCTCCCCAAGTCCTCCCTGCAGGCACTTCCACTCAGTTCCTGTATCCACACCAGGATCCACACCGCAGCACTTCCACCGAGAGCTGAGCATGAACCCGACGGGAGAAGTCCTCTGGGGCAAAGGAGGAGTCAGAACACAGGTGGGGCTCTCTAGCCCAGGCTGGCAGGGGAAAAAAGAAACACTTCTACACCACGAGCTCTCCAGCCTGAGTGGAAGAGCTGCCTCGGAGGTGACGATCCAGAAAGTTCCACTCAGCAGAGCAGGAGGGCATGAGAGCCCAGTGGAAGCAGCAGAGGTCAGCGCTCCTCACGCCCAGGGCAGGTGCGACTGAGGTCAAAGGGGGGCGCTGTCAGCCCGTCGGCAGTCAGAGGGATGTTCTATAATTTCTTTATAAATGTTTGGGAAGTGGGGCGCCTGGGTGTCTCAGTCAGTTAAGCGTCCGACTTCGGCTCAGGTCATGATCTCACGGTCTGTGGGTTCGAGCCCCGCGTCGAGCTCTGTGCTGACGGCTCAGAGCCTGGAACCTGCTTTGGATTCTGTGTCTCCCTCTCTCTCTGCCCCTCCCCTGCACGTGCTCTCAATGTTTAGTTTTCACTGATTTTTTAACATGTGATGAACTCCGACCACTTATGAAATACTGACATCGACACTGGTCTAACACTGTGGTTGCTCACCCTGTGCGAGTTGGCTCCCTGTCCCCCCAAGGACGACTAGCTCCCTCAGCAGCGACACGCTGGCTGGCACACAGCAGACGCTCAGCAGGACGGCTCTGCTGAAGGGAAGGGACTGAGACAGGGATGCCAGACAAGCTCCGAAACAAGTCGGCTGGCGCTGAAGGAGGGGTAGGATGTGGAGATGTGAGCAGAAGGGAAGGCAGGACGGTGAGGAGAACAAGGGAAGAAGCTTCAGGAGTGGGCGCTCAACAGTGTCAAATGCTCAGAAGCGGTGAGCCTGAGCACACACACGTCCACACAGGCGGCCAGAGTTCCTTCAAAAAAAGGTAAGTGAGGGGCACCTGGGTGGCTCAGGCAGTGAAGCGTCTGGCTCTCGGTTTGGGCTCGGGTCATGATCTCACCGTTCGTGAGTTCGAGCCCCACGTCGGGCTCTGTGCTGACAGAGCAGAGCCTGCGTGGGATTCTCTCACTCCCTCTCTCTCTCTCTCTCTGCCCCTCCCTGCTGGTGTGTGCTCTCTCTGTCAAAATAAATAAATAAACTTCAAAAAAAATTTTGTTGTTTTTTTTTTTAACGTTTTTATTTATTTTTGAGACAGAGACAGAGCATGAACGGGGGAGGGGCAGAGAGAGAGGGAGACACGGAATCGGAAGCAGGCTTCAGGCTCCGAGCGGTCAGCCAAGAGCCTGACGCGGAGCTCGAACTCACGGACCGCGAGATCGTGACCTGAGCTGAAGTCGGACGCTCAACCGACTGAGCCACCCAGGCGCCCCCCAAATTTTGTTTTTTTTAAATGTCAAGTGAATAAATGCAAATGTCTTTGGATCTTGCCAGACCAGGTTCCGGACACCCAGAATGACAGCGGGGAGCCCAATGGCTGAAAAGGCGGTAGTCCTAGGTCACCTTTTTGTGTGAAAAGGAAGCAGAGCTAAGAAGGGGCAACAGGAAGAAATGAAGGACATTTGGTTTGCGAGAAGCTGGGTGCACAGGCAGCAGCGGGGGGAAGGGCCTGAGACTGAGCAGAAGCTGAAGTGCTGCGGGAGGTGGAGACGTGGGGGGAGGCGGACGGTTCCTCAGGAGGCAGAGAAGAAACATGGGCTCGTTATTATCATCTCCTTTGCACCAGTGAAGGGCCAAATTCAGGGAGGTTAAGCACCTCTCTCAAAACCGCTACACAGTCACAGACAAGGTAAGCTAGGAGCCTAAATCTGTCTGAGTACACACTCTTTCCAATGCAGCCCGCTCACGAGGCTGTCAGCGCCCCAGAAGTTGGAGCCTTTTTTTCCATCTTTCTGTTTTTAACATTTATTTATTTTAAAGAGAGAGAGGAGGACAGAAGATCCACAGCAGGCTCTGTGCCGACAGCCAGGAGCCCGGTGTGGGGCTCCAACTCGCAAACCATGAGATGGGTGACCTGAGCCAAAGTCGGGACACCTGACTGAGCCATCCAGGCACCCCCCCACCCCCTATTCCCCACCACCCCCAGTTGGAGCCTCTATCCCTGAGGCCTGCTCTAGCCACTGTGGCTTAGAGACAATAGTAGAAGCATGAGTACAGCACTTACATACACTGGGCCTCTTCTAAGCACTTGACATACATTAACCTATTTAATCCTGACAAGAATTCCATAGGGGAGATGCTATTATTAGCCTCGTATTTACAAATGAGGCAGCCATACCCAGAGTGATTAAGCAGCTTGCCCGAGGTCGTCCTGCTGGGAGGTAATAAAGCCAGAATAGCCTAGCAGGCAGTCTGGCGCCCCGAAGCCTTGCTCTTAACGATACACACGTACTGTCTCTGCGGACTGTGGGGTGCACACAGCACCCACAGCCGTGTATTGCACAGACCCAGGTTGGAATCATGGGTATTTGCCTCTCTGAGCTGGATTAGAATTATATTTTTTAAGTAATCTCTATGCCCAACACTGGGCTCGAACTCACGACCCTGAGATCAAGTCGCAGACTCTTCTGCCTGAGCCAGCCAGGCGCCCCTTGAGCCGGATTCTTTGCAGGGTTGTTGTGAAAATTAAACAAGAGCCGTAAAGCTCGGTAGCGTGTCCACGCGTGGCACAAATTCCACAAAAGGTAGTGCTCTCAGACCTGTCACCATCCCCTTCTGTCCCTCCTCTCCCACGCTCTGAAGCCAGCTGCTTACCAGCAGGCTCGCGCAGAGTCCGCAAGGGGAAATGCTGGTCAAGTCCTAGAGGAAGAGGAACAAGCGCCTGAAGGGGAGCCAAAGGAATGCAGCAGAGCTTGCGCTGAGGGGATGGCCAGACGCTAAGAAGGTCTGATCTAAATCACGAGATGACTTTTGGTAGAATCTGACAATAATTTAAACTCCAGATGAGGGGCACACTGAAACCGTCCGACTTCAGTTCAGGTCGTGATCTCACGGTTTGTGGGTTCGAGCCCCGCGTCAGGCTCTGTGCTGACAGCTCGGAGCCTGGAGCCTGCTCCTGATTCTGTGTCTCCCTCTCTCTCTGCCCCTCCCCCACCCAAGCTCTGTCTTTCTGTCTCTCTCTCTCAAAAATAAGTAAACATTAAAAAAAATTTTTTTAATAAATAAACTCGAGATGAAACAATAAAAGTCCAAGCACGGCCAAGACTTGGAGAGGAACTGGGTAAACGTTGCTATAGTAACTGAAGTAGCGTGGTCGCTGGGTGGAAATAGACAAATAAGCCAATGGAACAGAAGCGCAGCCCAGAAACAGACTCAAGCATAGAAAACCCCAGGTAGATGAAGAGCATGAGAATAAAAACAAAACGTTTTTAAAAAATGAGAGGAAAATATGGGGTAGGAGAATAGCTTTGTGCATCAGTCAGAAGGACTGATAAAGTGGCCTGAATCCAAGTCAGAAGGCACTGCCCCAGATGCCGGTTGTACAACACTGTGAAGGTACTTAATGCCCCTGAACTGTACACTTAAACATGATTCAAACGGGGGGGGGGGGGGGGCCTGGGTGGCTCAGTCGGTTAAGCATCCGACTTCAGCTCAGGTCATGATCTCACAGTTCGAGAGTTCGAGCCCCACATCGGGCTCTGTGCTGACAGCTCAGAGCCTGGAGCCTGCTTTGAGTTCTGTGTCTCCCTCTCTCTCTGCTCCTCCCCCGCTCATGCTCTGTCTCTCTGTCTCTCTGTCTCTCTCTCTGTCTCTCTGTCTCTCTCCTTCAAAAATAAATAAAAACATTAACAAATTTTTTAAATGATTCAAATGGCAAATTTTTATGTTTTATATATAATATAAATATATTATATATAAACATCTATAAACATATATATGTTTTACCACAACTTAAAAAAGTAATGTAATACACCCAAACCCAATGAATTATACACTTTAAATGAGAGAACTGTATGGTATGTGAATCGTAGCTCAATAAAACCGTCTAAAAAACCAAACTGCAGTCAGGTGAGCATCCAACTCTTGATTTCAGCTCAGGTCATGATCTCATGGTCATGGGACAGAGCCCCATGTGGGAGTGGAGGCTGCTTATTAGGATTCTCTCCCCCTTCCTTTGCCCCTCTCCCACTAGTCCATGCCCCCATGCACTGTCTCTCTCTAAAAAATTAAAAATTAAAAAAAAAACTAAAAATAAAATAAAAAACCTGTTACATAAAACGAAGACACCATAAGTAAAAAGAGGACCCACAGGCTGGGAGAAGTTAAGTGTAACATACCTAACAAAGAAAGGCTTAGTATTCATAATACATGTGCACATGCATGTATATACTTACAAATCAGTAAGAAAAAGAGCATCCAACTGAAAAACAGGCAAAAACTAGAATAGGCAATTCACAGAAAAGGGACACCTGAGCAGACAACAAATGTGAACAGATGTTCAAGCTGTCCAACAGCACATACAGATTGGAATGCGAAACCATTCCGCACACATCTGACTGACAGACATGTGACATAGGATCAAAAGTTAGTAAGACGAGGGGCGCCTGGGTGGCTTGGTCAGTTAAGCATCCAAGTCTTGATTTTGGCTCAAGTCATGATTTCTCAGTTCGTGGGATTGAGCCCTATGTCGGGCTCTGTCTGCACTAACATCACAGAGCCTGCTGGGGATTCTCTCCCTGCTCCTCCCCTACTTGCACACGCACGTGCTCTCTCTTTTGCACTCACTCTCCCTCTCTCCCCAAATAAATAAACTTTTAAAAAAATTATGTTTATGAAGAATTTTATTTTTTTTTAATGTTTCTTTTTGAGAGAAAGAGAGAGAGAGAGAGACAGAATCTGAAGCTGAGCTGTCAGCACATATCCTGACATGGGACTCGAACTCACAAACTGTGAGATCATGACCTGAGCCAAAGTTGGATGCTTAACCAGCTGAGCCACCCAGGAGCCCCAGTAAATAAATAAACTTAAAAAAAAAAAAAAAAAAAGTAAGACTGGAGAAAACAGGAACACTCACACTCTGTTGGTGGGAATAGAAATTGGTACAACCACCTCGGCAATACCCAGTCAAGCCTAAAATGCACGTGCTAACCACCAAAACAGCAGCTCGGTGCACTGAGTGTTTTCGAAGTACTGTTACTATGTTAAACACTCCACACCTATTAACTCATTTAACCTTCTTTACAATCCGTAAGGTATACTTATTGCTCTGTTTTACAGATGATGGAACTAAAGCAGAGACGTTACGGAGCATTCCCCAAATCACCCAATGAATCACTAAAAGTCTACATATGAATTCTGCTAGTAGATAAATTCTTGTACGAGGACTGCTAAGTAATAGAAAATACATATATTGGTCTCCAACCCCGGTTCCTGGCACAGAGCTCCTAAAACCTTGTAACTTCCTAAGTGTTATGTAAGAATACTGGGAGCATCTTTTGTCCTACTCAGGAGGCTCTGGGTGGGCTCCTAGGTGGTTCCTGGAAGGGGCTGGTCACCAGAAAGACCAAACCTCCATCTGAAGCTCGGGATTTTCAACCCTGCTCCCCATTCTCCAGAGAGGAGCTGGGGGCTGGAAATGGAGTTAGTAACTCTGAAGCAGAGAGAGAGGAAGACAGAGAATCTCAATCAGGCTCCGAGCTGTCAGCACAGAGCCTGATGGTGGGGCTCGAAACCACAAATTGTGAGACCATGACCTGAGCCAAAACCAAGAGGTGGACACTTAACCGACTGAGACACCTGGGCGCCCTTCTACTACTCTAATTTCTTGACAGTGGTTGTCACCAGAGAAGGAGGACAGAGAACGGAACCTGGCAGAGATATGTAGAATTCAGTGTTATCTGAAATGTTTCAGTTCTTAAAATATCTGAGACAAATATGACAAAATATTAATTTTAGGTCTCAGATTACATTACTCTTTATACTGTTTTGAACAGTTAAAAAGTGCCTAAGGGAGCTTCAGTGGCTGCCTCAGTATTTCCAGAAAAGGGAGTGGCAAGTTGAGGGTGAAGGCATGGGGACAGCGGGACACCTGTGGATGAGCGCTCTATGAGAGCTGCTGGGGGCAGAGGCCTTACCAAGCACTGGGCATGCAGGGCTGAGGGCCGCGGACCAAGGGGAGGGCCACTTAGGAGAGCAGAGCTGGCCCAGAGGAAGAGGAGAGGCCAAGGCTGAGGCCAGGGCAACAATGCAGTATTCCCTGGGGCAGGGATGGGCACAGGATAGCGAGGTGGAAACTGGAAGAAGGAGAAATCCAGGAAGGGCTGCCAGCTTCTCAAAGGGGAACTCGAAGGCAGACTTCACATCCACAAGGTGAGAGAGAACAGTCACCCTCACCATTCCTCACTGCTGCCCGCACTGAGCCTGGCCAGGGACTGGTGCGGGAAAAGGCCTCCCTCACTAGCTTCCCGAGTACTCCATTAAATTTGCTTTGCTAAGGCTGAATGATCTCAACAGTGTAGAAGACATCTTGAGGGGTCCCTGCCTAAGTCAAAATCAACCCTCCCTTGTCTGGGAACTGTATCCTTCCTGCCCTGCCCCTCCTGGTTACAGGTATGTAACCAGGTATGTAAGGTCCCACTTCTGTGGCCACAGTCAATGACAGAGACCTGACCTGAGCTGGGCCATGGTCCCTTCCTCAAGAATCTGGATTGGGACAGAAGATTCCAGCCTCGCCTGAGATAATAACCTAAGCAGAGACGATTAAAAACTTAGAAGCTGGGGCACCTGGGTGGCTCCGTCGGTCGAGCATCCAACTTGGCTCGATTGGTCAAGCATCCAATCTCATGGCTCAGTTCGTGATCTTAGCGTTTGTGAGTTCAAGCCCTGCATCGAGCTCTGTGCTGACATTGCAGAGCCTGCTTAGGATTCCCTCTCTCTGCCCCTCCCCTGCTCAATCACTCTCTCTCTCAAAATAAATAAACTTAAAAAAAAAAAACAAACCCAAAAACTTGGAAGCCGGGCAAGGCCACCTTTCGCCATGTGGGTGGCCAGAGAGGCTGGTGTGCGTGGAGAGAGGCAGCAGCAATGCCAGCTGGAGAGAGATGGACCTGGCTGTCTGTGACTCCCATTCCTTGATTCTAGAACCTCTGAAACCTTGAGTACCAACAGACTATGAACTACTTTAAAAATTTACTTTGGTTTGATTTGGTTATTCGCCTGCAACGAGAATCCTTCTGGGTACAAAGGGCAGCCTAGGAACATACTGCCAGGAGAACACAATCTCCTTCTGTCCCTTTACGCCCTCACCTCCCCCTTCCCGCCTCTCTGCTGGGACTACCTGCCTCTTTAAATCTCATACTGACCATCTGCTAACCGGAGATATACATAGAAATATAAAATAAACTTTACAAAGAAAAAGCAACCCCATAAAATTAGAGAAGTATCAATCTGTAAATGAACTGGTGAGAACTCAGAATCCATTCCCCCGGGAAACCATGTGATACATGCTGAGATGTATCCTGGCTTGCAGTCTAGTTCAGCTACATTATGAAACATATCTCGTGTCATTCCACTTCCTCGTGTCATTCCACTTCTCTCCATCTCACGGAGCGTCCACACCACCATCACCTCTTAGCAAGACGCTGCAACAGCCCCTGCTTTTCCTCTACCCACTTTCCAATCTGCTCTCTACAAAGCAGTGGAGACCTTCCAAAAACATGTATTGGACCATGTTACTCCCTTGCTTAAAACCTGCCAGTAGCTTCTCTTGATGTTTTGAAGGAAACCCAAACTGCCGACGTGACCTGCACGTCCCTGCCGATGTAGCCCCTGCCAACTCTCCCGTCTATCACTAAACTTGCTGCCAGGGCCTAGAACGAGCCCAAGGTGTCCCAGGATCAGGCCTTTGTGCCTACTGCTCCCTCCGCCTGATGGCTCTTCCCTTAGCTCCTCCTGTGCTCCCTTTCATCTTTCAGATCCCAGCCTCAATACCTATTCTCCAAAGACCATTTTGTCCAGAGTAGATACAGCTTCCACTACCCTCCGCCATTTCTTTCCACCACGGCCTTAGCACTGTTAGGGGTGGTCCCTGCCTCTGTTCACTTGGAGCCTCCTTTTCCCCACTGACAGCTTACTGCATGACAGCAGGGACCGTCATTGTCTCATTCTCCCTTTATCTGCCAGACCTACCACAGGGCCTGGCAAACTGCAGTGCAACAGCTGATGGAACTATGAATGGAATGCTTTAGAACTGCAACTAAAAGAAAGCAAAACCACTGCAA
Organism: Panthera uncia; assembly: GCF_023721935.1. Classification (NCBI taxonomy): domain Eukaryota; kingdom Metazoa; phylum Chordata; class Mammalia; order Carnivora; family Felidae; genus Panthera; species Panthera uncia. Next base: position 74,204,941 of record NW_026057585.1, on the reverse strand, counting down.
TACTTATAAATAACAGAAACAGGAAGTTCAAGTTGAATAAATACTTTCAACACAACACCACTAGTGGTAACAGCCCAAACCTGCCTACTTGGTAAGAACTGAGCACGGCACCGAATTTCTGTGCAGGGAAGTATTACCACGTACTCCATGCTGGGGAAGAGGAGGAGGTCTGAAGACATACTAGGCCACGTAACTAGACGGGATAGAACTGAGTGTCTCCCAACAGGTGCCTAGAAAGAGGGGCATTCTTTTTTTTCTCCCATGTCTGAAGAGGTCTTTATTTTCTCTTCACATCTGGTTGCTTCTTGAAGGTTGGGCATAGAATTCTAGGATGGAAATCACTCTCCCTTAAAACACAATGGTACTGTCGGTGCGTGGGTGGGGTACCTGGGTGGTGCAGTTGGTTAAGCATCTGACTCTTGATCTCAGCTCAGGTCATGATTTCACAGTTTGTGAGTTCGAGCCCCGCATCAGGCTCTGTGCTGATGGCGTAGAGCCCGCTTGGGATTCCGTCTCTCCCTCTCTCTGCCCCTCCCCTGCTTGTGCTCACTCACTCTCCCTAAATAAATAAATGAATACATTTAAAGAATTAAAAAAGAACACAAAGGTACTGGGTGGCTCAGTTGGTTAAGCATCCGACTTCAGCTCAGGTCATGACGTCACGGATTGTGAGTTTGAGCCCCACATTGGGCTCTATGCTGACAGCTTAGAGCCTGCTTGGGATTCTTTCTCCCTCTCTCTCTGTTCCTCCCCATCCCCTCATGAATAAATAAATACACACGTACATAAATAAGGACACAAAGGTACTGCATCACTGCCTTCTAGCTAGCAGTGCTGCTGGCAGGAGGGGCGGTCAGTAGTACGGATTCTGTGGGCGGCCTCCCTGGGGTCTCCTCTTTATCCCGGTGCTCTGAAATTTCACAGGAGCGTACCTCAACGTGAATCTTTTTTCACTGTTGCCCTAACCACTTAGCGAGCCCTTTCTGTCTGGAAACTCATGTCCTGTCGACCGGAGAAATTTTCTTGTATTGCTTCTTTGATAATTCCAATCCACCCTTTTCCTCTGGGCGACTTTCAGAACTCCTATCGGTCAGAAACTGGACTTCCCAAACAGCTAAATGTCTTTCATTTTGTCAGTTCTCTCTTTTTTTTTTTTTCCTTTTAACCTCTTCGAGTTTTTGTTCTAATTTCTGGGAGATTTCCTCAAGTGCATATTCCCATCTTGCGCACACATTTTTGTTGTTGTTGTTTATTTTTAATTTCCAGGAGCTCTCTTTTACTCTCTGATTGGTGGTTTTATTCACATTCTTTTCTGGTGCCCTGGATTATAATTCTTTATCTCCAAAGATAATAATTATAGGCTTTTTTTTTTTTTTTAAGGTTTTCTTTGGCTCCTTGAACTGCCATCTTTTCTTTCTAAGTTGCTTTTTATACTTTTTGTTGGTTTTGGTCTGTCTTTCGCCTTAGAAGCTTTCCTCAGATGTCTGACTGGGGGTCCGGGCTCATGGTTTATACAGACACCACAAAAGCTGGCTGGAGGCTCCTCATGTGAGAACAGAGCCTACCTCCTGGTGGCTTCACCTCAGGGGGGTCAAGAGGAATCCTATCATCTTGGAGGATTCCAAAACATCAACCTGTAGATCTTTTCTCTGGGGCCAGTCAGGTTTTCCAGAGACGGGCCTGCCGCTGAACGACACCCTCGCAGGTAAGAAGCCTCAATGCTACCATTCTGGGAACTGAGTGGGAGGGAAGGGGGAAGGCGTGGGTTTTCTATGTGGTGTCTTACCACCATCCTGTGCCTGTTGTCTCAGAGGCTGGCACTTCTCTAGTTAAATTGCTCCAGAGAATAAATTTTGCTTTTTTTGTCACAATGGGGGAGGAGCAATCACTTGGATGTGCACTCACGGGAACGGCGGTTTGATCATTCCTTATATAGAAAAATTTTTCCCCAACAAAAAGTCCTGTTTTTAGCCCCAGGCACTTATCTCTACCTTCCAAAGGATCTTGTGCACCTCATTCCTGACCCTTTCTGGAGCTATAAAAAGTGAACCTGTTCCCTTTTTGTCAGTGCATCCTTCTATAGAAATACAAGGTTTCGACGTTTCCTGCTAAAACAATTAGCACTCATTCATCTGCTTTCTTTTAAAAACGTGTTGACATCTTTTACTGTCTCTTCTCTCCTGTTTTCTCTGCCCTTGTGGGTTTATTACTTTTTATTCTTTTGCTACTAGTTGATTATTATTCCAGTAAAAGGAGGAAGTGAAGACAAACACATCAATCTACCACTTTTAATCAGTTACATGTGACTGGCTCCCCGCCATGACTGCTCATTTATAGTCACTAATAATTCTGATTGCCAAGGGTTGTATTTGGTTCACAAAAGAAACACAAAGAAAGAAAACGTTGAATTTTTCTGAGGCATCTGGGCAAGAGTTAGAAGAATAATGAGTAAAGAATAAATAACAATGAAGTTTAAAGAAGTCACACATATCCATGAGCAGAGAGAACACGTAGAATACAGACAACTGAGCTGTGACTAGTCAAAACAGAGTTAGGGGTAAAGCTTAGCAGAGGTTTGAGATGCCTAATGGGAAAGGGGGTGGAGACATAGAAGTATCTTAGTTTCAGGGTGCCTAGCTGGCTCAGTCGGTGGAGCATGTGACTCTTGGTCTCGGGGTCATGAGTTTGAGCCCCACATTGGGTGGATTTGAAAAAAATAAAAAAAAATCTTAAAAAAAAAAAAAAAAAAGTATCTTAGTTTCTTTCACTGACCACCAGGTGGCACTACTGACCCAACACAGCTTTGTCGCTGTGCATGTAGCCAAAGGGTAGGAAAGGAAGAGAGAGCTAGCCGTAGTTGTTTCCATATGTGAGTCACTGGCAAGGCTGAACCCTGGAAAATGGCTTCAAGGAAGTGTTGTATTGAAGAATTGGTATTAGACAAAAATGATATGCTTTGAAAACCCGTAGGGTAGGGGCGCCTGGGTGGCTCAGTTGGCTGAGCGGCTGACTTTGGCTCAGGTCATTATCTCGCGGTCCATGAGTTCGAGCCCCGCGTCGGGCTCTGTGCTGACAGCTCAGAGCCTGGAGCCTGTTTCAGATTCTGTGTCTCCCTCTCTCTGACCCTCCCCCATTCATGCTCTGTCTCTCTCTCTGTCTCAAAAATAAATAAACGTTAAAAAAAAAAAAATTAAAAAAAAAAAAAAAAGAAAACCTGTAGGGTAGCTACCAGAGCCTTACTAGTCGATGCCAAATCTGTTATCGTTTAGAATACTCCACACCTACTAAATCCAAATCTAATCTCTGATCCCAGGAATGAAGCCCCAGGATCCATTTTAATGAATTTCCCAGGGGTTCTGATGTACAATTTAAGTTTGGAAACAATTGAAAAGAATACACTCCAAAAGTGATTCTGTACATTTTTAAATATCCAAACACACCTGAGTAGTTGCAAACACTGACATAGGAGGCTAAACCCTCGTTACTGACAACACAAAGAATCTGTCCTCCAAAATATATATGGTAATTTCTTGGGCTTGGGATTTTTTAAAGGCTCTTTTGTTAGTTTTTTTAAGATGGAAATTTATTTTGTTTTTAATTACATTCTTTCTATATTAAAAAAAAATACCCTAAAAAAACCCTGGGTGGCTCAGTCGGTTAAGCGCCTGACTCTTGATTTTGGCTCAGGTCATGATCTCACAGTTTGTGACTTTGAGCTCCATGTTGAGCTTTACGCTGATGGTGCAGAGCCTGCTTGGGATTCTCTCTCTCCCTCTCTCTCCCTCTTTCTCTCAAAATAAATAAAATAAACTTTATATATATGTGTATTAAAAGAATACCTTCCCTTCCTTTTTAAAATTAGTATTAAAGCAGTTTTAGGTTTACAATACAACTGAATAGATAGCACAGAGATATTTATAAAAAGCCTCTCATTTGAATATCACTGGCCCCTACTCCTGGAATCACTGCTACCCTGAAAGTCAGCATGATATTTTCATGCAATGACAGTTCTGTATCTTTTTTTAGCCAGCCATACATACCGTTCTTGAACAGCTTTGTTGTAAGCCCCAACATTCAGTGTTTTTCTGATCAAGTCACAGATGTGAGAGCTCTCCCCTGGGCACCGAGGGAGTCCATAAACACCTACAAGAGCAGAAGCCAAATATCCATTCTTTCAAGAATTGTGTACTGAGTAACTACTATGTGCAAGGCACTGTGAGGAATAAAACAGACCTGAACTAACCTCTGATCTCGTTCACTTATTCCTCAAGAAAATATGTACTGAGGGGCACCAGGGTGGCTCAGCTGGTTAAGCGTCTGACTTCGGCTCAGGTCCCAGTCTCACGGTTCATGGGTTCGAGCCCCGCATCAGGCTCTCTGCTGTCAGTGCAGAGCTCACTTTGGATCCTCTGTTCCCCTCTCTCTCTGCCCCTCCCTTGCTTGCTCTCTCTCTCGCTCTCGCTCTCTCAAAAATAAATAAACACTTAAAAAAGAAAATAACATAGAGCATGCATATAACCAGCTTCCCCCTGACGCTCCTATACTCTTTTCTGCCTAAGGACCTTGGCACTGGCCGTTCCCTGGTAGATGTATTTCCTCTCTCACTGCTTCAGTGGTTGGACTCATTTCATCTCTCAGGTCGGAGCTTCGGGAAGTCACATCCGACTCCCCTCACTCAAGTAGTGCCTAACCCCAATTCCTACCCTTCCCCCAGTTATACCTCCCACCTTCACCATCCTCATCAATAACATTTTCAGGGTTGCCCGGCATAGTTCTAACCATATGTTGGCAATAATTCATTTAATCTTCATGACCATGAAGAGAGGAAATCATTATTTGTACCATATTACAGATAAGAGACTTCTAAACAGGAAGATGAAATACTCTGCCCAAGGTTAGATACGAAGTGCTAAGAGTCAGGATATGAACACAGGCAGTTTGGCTCTAGAGCCCACACCTTTAACCACTGCCCTGTCTCTTAAGTATTATCCTATTTTTTTTTAATGTTTATTTATTTTGAGAGAGAAGGAGAGCAGGCATGTGCACGACTGGGGGAGGGGCAGAGAGAGACCCGGGGTTCCAACCCACAAACCGTGAGATCATGACCTGAGCCTAAACCGAGGGTTGGACGCTTAGCTGACTAAGCCACCCAGGGACCCCCTGTCCTATTTTTTTTTTCTTGATCATAGTTTTCACTCTCTGTATTTATTTATTTCCTTGCTTCATTGTCTATTTCTTCCCTACCCCCCAACTAGAATGTTAATTTCCTGAAGACAGGGACCTTGTCTGTCTTACAGATTTTCAATACATGTTTGTTGACTGAATGAATAAGGTTTTTACCAACATGCATTTGAATAACACCTGTGTTTTTTAAAAACAAGGAGCATGGGTGGCTCAGTCAGTTAAGCATCTGACTCTCAATTTCGGTTCAGGTCATGATCTCATGGTTCGTGGGACCGAGCCCCATGCTGGGCTCTGTGTTGACAGTGCAGAGCCTGCTTGGGATTCTCTCTCACCCTCTCTCTCTGTCCCTCCCCAACTCATGCACACGCGGGTGTGCGTGTGTGCTCTCTCTCAAAATAAATACACTTTTAAAAATAAATAAATAGGGGCGCCTGGGTGGCTCAGTCAGTTAAGCGTCCAACTTGAGCTCAGGTCATGATCTCGCGGTCTGTGAGTTCGAGCCCCGCATCAGGCTCTGTGCTGACAGCTCAGAGCCTGGAGCCTGTTTCAGATTCTGTGTCTCCCTCTCTCTATGACCCTCCCCCGTTCATGCTCTGTCTCTCTCTGTCTCAAAAATAAATAAACGTTAAAAAAAATTTTTTTTTTAATATAAATAAATAAATAAATAAATAAAATCAAGTGGTGGTGTGGATTAGAACAGAGAAAAAAGCAGGCAAAGAGGCCAAGGTTACCTTGATGTTGTCCCCCAACCGAGATCAGATTGATCATGGGTGGTGACGGGCATCTCTGAGCCACTGCCCTCCTGGGGGAGAAAAGGATTATCAGATGGAAATGTATCATCAACCACCAACTTCCCAGATGAAGCTACTTCATTCTCTGTGATTCCCCAAAGCCAGGGAGTGTCAGGATTTCCCCCAGATGGCCAAACAAATCCTTATTCTTTCACAGAAAATAAAGTTCCATAAAGCTTTTTACATGGAGACATCTTAGAATAGTGTTCCTTCCAAGATAGATGAAGAGCTCAAAAGAATTAGAGGAGGGGCTAGATCTGAATAAAAGAAAAAAAAAAATTCAATCCCATGTAAGTCGTATGACATCACAGAACAGGACTTACAGAAATTGGCCTCCCTGGGAGAATCCCATAGCATTGTAGCCTTGCTGTAATTTAGGGTCCTTAGCCAGAATCTGACACACTGTTGTTACTTGGGAATTGACATTCAAGAAGAAGCTGTTCTCCACATCCTAAAAGAGGAGCCACAGAGGAAGGATGGGGATGAGAACCACCACTGGTGTCTTCTCTAAGAAGGCAAATTTGTTTAGTTGGAATCTGCACACAAGCCACTCAAGAGTTAAAGTATCATTGCAAGATTTGCCGCTAAAAATGCAAGACAAAGCATTTTAATAGTATATTCTATGAAATCACTCAGCAAACCTTCAAAGGAACAGAGCTGTGAAGGGCCTTACCTCCATCAGGGTCTTCCCAATCTCTAAAGATAAGACATAAATTCCAGGTATTTTCTTCTCAACCATTTTTTTAATAGCACCCATGCTTAAGGGATTACAACAGCTGTCTCCTAGACAACAAAGACAATGGCAGATATTCATGAACCAGGTTACATAGTTTTTAAAAAGTTTTAAGCTTCAAAGGGCATTATAAAGAATGTGAAACATGACGTGTCTGGGTGGCTCAGTCGGTTGAGCGTCCGACTTTAGCTCAAGTCATGATCTCACGATTTGTGAGTTTGAGCCCCGCATTGGGATCTGTGCTGACAGCTCGGGGCCTGGAGCCTGCTGCAGATTCTGTGTCTCCCTCTCTCTCTGCTCCTCCCCTGCTCACACTCTGTCTCTCTCTCAAAAATAAAGATTAAAAACAAAAATTTTTCTTAAGGTGAAACATACAGAATGGGAGAAAATATTTGCAAAAGGAAAAAAATAAAAAGGGAGAAAATATTTGCAAATCATATATTTGATAACGGTTTAATACCCAGGATACACAAAGAACTCTTACAACTCAACAAGAAGTTAACCTAACTTAAAAATGGAAAAGGGACTTGAACAGACATGTTTCCAAAGGAGATATACAAATGACCAACAAGCATATGAAAACACGTTCAACATCACTGGTCATTAAGGAACTGCAAATCAAGGCACCTTGTGGCTCAGTCAGTTGAGCGACCGACTTTGGCTCCGGTGGTGAGCTTTGAGCCCCGCATCAGGCTCCATGCCGTCAGCGCAGAGCTGGCTTCTGATCCTCTGTCCTCCTCTCTCTCTGCCCCTCCCCACTCTCAAAAATAAACACTAAAATAAATAATTTAAAAAAGGAAATGCAAATCAAAACTATAATGAGATACCACCCCATACCCACTAGGATGGCTTTAATTTAAAAAACTGGAGGGGCGCCTGGGTGGCTCAGTCGGTTAAGCGTCCGACTTCGGCTCAGGTCACGATCTCGCGGTCCATGAGTTCGAGCCCCGCATCGGGCTCTGGGCTGATGGCTCGGAGCCTGGAGCCTGCTTCCGATTCTGTGTCTCCCTCTCTCTCTGCCCCTCCCCCGTTCATGCTCTGTCTCTCTGTCTCAAAAATAAATAAAACGTTAAAAAAAATTTTTTTTAAACTGGAAAGTAGCAAGCAAGGATGTGGAGAAATAGGAACCCTTGTACATTGCTGGTGGAAATGTAATATGATGCAGCCATCGTGAAAAGTTTGGTGGTTCCTCAAAAAGGTAACCCTAACAATTACCATAGGATGCAGCAATTTCCCTACTAGATATCTACCCAAGAGAAATTAAAACATGCCCATACAGAAACATGTACCTCAATGTTTACAGCAGCACTATTCGTAATAGCTAAAAGGTAGAAGTGACACAAATGTCCACCAATGGATGAGTGGGTAAACAAATTGTGGTATACACATACAGTGGAATATTATTCAGCTGTAAAAAACAAAAGAAATACACATGCTACATACATACGTACATATGCTACAATGTGGATGAACCCAAATTCACATTAAATTCACACTAAATTCACATTATTATAAGTGAAAAAAGCTAAACACAAAAGGTCACATAATGTTTGATTCCCTTTATATAGGATATATCTAGAACCAGCAAATCCATAAAGACAGAAAACAGATTGGACATTGGACATTGGACAGGAAGTATTGGGAGTGGGGAACAGAGTGGTTACTTACGGGGTACAGTGTTTTCTGGGATGATGAAAAAAACTTGAAACTAGAGAGGAGCGCTGGTAAAACAATATTATGAATACACTAATTGCCACTGAATTGCATACCTTAATATGGTTAATTGTAGGTTACATGAATTTCACCTCAAAAAAAAAAAAAAAGACCATTTTTTGCGTGGCTCGTGTTTTATCAAGTAATAACAAACTTCAAAAGCCCACACAATACAGTTGGGACACCGAATTCATAACTGAAAAGTAAGCAGAGGTGCATATTACCCTGCCTTATCATTTGGAACATCTGGGGTTAGAAGAGTCAAGAGCACTTAGGAATCAAACTCAAGGACTAGGACTAGGGAAAGAAAAGTGAAACGCCTAGGGCACAAAATTTCAGGAGGTACTCACTCGCAGGTTCGTGCAAGTGCTGACCCTGAACTTCTACGAGCTAGAAAGTGAGTGCCTTCTTAACTTTTGCAATGTAGGGGTCTCCTTGCCTCGTCCTACTCCCAGCCCTGTTTCTTTTCCTGTTTCAAAGAACTAAAACCAAGAACTGGAAGAAAAGTGACTGGCCGCTCAGTTGGAGAAGTAGGCTGAGATCATTTTCCATCTTGAGCTTAATCATCCCATTTCTAACTTAAGAGGAACTTTAAGAATTCATTTTTAAAGAAGGAAAAGCTGAGGCTTAAAGCATCCTCTATTTCTCTCATAATAACTTCTTTTAACTCCACTGTAGTAGCCCTGGAACCCAGCACAGAGCTTTGGGAAAACTGTTTATATTTGCTGACTGTAATTCCTCTTTCTTTCTTTCTTCTTTCTTTATTTTTCTTTTTTTTTACGATTTCATTTATTTATTTACTTACTTTAATTTGTTTTAGAGACAGAAAGAAAGAGTGCGAGCGGGAGAGAGGGGCAGAGGGAAAGAGAGAGACTCTTAAGCAGACTCCATGCCCAGCGCAGAGCCCAAGACCGGGCTCGATCTCATGACCGTGAGATCGTAACCCGAGCAGAAATCACAAGTCAGATGCTCAACCAACTGAGATAGCCAGGCACCCCCAAAACTGCTTTTGTTAAGGTTATTAGTGATCTTCAGATTGCTAAATCCAATAAGCAGTTCTCACTTGACCTGTTGATAAAATTCCACGCAGCTGATTACTCCCTTCCTCTGGAAACATTTTCATTGGACTTCCGGGACATTGCACTCTTCTGACTTTCCTCCACCACCACCGTCTCCTTAGCTAGTTTCTCCTCCTCTCAACCTCCAAATGTTGGCAGCGCCTCAGGCCTCAATCTTTACACCTCTTCTCTCCTCTGTGTACACTCGCTCCCATGATCCTGCTCAGTCTCATGGCTTTAAATGCCAGCCATACACTGAAGGCTCCCAACATAAATCTCCAACTTGTATTTCTGTCCTAGACTCCACACTCCAAATGGCTCTACAACATCTGGATGTCTAACAAGCATCCCAAATCTAGTAAGTCCAAAAGCAGACTGCTGATCTTCTCCCTACCCTAAATTTGCTCATCGTACAGGCTTCCCCATTTTGGTAAAATGACAACTTCATCCTTCAACTTGTCCAGCCCCAAACCATGGAATCATCCTTGACTCCTTTCTTTCTTGCTCATCCCAAATCTAATCCGTTAATAAATCCCATTGGTTCCACCTTCAGAAGATACACAAACTTTGACCGCTTCTCAATATGTCCCCTATTACTATATTGTTTCAGGCCACCACCATCTCTTGTTTTAAGTTGTTGCAATTGCTTCCTAACTTGTCTCCCTGCAAATGTCTGTGTCCCTCTACAACCTATTCTTAATATAGCAACTAGAGTGGTCCTTTTTAAAGTGTAAGTCATATTATGTTACTCATGTGCTAAAATCCCTCAAGGGCTTTCCAACTCATTGTAGCCAACTCCCTTTGTAGGCCCCAGCATCCCCACCCACCCCAACCTAAACCCCTATTTTCTTCTCCTTGCTCACTCAGTTCCAGCCCCGCTGACCTGAATGTTGTTCCTCCAACATATCAAACATACTTCTGCCTCAGGGCCTTTGCATTTGCTGTTCCTTCTACCAGCTATCCACAGGGTATCCTCCCTCATCCACTTCAGCTCTTTGCACAGATATCACTTTCTGGGTGAATCCTTTCCTGACCCTGCTTATAAAATTGCAAGCCCCCATCTCCATTTCTCTCCCACTCCCGGCTTTACTCTTCTCCATTGCATTTGCCACCATTTTATTTAAAACATATTACATGCGAATGAATAAAAGGATGGATGTCCTGGTCATGCAGCCACAGCCAGGACTGCCTCAAGTGCCAGACGCTGCACCCTGACGCCAGCGCCGTGAGAATTAAGCAAGAACCGCCCAAAATACCCTAACGCAGCGCACGGGTCTCTGCCAGAGCTCACCAAAAGACAGCCCCTTCTCCTCTCTCCCTTTCCAATGCAGAGGAGCCCCCCCAAATCCTAAGACGTCGGGCCAGCCTGGTGCTGTGCGACCACGGTCCTCGCTCTCCACCTCGCACTCTGCCGATGCGAACCCAGGTTGGGAAAGAGGAGTCGCCAAAACCTCCTGCTTCTCTTCTCCCTCACTCACCCATTCCATGCCAGATGACCAGCGGCAGCGGCACCGGCGGGCCGAGATGCCCCAGTGCAGGTGCCGCGCAAGACCCCGGCAGGAGAGCGACGGCCAAAAGCCACAAACAGCTGGGCGACGCCATCTTGACCCAATCACGTGACCGCGCTCCCCGGGCCTGGACCCGGCGCCTGCGGGGGCGGACCGCGCGCTCCCCCCCGCCCGCCACCATCAATCAAAATGAATGCCCAGGGTCATTCAACGCTTACTGCACATCAGACGTTCTTCTGTGTGCCTTTTCCCTGTTAGCAAATTTAATCCTCGTAACGCTGTGTACGCTTCTCCCCATTTTACAGGTCTGGACACTGAGGCGCTGAGAGTTTGGGTCAGGTGCAGAGTTCACCGAGATAGCAAGTTGGTGGGTCCAAAGTGGTTACTCAGCTGACGAACCGTACTGCCTTTGGGAGAAAAATGCTTTGTAGAGGGAAGAAAGGAAGGAGGGATTCGGCTCTTAGAAATGGAAGGTGAGGGATCACTTGCAGCCAGGGTTAATAATGGCAGGGTGTGGTATTCGTCCTGGATCTTGAAGGAAAAACAGGATTTCAACAGGCAAAGATGAAATGCAGGAGGACTGAAATGAGCCAAAATATAGAGGTGGAAAAGAATGGTGTGGTTGTTTTTGTTTTTTTTTTTAGAAGTGGCAGGGCTTCCCGACTGACAAGAACATGTGTTGGATGTGGAAACCACTGCCACTTCCTGGTTTAATCTCAGAGCTGGATGATTGCAAGAGCCTTTCATTCACCATTTCTCCCTTTTCCATTCCCCCTCTTTAGTATATGTGCTGCCGAAGCGAGCACTCCATTCCCCCTCTTTAATCCACTCTATGTTCTACTGCCAGATTCATTATTTTAACCCACTTTCTTTTATTTTTTTATTTTGTTTTTTATTTTTTTTAATTTACATCCAAATTAGTTAGCATATAGTGCAACAATGATTTCAGGAGTAGAGTCCTTAGTGCCCCTTACCCATTTAGCCCACCCCCCCCTCCTACAACCCCTCCAGTAACCCTCAGTTTGTTCTCCATATTTATGAGTCTCTTCTGTTTTGTCCCCCTCCCTGTTTTTATATGATTTTTGTTTCCCTTCCCTTATGTTCATCTGTTTTGTCTCTTAAAGTCCTCGTATGAGTGAAGTCATAGGATATTTGTCTTTCTCTGACTAATTTCACTTCGGATAATACCCTCCATTTCCATCCACGAAGTTGCAAATGGTAACCCGCTTTTGTCCTCTCAATTGCCTGCTCAAAGTATTTTTTCAGAAAATCATTGAAATAGTTATGGATAGAGACTTTGGTAAGTAAATTAGGATGTATGAACAGTACAATGGAATATTATGAGGCGAGTTTTATAAAGGATAAGGTAAACTTATATATAACCACATGAAAAATGTCTCAATATATTGTAAAGGAAAAGCTGGTTACACACCCACCCAAAGCCCTTTTATCTGATGCTGTTGGGCCTGGTGGTTAGTTGTTACATGAAAAAAATCAATTAAAATGCAGAATGGTAAAGCATTACACAGCACACGGTTTTGTTTAAGAAAAGTAAGTTCCTGGCATATTATAAACCACTCTTTTTGGTTTAAACTTAAGACTTAATAAATGTAAATTGCTTTATCAATCTTTTGAGATAGACTCGGGCTTTTTCTGTGATGACGGGGCCCCTGGTCAAAGTGTTTCTTAGAGTGATAGATACTTCTTGCCTTTCACAAGTCACCCATAATTTCTTTAAATGTTTCTTTAAAGTGCGGCACTTTGAAGCAATCTGAACGCAAAGTCCTTCTAGATGTGTGTAGCTCTTCCAAGGACAGAATTTTCTTTTTTTTTTTTTTTTATTTTTTTTTTAACATTTATTTATTTTTGAGACAGAGAGAGAGCATGAACAGGGGAGGGTCAGAGAGAGAGGGAGACACAGAATCTGAAACAGGCTCCAGGCTCTGAGCTGTCAGCACAGAGCCCGACGCGGGGCTCGAACCCACAAACCGCGGGATCATGACCTGAGCCGAAGTCAGACGCTTAACCGACTGAGCCACCCAGGCGCCCCCAGAATTTTCATCTATACCTAATCTAACAAATTTTTAGCAATTTGCTTTCAACCAGCCTTTCCAAAGCATTCAACTTAGTTTCCATAGAAACATCTCTTTTTACACCCATATATCATAACGGTTTCAACATGTTAATTAAATCACTGTAGCAAATTTTCCTGATATAAGTAAGTGGAATAAACCCAACAGACATTCGGTAGTCAGGTAGCTCAACTGGCAGGAACAGAACTACCCAAAAACTCTCAAATGCAGCTTCCTGGCCATGTTTACCGCACTGTAGGCATCGGTAAGTACATTCTAGAATTGGGAGAATAAGTTAAGTAGGAATGAAGAAAGTAACTACGTCGTTTTGCAAAAAGTATATATGTTGTGGTGATGGTTCCACCAGTCTGTATTTACTAAAAATCACTGTATCCTACACATGAAATGGGTGAATTTTATAGGATGTAAAACGTAACCATAATCAAGCTGTTTTTTTAAAAAAAAAAAATCTATGTATTCACGTATTCGTGTATTTCTAGATTTTCATGAATTTTTGATTTTCATTGAACAGCTAAAGTACTGAAAAGAAAACAGTTTTCACCATTCACTTTTTACTTTTTTTTAAACGCTTCATGAATTTGCTTGTCCTTCTTTCGCAGGGGCCATGCTAATCTTCTCTGGATTGTGCCAATTTCAGTATCTGAGCTGCTAAAGCAAGCCCCACTTTCTACTTTTTATACTTCTGTATGGTTTGAATTCGTAAGGCAAAGATACATAAGTGGTTTTTTAAATTTTTTTTTTAACGTTTATTTATTTTCTTGAGACAGAGAGAGAGACAGAGCATGAGCAGGGGAGGTCAGAGAGACAGGGAGACACAGAATCTGAAACAGGCTCCAGGCTCTGAGGTGTCAGCACAGAGCCCGACGCAGGGCTCGAACTCATGGACCGCGAGATCATGACCTGAGCTGAAGTTGGACGCTTAACCAACTGAGCCACCCAGGCGCTCCTTTTTAAAAATTTTTTAATGTTTATTTATTTTTGAGAGAAAACAGAGTGTGAGCCAGGCAGGGGGGCAGAGAGAGAGGTAGACACAGAATTTATTTATTTTTTAAAATTCATTTATTTATTTTTAAACTTACATCCAAGTTAGTTAGCATATAGTACAACAACGATTTCAGGAGTAGATTCCCTAATGCCCCTTACCCATTTAGCCTATCCCCGCTCCCACAACCCTTCCAGAAACCCTCAGTTTGTTCTCCGTATTTAAGAGTCTCTTATGTTTTGTCCCCCTCCCTGTTGTTATATTATTTTTGCTTCCCTTCCCTTATGTTCATCTGCTTTATATCTTAAAGTCCTCATATGAGTGAAGTCGTATGATATTTCTCTTTCTCTGACTAATTTTCACTTGGCATAATACCCTCCAGTTCCATCCACATAGTTGCAAATGGCAAGATTTCATTCATTTTGCTTGCTGAGTAATACTCCATTGTATATATACCACATCTTTATCCATTCATCCATCGATGGACATTTGGGCTCTTTCCATACTTTGGCTATTGTCAATAGTGCTGCTATAAACATGGGGGTGCATGTGTCCCTTCGAAACAGCACACCTGTACCCCATGGATAAATGCCTAGTAGTGCAATTGCCAGGTCATAGGATAGTTCTATTTTTAGTTTTTTTGGGGAACCTCCATACTGTTTTCCAGAGTGGCTGCACTGGCTTGCATTCCCACCAACGATGCAAAAGAGATCCTGTTTCTCCGCATCCTCGTCAACATCTGTTGTTGCCTGAGTTGTTAATGTTAGCCATTCTGACAGGTGTGAGGTGGTATCTCATTGTGGGTTTGATTTGTATTTCCCGGGTGATGAGTGATGTTGAGCATTTTTTCATATGTCTGTTCGCCATCTGGATGTCTTCTTTGGAGAAGTGTCTATTCATGTCTTTTCCCCATTTCTTCACCGGATTATTTGTTTTTTGGGTGTTGAGCTAGGTAAGTTATAGATTTTGGATAGTAACCCTTTATCTGATAGGTCATTTGCAAATATCTTCTCCGATTCCCCATCAGGTGCCTTTTAGTTTTGCCGAGGGAGACACAGAATTTAAAGCAGACTCCAGGCTCTGAGCTGTCAGCACAGAGCCCGACGGAGGGCTCGAACTCTTGAACCGCGAGATCATGAGCTGAGCCGAAGTCAGACGTTTAACCAACTGAGCCACCAGGCGCCCCAATAACTTTTATTTTATTTTTCCCAGGCTTTTTCCTCTAGTCTTATTAATATAATTGACATACAACATTGTATTAGCTTAAGGTGTACAACATAATGATTTGATATATGTATAAATACATAACTTTTATAATCAGAAAAAATTAAGATATAATATACATATATCAAATGTATAATTAAAATGTATAATGTATATATACATTAAAAATTATTATACTTTAAATAAAACAAATAAAATTATTGTATCTTTTGGTTAGATAATGGAGTAAAGCTTTCTCATAGACTCTGTTTCTGCCAATACCTAAGAAAGTTAAAATTTCATCCACAGCAAAGGGCCACAACTCAGTATCTTAAATGCCAACAAGTGGCAGTCAAGGAAAGAAATAGAAAATTATGGTCTGGAGTATGCCAAGGCTTCCAACCCTGCCTCCATTCCATCAAAATTCATACTGTTAGGTTCTCAAAATCCTGAGAATTAATACATCCGTATGCACATATATTCCAAGAGAAAAGAGAACTACCTGGTTTCCTTATCTTTTATCTCTTCTCTCTGGAAAAGTGAAAATGGCCACTGGGGAGAAGGTGAAGTGAGGAGTGGAGAATGGGCTAGGTCTTTTAGGTGGCTGTGAAGAGTTCAAGAAAGCATAGTAAATTGGGGGAAGTTCCAAACATTGAGGCTCTTTCGTATAGGAATGGGATACAACAACCCCTATTAGAGTGAAGTCTGAAATAGACTCTTAAAACTTCAGAAGACCCTGAGGAATGCAGTATTCTAACAAAGGCTGCATACCTCCTCCCCTGAGTTCTGCCCTCCTCTCTTTCAGATAAGCTTATAAATCATAGAAAATGTGCATACAACACAAAATAACAGCCTTCAAGCTGCAGTTCATTAGGAAAAACAAATCAGTTTCAGATAAAGTGGGAAGGAATTTGGGAGGCAAGTAGAGAAATAGAAAAAATTCACCCCAAGTGATTCGAGCTCTAGAATAACCTAACAAGGAAATGAGCTCAGGGCCACCTGAGTTGCTCAGTCAGTTAAGCATCTGACTCTTGATTTGGGGTCAGGTCATGATCTTATGGTTCATGGGTTTGAACCCTGCATCGGGTTCTGTGCTGATGGCTTTGAGCCTGCTTTGAATTCTGTGTCTCCCTTTCTCCCTGCCCCTCTCCTGCTGTCTCTGTCTCTGTCTCTTTCTCTCAAAAATAAACGTTAAAAAAAAAAAAAAAAGGAGGGGGGTTGGTGCCTGGGTGGCTCAGTCGGTTAAGCGTCTGAGTTTGGCTCAGGTCATGATTTTGCAGTTCATGGTTTCGAGCCCCACATCAGGCTCTGTGCTGACAGCTTGGAGCCTGGAGCCTGCTTTAGATTCTGTCTCCCTCTCTCTCTGCCCCTCTCCCACTGTGCTCTGTCTCTGTTTCTCTCACTCAAAAATAAATAAAAACATTTTTAAAAAATTAAAAATAAAGAAAATGAGCTCAATAGTGTAAGAACTCAAAAATGAGACAATAAAACGACTGAAAGAGATGAATAGGGAAATTGCACATCTGATAACACAAAAACCAAAACAATATCATTATAGAGCTAATAAACACATCAAAATAGCATGGAGTAGAATAGACAAGGCTGGGAATGGAATTATTCATGTGGAAAGAAGACTTGAAATAATCACAATAAAGGCAAATGAAAACCACAAAGAGATTAAAACCATCATCACCCCCCCCCCAAAGCATTTTTTAATCAAATAGTTCAAACTATCCATGTGGAGAAGTACCAACAGAGTTCTCACTTCCTCTGGATTGGTTTTAAGAGGAACCATGTAGTAAAAGACAAGTAAAGTTCTTTCCATTTAAGTCAATTCCTGTGGGACCCAAGGAATTTAACAAAAATCCCCTACCCCTGGACAAGCAGAGCAAGACTAACTCCATTTTGTGCTACACCCACCATCTCATGTATAACCCCCACCCTAGTCAAGCCGGTGAGCACCCCCTTACTGGAAACCGACTCATAAAGGAATGCGGAACGCCTAACCGCCAAAGGATGTAAACCCCCGCCTTTTGCCCGCCAAACTCGCGCGCCAATTCTGACCAGAGTGATAGGCTATTTCAAACAGTTACTATAGGGTAACTCAATTGGCCACCTGCGTGTGGCCTGACACAACTATGCGACTTTCTGTGTGTGTTACAATCTCATTGGCCACTGGCCCCTATAAAACTGCTACGCCTCTTAACCTAGGGGTCCAAGTCCCTGCTCCGCGCTGTGTCGGGTATACTTGGGCCCAAGCTCGAGTTTGCAAATAAACCCTCGTGCGTTTGCATCGGTATCGGCTCCTTGGTGGTCTCTCGGATTCGAAATCGGGGACATTACAATTCCAGGTTGTTATTTTAATAAACAGCCTCTGAGACTTATTAATATTGTAACAGGAAGTGAGAACTTGTAAAGCCTCAATTTCAGTGGACTTAAAAGAGTACTGAAAGTTGGTACGATACATATCTATTCCCCAGAATAGACAAGGAACAGTGGGAACATAGAGTAGTATCTGAATGCTCATAGGTTTCAGTTGTGTGTGTGTGTGTGTGTGTGTGTGTGTTTGTTTGTTTATTTCACAAGAAACTGCTTTATATAAATTAAAATTTCTTAATTAAGTTGCTTGCTATTAAAAACACAGCATGCGTATTAATAATCAAGATCCAGATACCTACTGGCTTTTCAATAAAATGAACAGGGATTTTGACCACATATAGCAAATACTCTCAGAATGAGAAACAATCTATTTCCGTTATCTGAGCCATGAAAAGACCATGATACCATTAGCTGGTGGCAGCAGTAGATAAAGGTAATACCAAGATTTCTTGGTTTGGGGACACTTGGTGGCTCAGTCAATACAGCATGTGACTCTTGATCTTGGGGTTGTGAGTTCGAGCCCCACGTTTGCAGTAGATATTACTTAAAAATAAAATTTCAAAACAAATTTCTTGGTTTGTTAACTGTGGGAGCTACAAAAATTATTCACAAAAATGATAAAGTTGTATTAGACATGCCATCTACATTAAAAAACTTTTTGAGAAAATGCTTTATTCTTGCCCAACGGAAAAGATAATCTCTTTTTTTTTTTTGTAACATTGAGACAACTTGAAAATTTATTTATTTTTGAGAGGCAGGGGGAGGAGCAGAGAGAGAGAGAGAGAGAGAGAGAGAATCCTAAGCAGGCTCCATGCTTTCAGCTCAGAGCCCAATGTGGGACTGATACCACAAACTGTGAAATCATGACCTGAACCAAAATCGAGAGTTGGAACGCTTAACTGACTGAGCCACCCAGCGCCCCAAGTTTTTGACATTTTTAATCATATATAGACACGTACATACACACAATGTTTAAATTCTAAGGACATGAAAAAGAAATAAGGTCTCTCTTCTCATTTCTCACTAAGTCTCACTTCCTAGAGGCAATTCTGTTAACATTTTCCACTTTTCGTTTTCCTGATATTTATCATGATTTCTTCAATCAGTATAATTATTTATTAGTTTATTGATTTTAAACTGTATCTTTCCACAGCAAAAGATAAAGAAATTAACAAAATTTCCCTTCTTTCCAGCTTTATCCACCTCTAAATTAAAAAAAAAATTTTTTTAACGTTTATTTATTTTTGAGACAGAGAGAGACAGAGCATGAATGGGGGAGGGTCAGAGAGAGAGGGAGACACAGAATCTGAAACAGGCTCCAGGCTCTGAGCTGTCAGCACAGAGCCCAATGCAGGGCTCGAACTCCTCGACCACGAGATCATGGCCTGAGCCGAAGTCGGACGCTCAACTGACTGAGCCACCCAGGCGCCCCCCCACCTCTAAATTTTTAATTTTAAAAATTAATTTGTATACAGATTGACTAAAAATTAAAAACCAAAACCTAATACCTACCATATTATAATTCTACAAATATTAACTGTAGAATCAAGTAGTATGATTAGACCTTTAGCAATGAAAATATATTCCTATGTCAGGACACCTGGGTGGTTCAGTCTGTTAAGTGTCTGACTCTTAATTCCAGCTCAGATCTGCATCTCAAGGTCATGAGTTCAAGCCCTGTGTTGGGCTCCTGCCTACTTAAAAAGAAAAAGAAAAAGAAAGGGTGCCTGGGTGGCTCAGTCAGTTAAGCATCAGACTTCAGCTCAGGTCATGATCTTGCGGTTCATGGGATCGAGCCCCATGTTGGGCTCTGTGCTGACAACTCAGAGCCTGGAGCCTACTTTGGATTCTGTGTCTCCCTTGCTTTCTGCCCCTCCCCCACTCATGCTCTGTCTTTGTCTCTCTCTCAAAAATAAACATTAAAAAAAAACTAAAAAAAAAGAAAGACAGAAAATATAGTTCTATGTCATTAATATAGCAGGATTCTCACACAAAGAGTAGTGATACTGAGGCATTTTTTTTCCAGGAAGCAACTTTATTCATGCTGGCACTGCTCAGTTGGGTTTGCATGTGAAGAACTGAGCCCCGAACATCATGTGGCATACTTTTTTATACATTTTCTATTTCTCCGTCTCCCGTATATGGTAACACACAAACATGGAGTCTGATTAAGTGGTCTCATGTTACAAGGTTGTGAGGGATTTTGTCACATACTTATGTACTTACGCACATAGCCATGTTGCCTTGAGTTTTTTTGTTTTCTCTTTTTTCTCTCCTTAGAGAGGGGACCCTACCACATTAAAACTTTACAACTCAAAAGGGAGCCTTCCACATATCAGGGCCTCATAGATCTTTTAATTTTTCCCAAGCTTTTTTAACTTTGTCCGGTCTTATACCTCTATTACTTAAATCCCATATGGTCCTCTTTGTTAGATTCTATTTTCATTTCATTTCACTCTATTTCATTTCATTCATATCTATGAGTAATTTTTTCACATAGGATATGTGATATTAAACATTCTGAGTTCCCACACGTTTCTTGTTTTCTCTCATACTCAATTGGCAGTTTGGCTAGGTATAGAATTCTGTTTCTTTGTAGCAGGATTCTTGCACAGAGTTGTGACACTGAGGCCTTATTCTTCTTTTTTTTTTTTAACGTTTATTTATTTTTGAGACAGAGAGAGACAAGAGCATGAACGGGGGAGGGGCAGAGAAAGAGGGAGACACAGAATCGGAAGCTGACTGCAGGCTCTGAGCCATCAGCCCAGAGCCCGACGCAGGGCTTGAACTCACGGACCGCGAGATCATGACCTGAGCCGATGTCGGACACTTAACCAACTGAGCCACCCAGGTGCCCCATTCTTACCACATTCTTTACGGAGAGGACTCTACCACACTGTCCTTGACCGGACTTTAGGCAGACTCCTTTGAGCCCTGTTTTTGATTATGCCTCATTCTTGGGCTCTGTCCTCAGCCTGCCTAGTCCAGTTTCACCAAGAATCCTGCTAAGTTAGGGGCACCTGGGTGGCTCAGTTGGTTAAGTGTCCAACTCTCTCTCTGCCCCTCCCCAACTTCCACTCTGTCTCTCTCAAAAATAAATAAACATTAAAAAAATAAAAATAAATAAAGAGAATCCTGCTAAGTTAGTTTAGCAAGTATTCCATTGATACCTGATTACCATTGATATCTAATTAAGTTCCTCATTCCATACACTTGATGTCTAAATCCTTGGCCTAATTTTAGCAAGAATCTCATTAGACAAGTTCATCAGGAATCCCCCTACCCTTGAAGTCTCCTCTTAGTAATTTTCCATCCTCCAACCCCCTCACTCTGCTCCTTGCATATAAATGCCCAGCCATCTTTGCTGTATGTGGAGTTGAGCTCAGTTTTACCGAAGCCTCTCTGCCCTATTGCAATAGTACTGAATAAAATCTGTCTTTGATGTCTTTGACTAGTGTCTGGCTCTATTTCTGCTTAACAATTCTGGGTTCCAATAATTTTTCCCTCACAACTTTGAAGACATTCAGTGCTAATGATGACAAGTCTCATTCCTTTATAGAGAACTTGCTTTGTTTGCTTTTTTTTTTTCTTTTTGGGTGCCCCGTTGCCTATTCATATTCCTACAGAGTTAGCCCAAGTTTCCTCTGCATGTGTGTTTTTTCAATAGACCTATCCCTTAACTTGAATTCTATGTGAACAGAAGGTGTGTATCATATCAACAGGCAGGCTTATCTGTAGGGTGCGTGTAGGCAGGCAGTCCAGTGACCTCTATGACTGACTCCATTAAGAGGGTGGAGTACAGTCCATGAATCATCCCTGAATAAAGCAATCGTTCCCCCACTCACTCTACCTTTTAGGCAGATCTGATCTGTTTTTTGTCAGACTAAGTATTTTCCCCAGGAGCCTGCTCCAGGCAAATCCTCACTGTCTTCAGAAAGCATCTATGCTGTGATTAGCAGACAAACATTTAAAAGAAAGCAATTGGAAAGAAATCCCTTCTTTCGTGGATTGTCTTCCTTTGCTAGATGGTCTGTTGGAAATTCATCCCCTTCTATACTCCCCCATATCACAAGGACTGGAAATTTGGGAGCTACATTTTCCAAAACCCCTTACCGGTGGTGTTCAGGTTAGTGCCAGCTGATGAAAGGCATTCAGAAGAGATAGGGAGAGAAAATGAGAAGCAGAAGCCATGCATTATTATTCCTCAGGCAGCTGCAGGAAGATAAGAGGCTTTGCAGTGGCCTCTCAGTATTTTCCCACAGATTGCCCACATAAAAATTTTGATTCTGAAATTTAGTGGCAAGGCTGAGAGCAAAGGATAACTTTCCCTTAATTTCGATCCTCCAGCTATTCTGATGGTTTGGTAAAACAGCTACTTTCCTGAAATAAATTCCTCTCTGCTTGAAATATCTAGAGTAGTTTCTGTTTCCTTGACTGATCCCCAACTGACACAGTGACAAAGACAAGGAGAGCTGGGGAGAGAAACATGGGATGAAAAATGCCTGGAAAAAGTCTCATGTGAAGACAGGAGCTGGTAGCTCTGAGAAGAGAGAAGAGCTGAATCACTGGAGCTCACAAAAGAACAAAGGGCCAACAGCCCTTCAAGGAAGAGGTGACCGGGAGGGTGGGGGCTATTGGACTGTGAGGACACAATCTTCTTTGTTTGCTACTGTGTCCTTAGCACATGGCACATGCTTGACGCAAAACTGGTGTATGATAAACATGTTTAATAAGTGAATAACCCAGAAGAGCACCGTGCCTTTCTTTGTGCTTCAGTTGGGATGCTTTCCGGTTGCAAGTAATGGAAAATCCAACTTGAGCTAGCTTAAGCTAAAAGGGAATTTATTATTCCACGTATCTGAAAAATTTTTAGAGCTATGCTGAAACTTGATATTTGAACTTCAGGCAAGGTTATCTCCAACAGCTCAACAAGGATCTGATTTCATTTCACCCACTAGTCTCTGCCTTCTAAAATGTTGGCTTCATCAAAACTGACTGCTTTTGGAGGTGCCTGGCTGGCTAAGTCAGTAGAGCGTGCGACGCTTGATCTCATGAGTTCGAGCCCCTCATTGGGTATAGAGAATATTTAAAAAATAAAAAGTAAATATCTTAAAAAAAAAAAAAAACAAAACCTGGGGAGCCTGGCTGGCTCAGTTGGTGGAATGTGTGACTCTTGATCTCAAGGTTATGGGTTCAAGGTCTGTGCTGCGTGTACAGATTACTTAAAAATAAAATCTTTAAAAAAAAAAAACTTAAAAAAAAAAAAAACCAACCCTCACTTCTTTTGTTATCCCAAAAGTGATGCCCATACTTCCAGGGTTACACCCTTTCTCTTTCACATCGTATAGAAAACAGGGAGTCTGGTCTAGCATTCCCAAAAAGGATCTGATTGGATTGTATTAGATCACATGTCCACCCCTGGACCTATCCGTGTGGCCAAATACGTACTGATAATGCTCCACCCCTGAGTCAGTCAGCTTCCTTGGGCAAAATAAATGCTATGAGGGGGGACAAAAAAAGTTTTCTATTCTTAGTATCTCTTCTACTGTATTGACAACTCTTTGGGAGACCCTCATCTCTGTATCGCTGGGACTGGGCACAGGAACTACTCTGCACTGGGATTCACTGGATAAACGTAGACTCCACAACAAATGACTCCACTTAGTGGGAGAAAATCCTATCTGTCTCAACAACAAGCCCCAGCCATTTTCCAGGCAAAGATGTTCATTCTCTGGAACCAGTGTCAATAAGGAAGAGAGTATGCCTGTATCTAGGACCCAACCCACAAGAGGCAAGGCCTGCGGTCTTAAGAACTTACTATAGCTACTGAAATGAATGATCTAACATTCTAGATCCTACTTCTCCTATCTACTCCATGACTTAGCTCGTTAATTTATTCCTTCCCACTAGTCCATCATCAGAATGTCCCTCCCTACTTGATTGTTGCCCTGAGGTGTACAAATATGCTGTAATTTCTCCTATCTAAAAAATATACCTCGTTTGGGGAGCCTGGATGGCTTAGTTGGTTAAGCTTCCAAATCTTGATTTCGTCTCAGGTCATCGTCTCATTATCTGAACCATGATCTCATGGTTCAAGAGTTCAAGTCCTGTGTCCAACTCAAGGCTGACGGTGTGGAGCCTGCTTGGATTCTCTCTACCTCTTGCCCCTCCCCACCCCATAAATAAATAAATAAATAAATAAACATTTTAAAAATGTACCTCCTTTAAACTTTGCACCTTCCTCTGGTTATTATCTTGTTTTCCAGCTCCTCTTTACAGAAAAAAAAAAAAAAAAACTCTTGTAAAGTTGTATCTACTTGAAGTCTCTATTGCCTCTCCTCTCATTTTCTCCTGAATAGATTTTAATCAAGCTCCTATGCTTATAACTCCACTAAACTGTTCTCATAAAGGTCACTGATAATCATCACTTTGCTAAATCCAAGGGTTATTTTTCAGTCCGCATCTCTCTCGGCTTCTCAATAGCATTTGACACAATTGATCACACCCTCCTTCTTGAGACCCATTTTTCACTTGGCTTCCAAGACACCATGCTCCCCACGTTTCCTGCATCTTGCCTGCGGCTCCTTCTCAGTCCCCTTGGCTCATTCCTCCTAACCTCTAAATTTTTTTCAAAAAATTTTAATGTTTACTCATTTTTGAGAGAGAGAGTGCAAACAGGGGAGGGGCAGAGAGAGAGGGAGACACAGAAACCAAAGCAGGCTCCAGGCTCTGAGCTGTCAGCACAGAGCCCAGCGTGGGACTTGAACTCATGAACTGGGAGACATAACCTGAGCTGAGTCAGGCTCTTAACCAACTGAACCACCCCAGACGCCCCTCGAAAATTTTTTTTAATGTTTATTTCTGAGAGAGACAGAGAGAGAGAGAGACAGAGTGCAAGTGGGAGAGGGGCAGAGAGAGAGGGAGACACAGAATCTGAAGCAGGCTCCAGGCTCTGAGCTGTCAGCACAGAGCCTAACATGGAGCTCAAACTCACAACCTCCAAGATCATGACCTGAGCTGAAGTTGGACGCTCAACCGACTGAGCCACCCAGGCGCCCCTCATTCCTCCTAACCTCTAAAGGTGGAGGGTCATGAATCAGTCCTGAGACATTTTCTCTATTTATATACATTCCCTGGGTAATATCATTTGGCCCCATGACTCTATTTATTTTTTATTTCTATTTTTTAATTAATTATTTATTTTTTCACACAGTGAGGCATTTTTTTTAAAAAGTCTATTTATTTTGAGAGACACAGCATGAGACGGGGACCGGTAGAGAGGGAATGAGAGAGAGAATCCCAAGCAGGCTCCGCAATGTCAGTGCAGAACCAGATGCCGGGCTCAAACCCATGAACCATGAGATCACGACCTAAGCCAAAGCCAGAAGCTCAACCTACTGAGCCACCTAGGCACCCTGGCTCCATGACTTTAAGCACAGTCTATTGCATCCTGAAGTATTTACAGGGAGAACTTTAAATATCCAGAATTTGCTTCAAAATACTTCAGCCCAGAAAGGAATGAGGAGGAGACTAACAGAATATTCATCATTGAAAAAGCTAGGTGATAGGTACACAGATATTCATCATATTATTCTCTCTACTTTTGTATATGCTTAAAAATTTTTCCATAATAAAAATGAATGAATAAACACAATCTGTATACTGAACACTTCTATATTCATGCTTCCAGGCCTTTTCTCCTAAACTCCAAACATATATTTTCTACCACCCACTCAACATTTCTACTTGACTGCTCAACAATCATCACAGGGGCATCTGGGTGGCTCAGTTGGTTAAGCATCAGACTTTGGCTCGAGTCGTGATCTCGCGGTTCATGGGTTAGAGCCCTGTGTCGGGCTCTGTGCTGACAGCTCAGAGCCTGGAACCTGCTTCAGACTCTGTGTCTCCTTCTCTCTCTGTCCCTCCCTTACTTGCACTCTGTCTCTCTCTGTCTCAAAAATAAATAAACATAGAAAAAAAATGTGCATCAGAACATGTTTCGCCTTCTCCTCAATTTCCCGGCAAGGTCCCATCATACTTGGCATACCTTTTGGTGGCCTGCAACACTTTGTTATCTGTTCCCCAGCCTCCAGCCTCACATCCGGGGCTGCAGCTCTCCCAGCTCTCTCTATCTTCACTGGGATCCAGCACACTGGCCTCCTGCTATTCCATGAGTCCATGAAAAAGACTTCCACCTCCAGAGATCTGCCATTCCTTCTACCCAGAATGCTGCCCCCCCTCCCCCACCCCCCCACCCCCCCCACCCCCCGCCAAGCATTTGCCTGGCTTAAACTCTCACTTCATTCCAAACACCATTCAATCATTACCTAGGTAGAGCTTTCCCCAAATGACATGTGTAGAACAAAGGCTGCTTTCACTCTGTCTCCTTTCCTGCTTAATTTCCCACCTATTGTTTTATATATCCATTTGTTTGTTACCTGCTTTGTCAGCAACATGAGAACAAGCACTTTGTCTTGTTTGCTGCTATATCCCTAACACCCCAAACAATCCATAGCATAAATAGTATAGGTAGAGAGTATTTGGAGGGGAAATGAATGATTGGATGAATGGGTCTCAGAGAAGGGTAGAAGATAGCTCTTCATTTGAATGTTCCAGGATGAGGGGACGTGACTCTTTCCTTCCCCACTTCAAGCTTCTCTGGGGTTCACCTGAACTCTGTGCCTTTAGCATCCAAAAGATTTTTTTCCTAGGGTAGAACCAACTAAGTGGGTAGAACCTTCGATCTACTGTCCTTTTAGGCGGCAGGCAAGGAGGACCACTCTGCAGCCCTTGTGAAAGCACCAACTTGCCCAAGTGCATTAATCACCTGATCCAATAATGGGATTGTGAATGCTGCTAAGGAGTTCCTCATCTCCTCCTATTTTTCCCAGCAAGCCCAACTTTTCTGACACCACCTTCTGCTCATCTCTAAAACGGTTGTCAGCATCTACAATTCTGCTCTGCTCCAAGATCTCAGGTGCCTGGATACACAGCTCATAGCCTCAAAAACCTAGCAAAATGTCTAGGCTTCTCTGGAGACCTCAAGACCGGCCACCCTCTAAAGATGGGCAGAGGGTAAATGCAAGCGCTTCATCGTGACCTCGAAAGCCCTACAGATTCTGCGCCCACCTATCTCTTCAAACTCATCCTGAACCATTTTTCTTCTTGCTCATAAAGTTCTAGCCAAAATGATTTTTCTGTTTCTCAAATACTCCAAGCTCGTTCTCGCTTCATGGCATTTGCTCTTGCCTCTCCCTTCTCCCGGAACATTCTATCCCCAGATCTTTGCATGACTGGCTCCTTACTTTTATTAGTTTTCAGCTCAAATGTCAGCTCTTCAGAGATGCTTTCCCGAAGAACATCCATCTGTACGGCATCATTTTCTTTTATTTTCTTCAGAGTAATTTTTACTCTTGTCCATTTTTGTTTACTTGCTTATTGTCAGACTCCTCTCTCTAAAATAGTGCTGACCAATAGAACTTTCTGCAGTGAAGGAAATGGTCTTTTTTAATGTTTATTTGTTTATTTTTGAGAGAGTGCAAGCAGGGGAGGGGCAGAGAGAGAGGGAGACACAGAATCCCAAGCAGGCTCTGCACTGTCAGCACAGAGCCTAATGCAGGGCTCACACTCACAAACTGCAAGATCATGACCTGAGCCAAAATCAAGGGTTGGAAACTTAACTGACTGAGTCACCCAGGTGCCCCAGTGTAGGAAATGTTTTTATATCTGTGCTGTCTACTATAGTGGCCACTAGTTGCCATATGAGTCTTCAGCCGTTGAAATGTGGCTGGTGCAACCAAAAAAATAAATTTTAAATTTTATTGTGTTTTAACTAATTTAAATTTAAATAGCCTCATGTAGCCAGAGGCAATGAAGTTCTAGAATATAAACTCTTAGAGAATAGGGACTTTTGTTCATCTTATGTTTTGCCCTACCCCCAGAAATGAGAACAATTAAGTAGTCCTAACCAAGATATTCTCTAGAGGATGAATTCTTGCCAAGGCCTAAGGTTTGGGTTGGATATAGATAGCACTAAACCCTCAACTGATTTGACTTTCGTCTTAGGAACATTAAGGTGAAGGTCAGGATCCCCTTTCTTAATAACAAAATGTTGTTGAAAAGTCAGCACAACAACATTGAAAAAAATCTTAACCAAGTAATTTTATAATTCTCCCAGAAAACATTGCAACTATTTTCATTTTTGCATACCACCTTCCAGAGTCTGTCCACAGGCAGATGTCTTTTCAACCTCTCGCAAACATGGAAGACACCATCATAATTCTGTCCGTGGGGAACGACTCCAAGGCCAACGTCTGCAGCTCAGATGGAGGAGCCTGATTCTAGAGTCATTTGCCTATGGCTCCCCCCAGGCAGGAGGCTTGACTTCCCACAGGCACTGGGAAAGCCCTGTGAGTGGAGACATAGGGCTTGGCCCTGGGTATGCAGCAACTGATGATCGTTTGGGGCCAGAAATTGACTATGGCAGGGGTTCTGCTGGTTTATCCATTCATCCAGTAACCACCATACTCTGATATAGAATCTCGTAAATATTTTCTTTGATTCTACAGGCTCTACGTTTTTTCCTTTTTGTGGCTGGGTGGTAGACATACCACAATTTATTAAACCTATTATATATTCATTTTTGGACCTTACAGAATTCTGCAATTGACTTTTCCTACATGGAGCTTTTTACTTTCATTGTATCATTACCTTATAGTGTAGTAGTTAAGAGTGCAGGTTCTGGAAAGATTACCTTATAGTGTAGTAGTTAAGAGTGCAGGTTCTGGAAAGAGAATGTCTCTTTTTAAAAAAAAAATTTTTTTTAATGTTTATTCATTTTTGAGACAGAGAGAGACAGAGCATGAGCAGGGGAGGGGCAGAGAGAGAGGGAGACACAGAATCTGAAGCAGGCTCCGGGCTCTGAGCTGTCAGCACAGAGCCCGACGCGGGGCTCGAACTCACGGACCGCGAGATCATGACCTGAGCCAAAGTCGGACGCTAAATCTACTGAGCCACCCAGGAGCCCCTAAATACAGTTTCCTTTATTTGAGAAGGGTCAGATGGACTCCTAAATATGCTTTCTTTGGAATTTTTTTTTCCTGATTACTAGCAAGGAAGAATATTATTACATGTATTATTTACCACTTGTTCCTCTTCTTCAAACTCTTTGCCCACTTAATTACTGCAGTGGAATCCCTTTTTAACAATCTATCCCTTAATACATCTAATTCAGTTGCAGGAGTGGGTTGGTCTCTAACAGGGTGAGCTTCAAAAAGGCCCATTGCCTCTCTGCAGAGGACTCGTCAGTGTTCCACTAGATCCACTTTCCTCATTAACTAAGGATCTTCCCATTAACTAGAACTTTTCCCAGCATGGTCTTTCTGTCATGAAGTACCTGTGGCATTTTATCTGGGGCATGGACCCCAAAGACAGAACAAGAAAATTATTTGAATACAGGCTCCTTTCTTCTTGATCTTGGCAACTGCTGATTGGGGCTGGGAATTCTGCCAAGGCAAACACGTCCTGTATTTCAGACAAGTGCAAGGTTCTCAACGATCTTGGAGGGGCCTACTCAGATGACAATTCCACAGGATGGCTTTGGGTTGAGAAGACCCTCAGTTTAGAGACAATAAAACTCCAACTGGAGAAAAACCATCACTATCTTTTCCTAGAAGGGTACTGTTTATTAAAACGTATGGAATGTTGGGGGTGCCTGGAAGGTTCAGTTGGTTAAGTGTCCGACTTCGGCTCAGGTCATGATCTCTTTGTTCATGAGTTGGAGCCCCGCGTCGGGCTCTGTGCTGACAGCTCAGAGCCTGGAGCCTGCTTCAGATTCTGCGTCTCCCTCTCTCTCTGTCCCTCCCCCACTCACACTTTGTCTCACTCTCTCCGAAATAAATAAACATTAAAAAAAATAAAATATGTGGAATATTGTAATTGTTAATGGTTGCATCTAAATAAACTGAGGACAACGTGCAGAGAAGTTGGTAACATGCCCAAATAGAGGCCTCCTGGTCCAGAGTCTGAACTCTGTCAGTGTACCAAAGACCATCAGGATCAGAGAGTTGACTCACAATAACCAAGTTCACAAGAGTCTGAGTCTTCATCAAGGAATTCTGAAAGTTCGGTTTGTGATAGTCATGCCCTGAGAGGTGAGAAAGGGAGTACAGGTGTTTGTTTATGTGGGAAAGGGGGATGGTTCAGTGGCAGAGAAGACTGGAAACCCTCTGAGGGGACTGGGTGCTTTGGGGGTGGACTCTTGCTGGTGCGTCCTGCTTGTTCAGAGGATATCCAGAGACCATAGAGGACTCAGTGACTTTATTCTTCCTAAAAATTGCCCAGGAGGGGTGCCTGGGTGGCTCAGTCAGTTGAGCGTCCAACTCTTGATTTAGGACTCTTGATTTAGGCTCAGGTCATGATCTCACTCTCAGGTTTGTGAATTTCAGCCCCACATCAGTCTCCATGCTGACAGTGCACAGAGCCTGCTTGGGATTCTCTCTTCCCTCTCTCTCTCTCTCTGCCCCTCCCATGCCTGCTCTCTCTCTCTCTCTCTCTCAAAAATAAATAAATAAAGCAAGCCCAGGAATACCAGGAATAGTCTGTAGTTCAGGGGGGGCCACTGGCAATAGTCCTGGTCACCCCCATCTTGAGGGAGAACAATGTTGGAAGAAGCATGAGCAATCAGGCAGAATGAAGTTATTGCCTTTGTCTACTGGTACCCAATACATAAGGGCCCTTCCCCCTCTTATTAATAGCCTCATGTTAGATCCATTCAATTGTCTCTTGTGGGTGAATTAGAAAGAACTGGAAGTTCTTCTATCCTTTATTCTCCCGGCTCAGTCGGGAGTAATTTAGCACAATACAAATGCCAATTTATTAATAAATATTCTCTTTGATGAGACGCTCTTGTCGGCTGAGAAGCAAAATAAAAGGCTGGCCATTTAGCCCTGAAAAGCATTGGGATGCTTAAGGCTCTGTTTTATTGGAGATCAGCCAGAAACACGAGGTCATCAGAGTAAACAGAGCCTACTGAAGTGGATACAGTTCTTTTCTTAGAACAAATAAAAATCCTTATTTCTAAGTGAAATAGAAAACGCATGCAAGATTAACACCTCAGGCAACAACTGATGTTGGTGAGGATGTGGAGAAAGAGGAACGCTTTTGCACTGCTGGTGGGAACGCAAACTGGTGCAGCCACTCTGGAAAACGATATGGAGGTTCCTCAAAAAAATCAAAAATAGAACCACCCTGCGACCCAGCAATTGCACTTAGGCATTTATCCAAGGGATACAGGTGTGCTGTTTCGAAGGGGCACATGCACCCCCACATTTGTAGCAGCACTATCAACAATAGCGAAAGTATGGAAACAGCCCAAATGTCCATCGATGGATGAATGGATAAAGAAGATGTGGTATATATCTACAACGGAGTATTACTCGGCAATCAAAAAGAATGAAATCTTGCCATTTGCAACTAAGTGGATGGAACCAGAGGGTATCATGCTAAGTGAAATTAGCCAGTCAGAGAAAGGCAAATATCATATGACTTCACTCATAGGAGGAATTTAAGATACAAAACGGAAGGGAAGCAAAAATAATATAAAAACAGGGAGGGGGACAAAACATAAGAGACTCTCAAATACAAAGGACAAACTGAGGGTTGCTGGAGGGGTAGGGAGTGAGGGGATGGGCCAGAAGGACAAGGGGCAGTAAGGAAAACACTTGTTGGCACGAGCACTGGGTGTTATACCTAGGGGATGAATCACAGGAATCTCCTCCTGAGATCCTTATTGCACTCCATGCTAACCAACTAGGACGTAAATTAAAAATAAATAAATTAATTAAATAAATACATAAATAAGAAAATGCACACCAGATGATTTCACCATAAGAGAAGTTAATCCAAATCTGCAGACTACACAAGGTAATTAAACTCTGCAGAGGTCAGCAGCCCCCAATGGCTTGCTAGTTGCCCTCAGAGGCATCACAGTAGGAAACTTGGAGAATGTAGCTTGTCTCAAGTACACCTTTTATTTGGGACTCACTCTTTTTGAGGTCACCTTTGCCAGCCGATCGGAAGCTCAGCCTGCTAGGATTTTACCAGAGAACACAAGCTTCGACTCTGTGCTGCCAACACCCGTTACAAGTCTGCTATAATCAATCAGCGTAAAGCATAATTTTCAACCACAAAACTATGTTTGAAAATATTAAAGGCTAACGAAAAGGAGTTATACCTATGGATGATTGCATGAGGGGTATTCCGCTTCAAAACTTGGTTTTTGGATTCCTACCATATGCCAGGCACTATGCTGGGTCCTGGGGATACAGAGGTGAGCAAAAAGGTGTAGTAGGCCTTGTCCTCCTGGGACCTGCAATTTAGCAGGGAAGTAGATACAAATGGAGTAACTATGTAAAAAAAAATTAGAAAATTACACTTCTGGGGGCGCCTGGGTAGCTCAGTCAGTTAAGCATCCGACTCTTGATCGGCTCAGGTCATGATCTCACTGTTTGTGATTTCGAGCCCCTCATCAGGTTCTGCGCTGACAATGTGAAGCCTGCTTGGGATGCTCTCTCTCTCCCTCGCTCTCTGCCCTTCCCCCGCCCATGCTCGCTCTCAAAAATAAATAAATAAACGTTAAAAAAAAAAATCACACCTCTGGTCAGTTCTATAAAGAAAAGGTGTAAGGGGCGCCTGGGTGGCCCAGTCGGTTGAGCGTCCGACTTCAGCTCAGGTCATGATCTCGAGGTTTGTGAGTTTAAGCCCCGTGTCGGGCTCTGTGCTGACAGGTCAGGACCTGCAGCCTGCTTCGGATTCTGTGTCTCCCTCTCTCTCTGCTCCTCCCCTATTCATGTCCTCTCTGTCTCTCTCTCAAAAACAAATAAACATAAAAAAAGAAGAAAGAAAGAGAGAAAGAAGAAAGAGAAGAAAAAAAAAAGAAAAGAAAAGAAAAGAAAAGGAAAGGTGTAGGAAGGGGATTTGACCTAGACTGGGAGGTCAGTGAACATTGTTTTACGGAAGACACCTTTGGGCTGTGATCTGAAAAGTATATTTACTTTGCAAAACTTGAGCTGGAGATGAACAGGGCAGCATTTTAGGCAGAAGGAGGTCCTGTGGAAGGAGGAAGTATAGAATCTGCCCCTCATGCTGGTATTCTTTTTTTTTTTTTTATTTTTTTTTTTTGTAATGTTTATTTATTTTTGAGACAGAGAGAGACAGAGCATGAACGGGGGAGGGTCAGAGAGAGGGAGACACAGAGTCCGAAACAGGCTCCAGGCTCTGAGACGTCAGCACAGAGCCCGACGTGGGGCTCGAACTCATGGACCGTGAGATCATGACCTGAGCCGAAGTGGACCGCTTAACTGACTGAGCCACCCAGGCGCCCCGTCATGCTGGTATTCTTAACACCATCTATAGATCACGTCAAAGCCACCAGAAGGCTATATATATATTTTTTAAGTTTATTTATTTATTTTAGAGAGAGACATAGAGAGGGCACAAGTTGGGGAGAGGCAGAGAGAGAGAGGTAGACACAGGATCCAGGCTCTGAGCTGTCAGCACAGAGCCCTGCATGGGGCTTGAACCCAAGAACTATGAGATCATGACCTGAGTCAAAGTTGGACACTTAATTGTACCACCCAGGTGCCCCAGTTATATATTATTTATTCACAACCATACCCTTCCTGGAGACCCAGGGGGAAGACAGAGCCCAGCGATTATCATTAACATTTATTGAGCATTTACTGTAAGCCAGGAACTTTGTTAGACGTTGTAAACGAAAATCTACTTTTCTCTGTGTCTTTCTCCTTTACTCTCACACGACAACTACCACACTTCACTTCACTTCTGACAGCAGATGTGTGGGTTTTCCACATATTAAGCAACTGTCTGACACCAGCTGGGTGACCTACGATTTAACTCAATTCTGACCCGGTAGCATTAGATCCCACAAGTTAAGGGCTCAGTCCCACAAGACTGTCCCCCACTTTCAGATACTAATCACAAATTTCAGGTTGTCGCCTGTATGTCTGACCAACCGACTATAAATCTAGGTCCTTGCGACCCCCTCCTCGGGTTCAATAATTTGCTACAATGACTCACAGAACTCAGGGAAACACTTATGTTTAATGGTTGATTATAAAGGTTCATTATAAAGGTTATATAATAAAGAATGACCAGCCAGATAAAGAGACATAGGGTGAGGTACATGGTTTTGGGGTGCACCACTGTCCTGGCTTACAAACATGTTCACTAACCCAGAATCTCCCTGAACCCCGTACGTTTAGGATTTATACGTATGGAGGCTTCATTGCATAGACATGATTGATCATTAACTCAATCTCCAGCCCCTTTCCTCTTCCCAATGGAGAAGGGCGGGGCTGAAAGTTCCAAGTACCTAATCACGGCTTGGTTTTTCTGGTGACCAGCCCCATCCTGAAGCTATCCAGGAGTCCACCATAAGTTACTCAAAAGACATTCCTATTGCCAGGGGAAATTCTGAGAGATTTAGGAGCTCTGTGTAAGGAATCAGAATTGGAGATTATCTAATTTAAGCCAACAACAACCTTATGAAGTGAGCTCAATCGTCCCCGATTTGCAGATGAAGAAACTGAGGCATGAAGTTAAGGCCAAGGTGGGACAGCAAGCAAGAAATAGAATTTGAAGCCACCAGTTCTGACTCCAGAGTCCAAGTAACCAACCTCACTGCCACCTACGACTTGCAAGTTCTCATGAGACTTAAGGACTCACGGGGCACAGTGACATCCTGGAGTTACAGTTCTGAGGAATCAACTTTTACGAAGACTTTTGTATGATCTAGGTCTGCACGTGCTAAACCATTTCCTGCAGTCCGGCGCTCATCCTCCCTCACCATCAAGCCCTGTAAACCAGTAACATATAAACAGTGGTGGGTGGAGTTTTTTGACCAGAAGACATAGAAAGGAGAAGCTATATGACCCAGATAAAGAGATGTTTTCCTGGGGAGGTATTGGGTTCTTGGCTGCCTTGATCTTCTTGCGGCATCTTGGAATGTTGCAACATATAACACCTTCCCATAAGCGTTGGTAAATGTCTCACACGTAACCCCTGAGAATGCCTGATACCTTCCAAACAAGGCTATTCCTTCCCCAGTGTCTAGCAATACATCAAGAGAAGATAAACTCTGAGAACATTCCCTAACCTTTCTCCATAAGCCAAAGGAGATTGCAAAATGCACTATTGAAAGAGAAACAAAGAAACAAAAGAGAAACAAAAAAACAAAGAAAACAAAGGAAAAATCAGGTCAGGGAATCCAAGAGCTGCAGGTCCCTGCACCCAAAGCTCTGGGTGCTTGGTCTTCTCAGGGAATATGGTCTCCCTCTCACTTTCTAGTTTATTGCCTGTGTTCTTGCTGTGAGTTGCTTCAAACATTTTTATTTTTAAATTTTTTTTTAACGTTTATTTATTTTTGAGACTGACAGAGACAGAGCATGAATGGGGGAGGGTCAGAGAGAGGGAGACACAGAATCTGAAACAGGCTCCAGGCTCTGAGCTGTCAGCACAGAGCCTGACGCGGGGCTCGAACTCAGGGACCGCGAGATCATGACCTGAGCCAAAGTCGGACGCTTAACCGACTGAGCCACCCAGGCGCCCCCAAACATTTTTATTTTTTATGAGTTTGGACACAAATAATCTGTTCAATAAGCCGTTCGTTGTTGACACAGAAAGTTCTTTTTCAACAAAAGAGCAAGAGCGGGAGCCAGGTCATTCTAGAACATCTCTTACCAGAATGTTTCACTTATAAAACTGGGAGTGGGGAATGATGGACTAATCTCTCTTTTAATTGTTTCAACTGCAAGACTCTGTGCTTCGATGGTATCAGATTTATCAGGAAAACTTAATTTAATAGTTTCCTGTTTATTTTTTTAAGGCGTACCAATAAAGAGGAGAGCAAAAAAACCTAAAACATGGGGTGCTTGGGTGGCTCAGTCAGTTAAGTGTCTGACTTCTGCTCAGGTCAAGTCTCATGGTTTGTGAGTTCGAGCCCTGCATAAGGCTTTGTGCTGACAGCATGGAGCCTGCTTCAGATTCTCTGTCTCCCTCTCTCTCAGCCCTTCCCTGCTCTCTCTCTCTAAATAAATTAATTAACATTAAAAAAAAATAAAAACATCTCTAAGGATTCAAATAGAATTCTGTTTTAGGCAACATCTCCGTATTTAGAAACTGAAAGTAAGATACTCTTAAATATCCGTTCAAAACAATACAGACCTATGAAGCTAGGTTATTAACTATGAGCCATGTACTAAGCAAAACAGTAGAATAAAATAATCTTAAATATTTTAAAATACCCATGCTAGAGACCAATATTTAACACAGTTTTTACATTTTTTAACCCCTTTCAATGTAACCTATACACTTGTTAATTACCTGAGTAATCAACTCATCAACTTTGCACATATGATAACAAAGAGGTTTTAGTAATATGTTTAGTAAAACATATTTTATTTTAGGTAACCATATTTCTAAATATGTTATTACAAAGTTCATTTTTTTTATGTTTATTTATTTTTGAGAGAGAGAGAGAGAGCACACAAGCAGGGGAGGGGCAGAGAGAGAGGGAAACAGATGATCCGAAGGAAGTTCCTGTGCTGTCAGCAGAGGGCCCGATGTGGGGCTCGAACCCACGAACCGCGGGATCGTGACCTGGGCTGAAGTCAGACATTTAACTGCAGAGTTCTTTGTTTTTTTAAGTTTATTTATTTTGAGAGAAAGAAAGAGAGAGAGCAGTACTCGCTCATATCATCCAGGAAAAAGGCACGTGCTCAGTCATTTTTGTGCTTTAGATAACATTGTTGGTTTTTGTCTACTCAGACATGATTGTGGACCAGTCTTGTTTTGTCTGCCTCTGTCATAGTCAGATAAACATATCTGAAGTTTATGTTCTGCGAAATGTTGTTTCGCTCCCAGCTGTGCTAAGGCCCAGGCGTGAGTACCAGGCCAGCTCCAGATGAAAACGGCTGCTTTTCTCTTTCCCATGATATTAAGAATGTGTATGAGGGGCGCCTGGGTGGCTCAGTCGGTTAAGCGTCCGACTTCAGCTCAGGTCATGATCTCGCGGTCCTGAGTTCCAGCCCCGCATCGGGCTCTGGGCTGATGGCTCAGAGCCTGGAGCCTGCTTCCGATTCTGTGTCTCCCTCTCTCCCTGCCCCTCTCCCGTTCATGCTCTGTCTCTCTCTGTCTCAAAAATAAATAAACGTTAAAAAAAATTAAAAAAAAAAAAAAAAGAATGCGTATGATATGGGGGCGCCAGTCTGGCTCAGTCAGAAAAGCATGCCACTCTTGATCTGGGGGTCATGAGTTGAAGCCCCACATTGGATGTAGAGATTGCCTTAAAAAAAAAAGTTGGGGCACCTACATGGCTGTCAGTTAAGCATCCAACTCTTGATCTTGGCTCAGGTCATGATCTCGCGGTTTGCGAATTGAGACCTGACTCACACTGACAGCACAGAGCCTGCTTGGGATTCTCTCTCCCTTTCTCTGCTCCTCCCCCTGCTCACTCTCTCCCTGTCTCTCTCAAAATAAATAAATACATTTTTTTAAATTTTTTTTAACGCTTATTTATTTTTGAGACAGAGAGAGACAGAGCATGAACAGGGGAGGGTCAGAGAGAGAGGGAGACACAGAATCTGAAACAGGCTCCAGGCTCTGAGCTGTCAGCACAGAGCCCGACGCGGGGCTCGAACCCACGGACCGTGAGATCATGACCTGAGCCGAAGTCGGACGCTTAACCGACCGAGCCACCCAGGCGCCCCTAAATACATTTTTTAAAAAAAGGGACATAAAATTTTTAAAAAGAATGTATATGGTATGAATATATCATGTATAAAAGTTAAAAAGCTGATAATTCGGGGCGGGGGCTGTGTGGCTCAGTTGGTTGAGCGTCTGATTCTTGATTTGGGCTCAGGTCATGATCTCACAGTGAGTGAGATCCAGCCGCTCATCGGGCTCAGCCCTGATGGCATGGAACCTGCTTGGGATTCTCTCTCTCTCTCTCTCTCTCTCTCTGCCCCTCTCCTGCACTTTCTCCCTCTCAAAAATAATAATAAATATAACTTCCAAAAAGAAAAAGAAAAAAAGAAAAAGCTGACAATTCAGTTAAGTAATTCAATGAAAATTGAGAGAGGTATATTGAAAATTTTAAGTACCGTGGTAAAAATAGAGCAGGATAAGAGACAATGTTATAGAGGGAGAATTGTACTGTTAAATGATCCAAATTGTGTAGAATTTTAAGTTTTATTTAAATTATAATGTGTATTAGACTAAGATAACAATAATGAGGTGAGGGTGAAATTAAACTTGTCACTCTGAAAGGCTTCCATTCAGTCTGCAAAATGGTTAATGTTTCCTTTGTTTTGAGCTATTTGACACCCAATAGTCATGGAGCATAATAATACAAATGCAGCCTCAGGTCCTAAATCCTTCAAATTATCCTTCAAGAAAAGAAACCAGGGTTCTTGGAGGGCAGCCAGTGCCAAATCTCCAGGCAGAGAAACTCCCGGTACGTCTTGTTACTGACAGGAAATAGCAATTCTTTGGGGATTTCATGTATGGCGTTGGAGGAGGCAAACAGGCCAATTTGAGAAGAAAATGTTCACATTCAGGGACAGTTGTGCCACCACAAGCTGAATATTGAAATCAATGACTGTAATCAACTGGAACAAGTTTTTGTTGTTGTTTTTTTTCTTTTAAGTGGGTTCTACACCCAATGTGGGGCTTGAACTCACGCCACTGAAATCAAGAGTCGCTTGCTCCACTGACTGAGCCAGCCAGGCGCCCCCATGAAACAAGTTAAATCTATAAAAAATGCCTCGAATCCAGGATAATACGAAGAAAAGAGGTATTAACATGAAGTACGTTTAAAATATAATTTCAGTGTAGAGGTAAATGATCAATGTATATTTATAACATTCAGAAATATTATTTACTGATCAAGCCAAATCATGAGAAGTTCATCTTAAAGCTGTGGTCATGACTTGAGTAAATGATCACAAATCATTACCCAACAAGGCAGCACTGCCCAATAGAAATAAATTGTAAGCCCCATATGTAACTTTAAATTTTCTAGAAGCCACATTTATTTTTTTTTATTTTTTTTAACATTTATTTTTTGAGACAGGGAGAGACAGAGCATGAACGGGGGAGGGTCAGAGAGAGGGAGACACAGAATCCGAAACAGGCTCCAGGCTCTGAGCCGTCAGCACAGAGCCCGACGCGGGGCTCGAACTCACGGACCGTGGGATCATGACCCGAGCCGAAGTCGGACGCTTAACCGACTGAGCCACCCAGGCACCCCAACAAGCCACATTTAAAAAGTAAAAAGAAACAGGTGAAATTAATTGAAATAATATATTTATTTAATCCAATTATTCAAAATATTATAATTTACACATGTGATCGATGTAAAATTATTAACGAGACTTTTCTCATCCTTTTTTTCATACTAAGACTTTGAAATGTGGTGTGTATTTTATTTTTTAGATTTTTTAAAAGCTTTTTTTTCATGTTTATTTTTGAGAGAGAGAGAGAGAGAGTGGGGTAGGAGCAGAGAGAGAAGGGGACGAGGATCTGAAGCAGGCTCTGCACTGACAGCACAGAGCCCAATGTAGGGCTCAAACTCACGAACCATGAGATCAGGACCTGAGCCGAAGTCCTATGCTTAAACAACTGAGCGACCCAGGCACCCCAGATTTTTCTTTTTAAGTAGGCTCCACATCCAATGTGAGGCTTAAACTCACAACCCTAAGATCAAGAATCACACGCTCTACCCACTGAGCCAGCCAGGCACTCCTGGTGTGTATTTTATAATGAGAGTTTATCACAATCTGGACCAGCCACAGTTCAAGTGTTCAATAGCCATATATGTCCACAGGCTCCCATGTTAGACAACATAGCCAAAGGCCTCAGAAATGAATTGCTTGGCTGAAGGATAACTGTGAAAAAAACACAATGCTTTTACAGTAACAAATTCCTCATAGGTCCAAGTTGCAAAGAGAGGCAAGATGTACCTAATAAAGAGGTGGGCATCATAGGAAATCACAAAAACATCTGTTTATAATGATAATCAACATTTATTTAGCATTTTCCATGTACCAGACTCCGTACTAAGAGCTTCACAAGGGTTATTTCATTTACCTTAATCCTCACAACGCCTAATAAGGTAATAATAATGGCTGACATTGATGTAACATATTTCTAAATATTTGCATCTATTAATGCATTTGATCTTATCTAACCCCACGATGTGGTTTCTGTTAATATTCCATTTTAAAGATCTAAGACAAAGAGATTAAGAGCCTTACCTAGTAAGTGCAGAACTAGAAGCTGGGCAAGCCTATTTGTAAAATATACATTATTTATTATTTTCTTCGCAGAAAGAGAAGGGTCATGGTGAATGGTTTTGTTTCAAATGCATTGCTGGCAGAAATTAAGCTGAGATCATTTATTTTAAAGTTTATTTATTTTGAGAGAGAGAGAGAGAGAGAGAATGTGCTTGCTTGAGCAGGAGAGGGGAAGAGAGAGAGTGGGAGAGAAAGCATCCCAAACCGGTTCCATGCTGTCAGGGAGAGCCCACCCAACGTGGGGCTCCATCTCATGAACCCAGAGATCACGACTTGAGCCAAAGTCAAGAGTCAGATGCTTAACCGACTGAGCCACCCAGGTGTCCCAAATCCGAGATCCTTTTATTTTATTTATTTTTATTTTTTAAAGTTTATGTATTTATTTGAGAGAGAGAGAGAGCATGGGCAGGGAGGGGAAGAGAGAGAGGGAGAATCTCAAGAAGGCTCCACACTGTCAGCACTGAGCCTGATTTGGGGCTCAAACTCATGAACTGTGAGATCATGTCCTGAGCCAAAATCAAGAATTGGATGCTAAACCGACTGAGCCACCCAGGCGCCCCTCTGAGACCCTTTTATACTGCTAAGTGATACCAGGCCATAAAAGATGTGATTTTGTAGTATTTGTAAATTTTTTTCTTCAGAGGTAAGATTAAGCAATCCTATCAAGAACCACTAAATTCCTCATACCTCTGAAAAGGCCTTTGAAACAAACAAACCAATGA
This sequence comes from Panthera uncia, assembly GCF_023721935.1. Lineage (NCBI taxonomy): Eukaryota > Metazoa > Chordata > Mammalia > Carnivora > Felidae > Panthera > Panthera uncia. The sequence goes on along the minus strand of NW_026057585.1, from coordinate 74,164,202 downwards.
GAGATAAACTTTCTTTTCTGTTGTAATAACCTTGGGGAAATGTGCACCCAGGGTGTTACTGAGCCTACTTTCTTACTGGTAGAAACCAAGGAAAGGAGATCTCATAAAATGCTGTCCCAGGCTTTTCGACTATCTCCGTACAGGGATCCAGTACCATTAAGACAGGTCTCAAAAGGGTCCCTAATTTCACTACCATTTTTTTTAAGATTTTATTTTTAAGTAATCTCTATACCCAACGTGGGGCTCAAACCCTGAGATCAAGAGTCACATGCTCTACTGACCGAGACAGCCAGGCACCCCAGTTCATGACCATTTTAGGGAGGACTTCGAAGTATAAGAATGTGTACCATTTCCTTCTATTGAAAAATTTTTTTTAACTTATTTGGTTTTATAGAAAAATCCATCCTAAAACTCATATCAAATCTCAAGGGACCCCAAGTAGCCCAAACCATCTTAAAAAGAACTATATTGTTCTTGATTTCAAAACCTAATCCAAAACTACGGTAGTCAAAACAGTTTGGTACTAGCATAAATGCGGACATAGACCAAAGGAAAAGAATAGAGCGTCTGGGAAAAAACCCTCATATATACAATCCAATTACTTTTTTAACCTTTGTTTTAATTAAAGTATAATTGACACACAATTTTATATTGGCTTCAGGTATACAACATGATGAGTCCACATTTATATACATTACCAATAATAAGTATAGTTACCACTTGTCACCACACAAAGTTGTTACAATATTATTGACTATAGTCTCTGTGCTATACTCTCATCCCCATGACATACTTATTTTGTAACTGGAAGCTTGTACTTCTTAACCCCTTCACCTATTTTGCCCATCTCCCCAACCCCTTCCCCGCTGGCAACCACCCATCTGTCCTCTGTATTTCTGAGTCTATTTCTGTTTCTTTAATTTGTTCATTCGTTGTGTTTTTCAGATGCCCCATATATTTTTTAAATGTTTATTTATTTATTTTTATTTATTTATTTAAAAAAAATTTTTTTAACGTTTATTTATTTTTGAGACAGAAAGAGACAAAGCATGAACGGGGGAGGGTCAGAGAGAGGGAGACACAGAATCCGAAACAGGCTCCAGGCTCTGAGCTGTCAGCACAGAGCCCGACGCGGGGCTCGAACTCACGGACTGTGAGATCATGACCTGAGCCGAAGTCGGCCGCTTAACCGACTGAGCCACCCAGGCACCCCAATGTTTATTTATTTTTGAGAGAGAGAGAGAGAGCAGGGGAGGGGCAGAGAGAAAGGGAGAATCCGAAGCAGGCTCCAGGCTCTGAGCTGTCAGCACAGAACCTGATGTGGGGCTTGAACTCACAAACTGCGATATCATGACCTGAGCTGAAGTCAGATGCTTAAATGACTGAGCTACCCGGGTGCCCCTAGATGCCCCATATTCTTGCAGGCCCTTTCAGTAGGACTAGAAAATAGTATATCAGCTAGGAAATATACTTATGGATACACATCCACACACAAAAATAGATATCATGCACCTTCTAAGATGTTGGGCTGGAGTCAGTTCATACGGACTTGAAAAAGCTCAATGTTGAATATTCAGGAATTCTTTGAGCAGCTGTTAAACTGATGGTAGTTTGAAATCAACCATAGTGGGGCGCCTGGGTGGCTCAGTCGGTTAAGCATCCGACTTCAGCTCAGGTCACGATCTCGCGGTCCGTGAGTTCGAGCCCCGCGTCGGGCTCTGGGCTGATGGCTCAGAGCCTGGAGCCTGCTTCCGATTCTGTGTCTCCCTCTCTCTCTGCCCCTCCCCCATTCATGCTCTGTCTCTCTCTGTCTCAAAAATAAATAAATGTTAAAAAAAAAAAAAGAAATCAACCATAGTAGGAGTATTTATACCACAGAAGTCAGTAAATGCTACATATCAGTGTGGGCTTTTTAAATGTTTACCTATTATTTTTGAGAGAGAGAGCATGGGGGAGGGGCAGAGAGAAAGGGAGACAGAGGACCTGAAGTGGGCTCTCGGCTGAGAGCAGAGAGCCTGATGCAGAGCTCGAACTCATGTGAAATCATGACCTGAGCCGAAGTCAGATGCTCAACCAACTGAGCCACCCAGGTGCCCTATCAGTGTGTTTTGGTTTTATTTTAATTTTTTTTTTAACGTTTATTTATTTTTGAGACAGAGAGAGACAGAGCATGAACAGGGGAGGGTCAGAGAGAGGGAGACACAGAATCCGAAACAGGGTCCAGGCTCCAGGCTCCGAGCTGTCAGCACAGAGTCCGACGCGGGGCTCGAACTCACGGACCGCGAGATCATGACCTGAGCCGAAGTCGGCCGCTCAACCGACTGAGCCACCCAGGCGCCCCTCAGTGTGTTTTTTAAATCAGAAAGCCATTTACCAGTACAACCACATATATATCACACACATATATCTACTCTTCTCTATATATACGATAGTTAATACTATCTCTATCTCTTATACATACAGACATGCACATATATGCATCTATATACACCATGGGCTCACGCTTCTACCTTTAATTCTATTTCAACATGTTTGGTCTACTCTTTTCCATTTCCATATTTGTAGCTGTCTTCTCCAACAGTAACTCGGCTCCCATTATTCTCCATATATTCACTTATTTACTCAATCTCCTGACCACAGGAGCCATCTGCTTGGCCCCATCCCCATAGACTCTGCCGGAGAGCACAGCCTCCTCTGCCCTGAGGGCCTACCAATCCTGACCTTTCAAACCACACTTCAGCCCTAGCCCTGGCCGCCCAGACCACCGGAGTTGCCTTCTTGGCCTGGGCCCCATCAGCTCTAAACTCATCAGCCAAATCTTAACTTTAGTCTTCACATTTCCCATGAAACAAGCCTGTTACCCTATTGTTTATGAGCTCATGGTTTTGAGTGGCTAATTTAATTCATTCATATGGATTGCCAGATGAAATACAGGAAGCCGGTTCAGTTTGAACCCGGGAAAATACTTAGGCCAAAAAAGTATTTGTTATTTATCTGAATTAGAAATTGAACTAGATGTGCTGCATTTTAATTTGCCGAATCTGGCAATCCTAGTTAGAACTACAAACAAGCTTCCTTTAATCCTCAACAGTCCCTGGGTCATTTGAAACGTGGGCTGTAACTCCAGACTTCTGGCACACATTGGGCTCCTAGCTCTTCCTGCACTGAGTCCTATCCACCTCCTACCTCTGCTTGGAAGGCACAGGTAAGTGCCCCGCCCCAGTCTCACTTTCTATACATCTTTTCTCCGTCCTTGTTCTGCACACACAGCTTTTGCTCTCCACCAAACAACTATCAGAGTTATAGACAGTAGTACACAGTCTAGTATACAGCTAGAGATTTTGGTTTACTAATTAGTTTGTGTGTTTTTATCCTTGAATACTCATAAAGGAGAGGAGGCAGCCTCATCAATCCTCTGGGGAGCTTTACCTAGTTAGCCAGTCGTCCGTAGTATTTGCACAGAACCCACTGTATTCTTTTCATTCCTCCACCATGATTTTTACCTCCTTACATTGACAATGATCTGCGGCCCTCCCTGTCTGTCAGCCCGTGGACTTGTCAGGGAGCTGACGGCCAAACATCAGGGTCACATGGGGGCCAGACTGCGATGCACTCTGAGGGGAGGGGCCTCCTACTTGCACTTAACCTGATAGTTCTAGGTCCCCGGGGGCTGACATTTGTCTCCTGTTTGTGAAGCTCAGGGGTCTCGAGTCTGGGCTGCACCAGGCTAGGAGAAAAATTAAAGATTTGTTGTTTTTTTTTTATTAAAAAAAATTTTTTTTTGGTTTACATTTATTTTTGAGAAACAGAGTGAGACAAAGCGTGAACAGGGGAGAGGCAGAGAGAGAAGGAGACACAGAATCTGAAGCAGGCTCCAGGCTCTAAGCAAGCAGTAAGCACAGAGCCTGATGCGGGGCTCGAACCCACAAACTGTGAGATCATGACCTGAGCCGAAGTCGGATGCTTAACTGACTGACCCACCCAGGTGCCCCAAGGATTGGATTTTTCTAAAGAATTAGCTCTATTGGGGCGCCTGGGTGGCTCAGTCGGTTGAGCGTCCGACTTCGGCTCAGGTCATGATCTCGCAGTCTGTGGGTTCGAGCCCCGCGTTGGGCTCTGTGCTGACAGCTCAGAGCCCGGAGCCTGTTTCGGATTCTGTGTCTCCCTCTCTCTCTGACCCTCCCCCGTTCATGCTCGGTCTCTCTGTGTCTCAAAAATAAATAAATGTTAAAAAAAAAAAAGAATTAGCTCTATTGAGATGGAATTAGCATACAATAAAATACCCACATAAATGTACAATTCAGTGAACTTTGACAAATGTATATACACATGTAACAGGAACCACAATCAAGATATAGAACATTTCTCACCCCAAAAGTTTCTGTTTGCCCCTTCTCAATCAATTTCTATTCCCAACTCCTGGCCACTGACAACCACTTAATAATTATATTACACTTATTAATGGATCTTAATATATATTTAACTACACACACTTAAATAACAGAACGTCTGCGTTTTCTTATTAAACCAAAAAGCAAAAGACTGCCTACAAAAAAGTACATGGTTTGACCATGTTCTTGTTTTACCCATTTTTTTCCAATTCTCCCCTTTTTTAGAGAATAAATTTGTCATTTGGCAAAAGAAAGAAAAGTGGAAAGCCTGCCTAATTTTCAAGAACAATAGTGGCAGTTGCCATTTATTGAGTAGCTACTGTGTACCAGGCACCATATTCACACTTTACATGAATCCATTTTCTCATTTGATCCTCACAACATCCCTGAAAGGTGGGTATTTATTATTATCTTCATTTAATGTGTGACTCAGAAACACCCTGACCCCACCTAAGCATGGTTAACACAAATGTACCGAACAGTATCATTAACCCAAACTTCTGGAGTGCCTGGATGGCTCAGTCGGTTAAGCGTCCACTACTGATTTTGGCTCAGGTCAGGATCTCAGTGTGTGGGAGTGAGACCTGTGTTGGGCTCTCCCCTGACAGTGCAGAGCCTGCTTGGATTCTCTCTCCCTCCCTCTCTCTCTGTCCCTCTCCTGCTCACGCTCTCTCTCAAAATAAAATAAACATTAAAAAAATAAACCAAATTTCTAAACTTTAAGCAACCCACCAAGAGCTTAAGTGATAGCAAATCCAGTCTTTCAATCAGGTCCCCTCCCCAGTTCTCAAAAATAACTAGACTTACCATTGTTACTCTGCAGCTCAAGGATTGCTGCCCTCTTCCAGGCCACTGGACTTTCCATCTGTGGCACACCATCTATGCTGGGCCCAACTCCGGCAAAGCTGTGCTGGGGCCCCTCCTCTCTTTCCAGGGCGTCAGAGTAGCTGGCAAAGATCTTCAGACATTCCTGGGATTCTGAAAACACTATCCCAGAAACAAAGGCCCTCTAGGGGGCAGTGTAGATTAACACGTTGGCCCAACCTAACAACCTACCTCTGCCCACGTTAAAATTCTGTTAACACATGAAAGTGAAAGCTTGAGGCTCAGAGAAGTTAAATAATGTGGTCACGATTGCCCGCTAGTCAATTGCAAGAATGGGATTCAATTTCAGTCTGTCTGACTTCAGAACAGTAACCACTTTTCACTCTGTTGGGCTATCTTTCTTGACCATTCATTAGACTGAAGGGAAAAGGTCATAACAAAAAGCAAATAAATAAATATATGTGGAGCAATTACTCTGTGCCAGGCCCCAATTATGATGTGAACAAAAGAGGAAAGATAGCACTTGAGGGAAGAAGTGTTCTTTGGGGAGATTCATGTGTAAGTTAAAGCAGAGAAGAGTTTGAGAAGAGAGGTGGTTTTGCTAATAACAGAGCATGCATTATAACCCAGACGGTCACTCAGGCGTCCAACAAATATTCATGCTTATGATAGCCTCTGTGTGAGGCACTGAAATAGAGTGGGGAACTTATGATCTAGTGAGGTGTTAGTAGGAGATATCAAATGAATAAATGCATACTTAAATGTGTCATTACAGGTTGTGGTAAGTGCTATGAAAGAAACAAAGAACAGGCTGGGAGAAGAGAGAAAAGCAAGGGACCCACTTCAAGAGAAGAACTCTGAAGATTGAGAAGGAGCTGGAGATGTAAAGAACATTCCAGACAGAGAGCACAGCAAGTACAAAAAGCCCTTGAGGTAAGAAAAAGATTAGGGTTTGCGGGGCTGAAGGAAGGGCCAGTCTACCATGACAGGATGATACTGTATTTTCATACCGTTTAATATCAATGGCAAGGAGTTCCAAGAAAAGGTGACGAATTGAGCAAAGACACAAAAGTAGGAAAACTGTGTATAAGGGGGGTGGTGACATGTTTGGAGAGCTAGCAAACAACTCTGTGCTCTTAGGAATAGCAAGTAGTTAAGTGGTTGGATTTAAAACCCAGGCTGAGGATTTTGATTCTATTTGAAGCAAGATGGGGCTGAACATTTTTAAGCAGTGGAGGTGAATTTAGGAAGATGAATTTCAGAGAGCAAGTGGGATGGTCTAGAAGCAGGGATAACTGTTGGGACACTTTTGCAATAGTCCAAGCAAGAGAGAAGTAGGACATGTCTAATGGTGGTGGTACAGGGAAGGAATCAGTCCTTCCATAAATCCAACAAATGTAAAATCCCTGAAAAGGAAGAGCAAAGAATAGTTCTCCAGGGGGAATCTCTGGCAGGGAGGAAGACTGCAACAGCATCTGTGGGGGTTTTTGAGTTTCCATCTCCTTTGAGGGTTCTCTGCCTTGGGACCACCGACCCTTCATCAAAACACAGTAGCAAAGTCTCCCAGGAAGGAACACTAGACTCCTGGGATCCCAAGGACATAATGAGTCCAAGGGAGAGAGACTGGGAGGTTGTGGTGACAGTCATGGGGGCTAAGCATTCAAAGGAAGTTCTGGAATATAGACATTGGTCCCTCACCTTGCAGCTACTCTCACCCTCCCTGCTCTTCTGTGACCTTTAGAGGACATCATGCTGTGTTCTGTATATGTTCCCATTTGCTGGGCGAGGGTAAATGGAAATGGGTCAGAGGAAAGACAGACGGAAGAAGGTTTCCTGAGGACAAATGGATTGGATTTGGAATCTAACCTGATTAGATCTTGAGGAAAGGAAAGAGAAAAACAGAAAGTCATTATGAATAAGGCTGGGTATGGAAGGGGGTGATTTAAAATCTTCTATCTCCCTTTACACAGATCCTACCCTCCCTAAGCAACCTTCCGATGCTAATTTCGTTTCCAAAGTTGACTTTTCTATAGGGATGCCATTATATTTCTTAGGGTGAATTAGTAAGTTGGGCTCTTGTGACTTAATCACCACCTAGATGAAATGATAGAGTGAGTCAGTCCACAATGTTTTTTGAATCTGAATAGATGAATCTGCACAATGAAACTACCCTAAATCATCACTTATAAATGTGTCGCTGATGGTGTATTGAGAAATATCCAGCTTCATCAAGGAGAACCAGGAGTATCTGTAGAACTAGAGTATGACTAAGGAAAGTTGCAAATAAGTTAACTATATTATAATTTCTGGGAAAAAATACAAAAGTAGGGACATCTTTTATTTATGAGATATATATATATATTTATTAAAACATTTTTTCAGTTTATTTATTTTGAGAGAGAGAGTGCACAAGCAGGGGAGAGGCAGAAAAAGAGAGAGAGAGAGAGTCCCAGACAGGCTCCGAGCTGTCAGTGCAAAGCCTGATACACGGCTTCATCTCAAGAACCATGAGATCATGACCTGAGCTGAAATCAAGAGTTGGACGCTTAATTGACTGAGCCATTCCACGCCTGTATTTGTGACATATTTCTGGCCTTAGGACAGTACCTGAAACATAGCAGACCATCAATGAATATTTGTTAAACAAATGAAGAATGCCACTCAACACTGCCCTTCAATTTTCCTGCACACATTTAGTAAGTATTCTTTCCTGTCTCACTCTGAAACAATTCTTTTTTTTTTAATTTTTTAATTTTTTAAAATTTACATCCAAATTAGTTAGCATACAGTGCAACAATGATTTCAGGAATAGATTCCTTAGTGCCCCTTACCCATTTAGCCCATCCCGCCTCCCACAACCCCTCCTGTAACCCTCAGTTCGTTCTCCATATTTATGAGTCTCTTCTGTTTTGTCTCCCTCCTTGTTTTTATTTTTGTTTCCCTTCCCTTATGTTCATCTGTTTTGTCTCTTAAAGTCCTCGTATGAGTGAAGTCATATGATTTTTGTCTTTCTCTGACTGGCTAATTTCACTTAGCATAATACCCTCCAGTTCCATCCACATAGTTGCAAATGGCAAGATTTCATTCGTTTTGATTGCCGAGTAATACTCCATTGTAGATATATACCACGTCTTCTGTATCCATTCATCCATCGATGGACATTTGGGCTCTTTCCGTACTTTGGCTATTGTTGATAGTGCTGCTATAAACATTGGGATGCATGTGTCCCTTCAAAACAGCATACCTGTATCCCTTGGATAAAAACCTAAGTGCAGTTGCTGGGTCGTAGGGTAGTTCTATTTTTAGTTTTTTGAGGAACCTCTGTACTGTTTTCCAGAGTGGCTGTACCAGCTTGCATTCCCAGAGAGCACATTTTCAATCAAGAGCTTAGAATAGATATGGAATGTGAGAGAGAGAGAATGGAGATGAGCACGACTCCAAATCTTTGGCTTAAGCAGCCAAATGAACCCACTGTCATTTACTGACAAAGGAAAGGCTTTGGATAAGTTTTGTGTGAGCTGCCTGCTAGATATGTAGAGGAGACAGTTAGGAGGCAGAGTCTGGACATCAGTACAGTGTAATGGTTAGCAGGTTCACTCTTAGTATTTGCAGGGTCAGGACCAAGAGCACAAATGGTGGTCCATATACCACATGTCTAACTATATAAAGTTATAACTAACTTAACATCACACTGTTAGATAAAACATGTTCTGTCCTTCTGTCTTGATAAATATACCTTTACAACAATAAAACCTAAAAGGACACATAATGAAATTGTGGTTTTTGTGGCCAAATTTTGGCTAAATATCACAAAAAAACCTGAATTTAATTACTATCATGCCTGACTGTTCCATTGATGGATCAGGGATGTTTAGACAAATTATAAAATACGTGATAGGGGCGCCTGGGTGGCGCAGTCGGTTAAGCGTCCGACTTCAGCCAGGTCACGATCTCGCGGTCTGTGAGTTCGAGCCCCGCGTGGGGCTCTGGGCTGATGGCTCAGAGCCTGGAGCCTGTTTCCGATTCTGTGTCTCCCTCTCTCTGCCCCCCACCCCCCGTTCATGCTCTGTCTGTCTCTCTCTGTCCCAAAAATAAATAAAAAACGTTGAAAAAAAAATTTTAAAAAAAAATTAAAAAAAATACGTGATAAATGATTACATATTTATTCCATACAATTAACTTTTCTTGCCTTAGCAAAATCACTAATCATATTGTTATAATAAAATTTTTCACATAGTTTGTATCTGTGGGAATAATGAGCTAAAAAAGGATTGAGAATAAAAGATAATTGTATTCAAAATGTACAAAGTGTAAATATATTTTGATAAGTTTAAAATGAAACTGTTGGGGCGCCTCACTGGCACAGTCAGTAGAGCATCTGACTCTTTTTTTTTTTCTTAATTAAAAAAAATTTTTTTTAAATGTTTACTTATTTTTGAGACAGAGACAGAATGCGAATGGGTTGGGGCAGAGAGAGAGGGCGGCACAGAATCCGAAGCAGGTTCCAGGCTCCGAGCTGTCAGCACAGAGCCTGATGCGGGGCTCGAACCCACAAGCTGTGAGATCATGACCCGAGCTGAAGTCGGACGCTCAACCGACTAAGCCACCCAGGTGCCCCTTCTTAATTTTTTAAAATGTTTATTTATTTTTGAGAGAGAGAGTGACAGAGCACCAGCAGGGGAGGGACAAAGAGGGAGACACAGAATCCAAAGGAGGCTCCAGGCTCTGAGCTGTCAGCACAGATAGCTGGGATCAAACCCAGGAACCATGAGTTCGTGACCTGATTTGAAATCAGATGCTTAACTGACTGAACCACCCAGGCGCCCCTAGAGCATCTGACTCTTGATCTCAGGGTCGTGACTTCAAGCCCCACGTTGGGTGTGGAGCTTATTTTTAAAAATAAATAAATAAATGAAAAATAAAATCTTTAAAAAAAGGAAAAGAAGAAAATAGAAACTGTCAAAAATTGCTTTTTGTGTTTTAAATGTTATTTTTGCTTTAAAACATTCAGATTATTAAAATTCAAAATAACAAAGTACAAAAACATCAGAATTTTATTATATTAAAAAAAGGTTTTTTTAAACATTTATTTATTATTGAGAGACACAGAGAGACAGAGCATGAGCACGGGAGGGGCAGAGAGAGGAGTAGACACAGAATCTGAAGCAGGCTCCAGGCTCTGAGCTGTTAGCACAGAGCCCAACGCAGGTCTCGAACTCAGAAACCATGAGATCATGGCCTCAGCCAAAGTCAGACGGTTAACCGACTGAGCCACCCAGGCACTCCCCAAAATATCAGAATTTTAAATCAAAATTGTAGAAACAATGCAGGAAATACAAAGTTAGCCTTTAAAAACCAAATTGTCTTATTAAATATTTTTATACAAATAAAGTTATTCCCAATGCATTCCCAATTCATTGAGTATTGACAATGTAAAGAACCAGTTTTTCCATTCATTACACCTAGACAAATACACACATGATATAAAATTTCACGGTCAAAAGAATTGTTTAGCATTGCGGAATTTTTTTTCGGCCACTATGGGAAATTGTACTAAATCACCAATTGTTTCCACACCTTGAATCGGAACAGGTAAAGAGGCAATTAAAAAAAAAAAACCAAAAACATTCCTGCATGGTGCACCTGGGTGGCTCAGTTGGTTAAGTGTTTGACTCTTGATTTTGGCTCAGGTCAGGATCTCAGGGTTCATGCAGTTGGGCTCTGTGCGGACAGCACGGACCCTGCTTGGGATTCTCTCTCCCCTTCCCTCTGCCACTCCCTCTCCTTTTCTCTCCCGCTCAAAGTAAGTAAATAAACTTTAACAACAACAACAACAACAACAACAACAACAACAGTAAAAAGGAACATTCACTACTACTGGGAAATAATACTTGGTTATGCAAGAATATGTTGCACCTGTGCTAAAGAACTGAGCCACCCAGGTACCCCAAAACTCAGTAAGTATGTAATACTAACTCCCCGTTCTCCTTTGCCTCAACCCCTTGCAACAGCTCTTCTACTTTTTGTCTCTGATTTTAAATCCTTTAGGTACCTCAGATAGGTGGTATCACACAGTATTTATCTCTGTGATTTATGTATTTCAGTTAGTATAATGTCTTTGAGGCTTATCTATTGTGTAGCATGTGTCAGATTTTCCTTCCTTTTTAAGACTGAGCAATATTCCATTGTATGTATATGCCACATTTTGTTTGTCCATCCATCCTTCAATGAATGCTTGGGTTTTTCCCATCTCTTGGTGATTATGAATAATATTGCTGTGACTATGCGTATGCAAATATCTGCTCAAATCCTTGCTTTCAATTTTTTTGGTGCCTTTCCATTTGAGGACACAGAGCAAAAGATATGGAGTTTGAATAATGCTAGTTATAAAAGTAAATAGAGTTGTACTTAAAAATTTTTTTTAATGTTTTATTTTATTTTTGAGACAGAGAGAGACAAAGCATGAGCGGGGGAAGGTTAGAGAGAGAGGGAGACACAGAATCCGAAGCAGGCTCCAGGCTCTGAGCTGTCAGCACGGAGCCCGACGCGGGGCTCGAACTCGCAGACGGTAAGATCATGACCTGAGCCGAAGTCGGAAGCTCAACCGACTGAGCCACCCAGGCGCCCCAGGGTTGTACTTTTTTAAAGTTTATTTATTTATTCTATTTATTCTATTTAGAGAGAGAGAGCGAGCAAGCAGGGAAGGAGCAGAGAGAGAGGGAGAATCCCAAGCAGACTCCTCACCGTCAGCACAGAGCATGACAAGACACGAACCCACAAACTGCAAGATCATGACCTGAGCTGAAATCAAGAGTTGAATGCTCAATCAACTGAGCCACACAGGCACCCCTAGGGTTGTACTCTGTGATGAGGGCTGGATCTTGAAAGATAGAGAAATCTATGTGTTCTTTAATATATATATAGTGTGTGTGTGTGTGTGTGTGTGTGTGTGTGTGTGTGTGTAAAGAGAGAGAGAGAGAGAGAGAGAGAGAGAGATTTTCGCCAGGGCAGGACCCTTCTTGGATGGTTTTAATGGGCCTAAATATGTAAATGGTATTAGAACTGGGTGGGTACAGGGGCGCCTGGGTGGTTCAGTCCGTTGAACGTCTGACTTTGGCTCAGGTCATGATCTCACCGTCTGTGAGTTCGAGCCCTGTGTTGGGCTCTGTGCTGATAGCTCAGAGCCTGGAGCCTGCTTCTGATTCTGTGTCTCCCTCTTTCTCTGTCCCTCCCCTGCTCATGCTCTGTCTCTGTCTGTCAAAGATAAATAAACGTTAAAAAAAAAAAAGAACTGGATGGGTACAGCAATGAGTGTAGATAGAAAAGAGGTTGAAGGGCTGTGCCTGGGACAGCTAGAAATCGGAAAGAGAAGGGAGAGCAAGAAAAGAAACCACGAAGAAACACCAGGAAAGTATGGAGACTTGGAAGCCAAGTGAAATCCAATACCGGGGAATGATCAACAAGGCCAAATACTGCCAAGGGACTAAATAAAGGACTGAGAATTTGCCACTTGAGACAACAAAAGTAGAAATTACTGGTAACATTAAAAAAAAAAAAAGGCAGTTTCAGCGAGGACTGGGGATGAAAGCCTGGCTGTAAAGGGTTCAAGAGAGAATGAGAAGAAAGGGCAAATAGAGGATTTGGCCAGCTCTTTACAAGAGTTTTTCTACAAAAGAGAGCAGAGATGTGGGACGGAAACTAGGGGAGGATGTGGTGGAGTGAAAGAAGTCTTGTGGTTTTTGTCTGTTGTTGTCTTGTAACAGTGGCATGACCACTGATGGTTCTGCATCTCCAACCCTGCCCACAGACATATATCCAAGCGCATCCATTTGGATGTCTCATAGGGAAATTAAAATTAACCCGTCCCAAACAGAACTTTCGGTTCTCTCTCCCTCTTTTCCCAATCTGTTTCTTTCCTTAGTCTCCATCTTTCTCAGTAAGCATCTTTGCCAACCATTCAAACTGAAGGCCATTCCAGATTCCTCTCTTTCCCTCACTCCTCATAAACAAAGCATCGCCCTGTTGGTTCTGCTTCCAAAATGTATCCTTAATCTGTTCACCTTTACTACTGGGACTGCTGCAATAGCTTCTCTGTCTTCCTTCTTGCCTCCCACCACCTTTTCTCTACGTGGTGGCAGCAGGAGTGTAAATCAGATGATATCATATGACCACTTAACGCTTTTCGGTGGTTACCTGTCACACTTTAAATCCCCACTGTTTGCCTTGAGCTATAAAGTCCTATATTATCTGGCCCTTTTCTCCTTCTCCAACCTCATCTCCACCACCTGCCCTGCCTTGCACCACATTACAGAAACACTGACCTTCTTCCCACCCCACTGCATCCTGCCTTTTTTTTTAGGCCTAATTATTTTGTATGCCAAAGATACAAAAAAGTACAGAGAATTTTATAGAAAACCATGTGCCTATTACCTACATCTAACACATTAATGTTTAGCCACATCTGTCCATTAAAATATGTTGTTCTCTGAATCACTGTTAGCTGGGAAAGTGCCCAGCACATAATAGGTGCTAATCAATCAATGTTGATGTATGCAGCTTACTATGCTGATGTATGAAGTTTTAATTCATTCATTTACTGGCTGTATATTTTTTGTGTGTGAATATACCGTAATTTGTTTATCCATCTTTCTACTGTTGAACGTTTAGGCTGTTTCTGATATTTTATCATTATAATAGTGTTGCAATGAACATTGGCAACATAGTGTTTAAGAGGTCAGATTTGGTGGCTCGGGTGGGTTAAGCGTCTGACTTCAGCTCAGGTCTTGATCTCACCGTTTGTGAGTTCGAGCCTTGCGTCGGGCTCTGTGCTGACAGCTCAGAGCCTGGAGCCTGTTTCGGATTCTGTATCTCCCTCTCTCTCTCTGTTGCTCCCCTGCTTGTGCTCTGTCACTCAAAAATAAATAAACATTAACAAATTTTTTTAAGAGGTCAGATTCTATGGTAGTTTTTAAGTTTATTTATTTATTTTGAGAGAGAGCACTCAAGCTTGGGCGGGAGAGGGGCAGAGACAGAATCCCAAGCAGTCTCTATGCTGTCAGTGCAGAGCCCAATGCAGAATCCAACTCCTGGCAATCTCATGAACCATGAGATCATGACCTGAGCCAAAATCAAGAGCCAGTTGCTTAACCAGCTGAGCCACCCAGGCACCTCTAAGAGATCCGTTTCTGGAGCAGACTACTTGGGATTGAATTCCGGGCACCATAATTTCCAAGTTGTGTCACTTTGGTCAAGTTACTTAAAGTCTCCATGTCTGTTTCCTGAATTATAAAATGAGGGTAAAAATAGTAACTTTTCATGGTATTGTTAGTAGGATTAAATGGGTTAAAATATATAAAAAACCTTATCTCAATGAATATCAACTATTATTATTGTGAGGAATTGCTGAGTCACAGGACATGTGTATATTCAATTTTATTAAGTGATTACCAATTAATGCCTCCACCAGCAATATATAAGTTCCATATTTCTAAATCCTAAAACATGGTACTAATGGGTATAAAATTATGTGTGTGTATATATATATTATATATAGCATATATATTATATATGCATATATAATATATGTGCATATATGTGCAATATATAATATATATGCATATATGTGCATATATGCACATATAATATATATGCATATATAATATATATGCATATATAATATATATGTTATATGTAATATGTATATAATATATATATAAGTTTATTTAATCTCTACACCCAATATGGGGCTGGAACTCATGACCCTGAGATCAAAAGTCAAATGCTCTTCTGACTCATCCAGCCAGGTGCCCCATATATTGTTTTAACTTGTACCTTGCACAGTGAAGTTAAACATCTTTTCACGGGTTTATTGGCCATTCTTATTGATGTTTTGGTGAACTAGCTCTGTATATCCTTTATTTACTTTCCTACTGGATTGTTTGCTTTTTTTCCTTTTGATTTGGGTAACTTTTCGGATATTAATCTTTTGGCGGTTTTATATATTTGAATACCATCTAGTTTTTGGCTTGTCTTTTTGTTGCATCTTCTTAAACTTCTGTTGTTACAGAATTAACTAATTTTAATGCAGTCAAATCTAACAATATTTTCTCACACGGTTTGTGCTTTCTGAGTCTTATTTAAGAAATTCGTCCCTATTTTGATATCCTAAAGAAACATTTCCTGAAAAATATTTCGGGGCCTGTAATCCACCTGGGATTTATTTTTGGATATGGTTTAAAGTAGAAATCTAAATCTTTTTTCCTATTGAAAAAGTTGCCTCAGCCCCATTTCCTGTAGAGGTCATCCTTTCCCTACTGACTTGTAGTGCCCATTCTTATAAACCACCTTCCCACGGACCTGGTCTTCATAATCTTTGCTTATTTTCTTTCCACCGGGGGATCTTTATTCTCTCTTCCTTCCGATCGCAGCTTAAGCGTCAGGCCGCTCCTATCTAGGTTATGTCTACATGTATGTCCGGCTCGGTGACCCCGTGACTCCAGAGAGTCTGGAAAGGCTGAGAGAAGTAGGTGTTTGGCCAGCTGCCGCCAGGCTGTTGCCAGGGCGGCTGTCGGTGAGGCCGCCGAGAGGAGGAGCACCCAGAAACCCAGTGACGGAATCCGGCCCGCGCCCGCGTCGCCAAGGAGTGCGTCACCACGTGTGGTCGAACGGGGGCGGGGCCAGGGCTGAATCACGTGGCTTGGTTGCCTACGCGCTGCTGGGCCGTGGGAAGATGGCGGACGGAAAGGGAGAAGCCGCCGCCGCCGCCGGGGCCGGGGCTGAGGCTCCGGCAGGAGCCGGAGCCGGGGACGGAACCGAGACTGAGTCCATGGCTCGGGGTCATCGCCCTGCATCTCCGGCTCTGGGAGCCCCGGGACTGCGACCGTGTCTGTGGCAGCTGGAGACAGAGCTGAGGGAGCAGGAGGTGTCGGAGGTCTCATCTTTGAACTACTGCCGGAGCTTCTGCCAGGTGAGGGGCTGACTGGCTGGCTGAAGGCGGCGGGGTGGGGAGGCCAGGGGAAGAGGCCTCGGATCGGTTGCCGCAGCCGGGGCTGGACTGAGAGGCGCCACCTCCGTGTCTCGCCGCGCCCCCAGGCCGGGAAGGCCCAGCTCGGGAAGCTCGACCGCTGGCCCCCCTTCACCACTGCCCGACTTTGGTCACCGCCAGGGCGGGTTGCGCTGGGCCAGACTGAGAGCCCGGAGGGCGCCGGCGGCTCCCTGGAAGGGCCGTGCCCTGTCGCCGTTGCCTGTCCCCCTGCCGGGTGGTTGGTTGGAGCGCCATTGCCTCCGGAGAGATTGATTGCTCGTTCCTGCTGGGAGATCCTTTTTTGAGTGCAGATCTCCAAACTGGAAAACCTGAGTTTTCCTGAATAATCCGGAGATATGTGTTGGGGCCAGAGACTTCTCTTTGGAGTCAACGTCATCTGGGCCCCTAAAAGGTCTGACAGTTGGCTTTGAAAGGCGTCTTGGGCTTTCTCATTAGTGATTGCGGAGCCCATTGGTTGGTTGTGTTTTTTTTTTTTTTTTTTCTTATTTTTATTTATTTTTGAGAGGCGGGGTGGGGAGACTTTTAAGCTGTTCTTTCTCTTCTTCTGGATTCCTTTGAGGATTGTGCTATCAGCAGTGAGGCTAGTGAGCTAGTGGTGGCTATTTAGGGTCTTTGAGTGGAAGAGGATTGAGAAAGATGTGGAGTGTGGTGTCTTGGCAGTGGTATGACCATTTCTGTGCTATAGTGGGTCCTAACCTGTGGTTACGTACATATTTATTGGTATGTTTATAGTCTCCATGGTCACTTCCAGATTTTTGTCTATAAATTTAAAGATATGCCATTATTATTTCTACTTCTGCTATTCTATCGGGTTTCAGGACCAACCCTCTGCTCCTCACCTGGTGTATCTGAGAGAAGGCAAAATAATGGTAGTATGTTGGTACTTGGACTCTTGATGAGTAGTTGAGTGTGCCGAATACATTGCGCTGTTGCAAAGTTGTAATTGGGGGGAACAATTTGCTCTCTTAGTCCAGTGGAAAATAAAAAATTGGCTTGCTTTCTTGCTTTTCTCCTTCCTCTTTGCTGAGCAAGAGACACCTCATCTCTTTGAATGGAATTTTGTCCATGCTCATCTTTTCTATACATTGTATCAATTAGCAGTTTTTATGTCTACAACCTGCAGCATTTGTCTGCACTAGGAAGTGTCCTGGTGTAATTCTTCTTTGCTTCTATGCTAGTAATGAGCATTGGTGCTTAATACATTTATTCTGCGAACTTTTACTGACTGCATTGGATGATGCCAGGCACTTCCTCGAGTGCTGAGGAAACGTAAGACAGCACTTACCCTTGATGAGCTTACAGTTGGAAGGAGGTGGTAGACGTAACAGTATTTCCAGAACAGTTTTGGTAATGATGGAAAAGGAGGTGTTGTAGAGACAGTGGTAAGGGGATAGCCATCATGGCACATCCTAATGGAATGGAATGACAATTAACTAGTAAAAACAAATTGAAAGTTTGACTGTGGACCGTACTGTGTACTTAGAAGTAACTGGGAGAGGCCTCTTTAGATAGGGTGGTCCAGGAAGGCCCTAAGGCTGAAAGGTAAAAAATGAGTCTTGGGACTGTTGGGGGAGGGGAAGGGAGCATTTGAATGCCAAAGGTAGAGATGAGAAGGAAAATTGAAGCTTTGGGAGAATGGGAAGCTGATTGGACAGGAGTAGTGGGGAGGACGACAGGAGAAGAAATCTGGGTTTGGGGAAGTCTTCTAAGCTTGTGGTATTATCTTAGAAAGATAACAAGAATGGATGTAACTACTTAAGTTGAAGCTTGTCAGAGGATACCATGTATATATCTACATATCTATATATTTTGCTTTATGCCTAGTGCTTGCAGCCCTCATCTCATTTTAACTGAATGTTTTAATGTCTTGAGTCTTGGTGACACCTAGAAATGTAAGGGCACAGAGGAATTTAAAAAGCAAAGTACTTCTGTAATTTGTCTTTTCTGTGAAGATTTCCTTTGGCCTGAGGTTTTTCCCCAAACACTTTTTTGGACGAATAAATGTAATAAGATGTTCCTGTAATCATGATGTGTTATAATAGGAAGCACATTGGATTGGGAGCTAGTTGGGTCCCATTTGTGACTCTACCGCTTATTAGTTAATAACCTTGGACACACTGTGCCTATGGAATTTATTTTGTTTCCTGGCCTTTATCTCCTTATAATGCTTTATACAAACAGTAGAAGAGAAAGTTTATATACAACTCTTCACGATATTTGTCAGAATATTTTGGTCACATTTTTTCCCAGTAGTCCAGATAAAATCAACTCATGGTGCCCTTGTTCACCAAATACAGAAAAAAAATTCAACATTTTATGATGAAGGAGGAACAATTTCACCATTCAGATTTGGTTGGATAGCTCTTGGTTTCACATTTGAAAGGCAGAATAAGATTTATTCATCCACTCTTTGTGGTGTGCCTGACATTGCACTAAGTGCTGGATATAGGAACATGCCCTCTAGGAGCACTTAATGTGTAAAGATAGGTAGTAGCATCATAAAGGCTTGATTTGTGCTCTCCGGGATACTTAACTGCCACAAAAGTATTTTCATCAGGTATTTAGTTTAGAAATCTAGAGATTTAGATGTACCAAGCACATCCCTCCTGCAACAGGCTGGGACCATATTCTCTCCAGCTCTTGCAGTACTTAAAAGAAATGGGTCTATCTTTGGAATTGCACCAAATCAAGAAATAAACCAACATATGAAAGGATAGAGTAGCTTGTCTCATTCTGGGCATGTTTTCAATTTTCAGAAGTTTGTGAAGATGATAAAAATGAAACTTGAAAAGTAATAGTTACTAAGAAAATGATACTTAGATCAACTTGTGTTCAGTGAGCATTTGTATTCAATGACAATGGGATGTGGCTTTTCCCTCTTTTCCCTCAATTTCTTTTCTGAAAACACTGTCTGCCAAACAGTGTGGATGAGATTAACTCCAGAAAATAGTCTTTCTTTGTTTTGTTGAAAAATTGATGGCTATCCTCTCAAGTTTTTGCTATATTTGGGGAATCAAGATTCCTAAAGTTTTACAACTGGTAGTTCTATTTGTAATACAAATTTTGAAAGCTTTTTAAGTAACATTAACAGACTTGAAATTATTGGGTGAATGATTATACTTTGAGAATACCAGGCAAAGTAGTTTTATGAATAAATCTTGTTGATATGAAACTTTTAGGTTCTAGACTAATAGTGACTTTATAGATTTTTAAGTGTTAAAGTAAGTAAGTACTGCATATATTTCAGTTTCTCCTGGATTTGTGATTGAATGCAAAGGGTCTGCTGGCTTCACCATTTAAACTAGCTATGTGACCTTGGGTACGTTATTTTCTTTAACCCTTAGTTTTCTCATTGGTAAATGGAACAATAATAGTACTTACTATTATCTATGTAAACATATTGTTTATGGACTAAATAAGACAATCTAAAAAACAGTGTTCCCGGAATTGTCCTAGTTTTCCAGATTTCTTAGCCTTCGAATAGAAAGTCTTCACCCCCTTACCTCCAGTTTACTTTTCAGCTCTTACCTAGCCAATCCCATCACCATAATCCTACTCTTATTCAGAGGTATTTTACTTGGAGTCCTTGGACCAAAATTTCTCCAAGTGCATTATTTTGGGAAAGCTGACTTTAATTTTCATTTGATGCCTCAAGATCCAAGGTACATATTAGGCTTCGGTAAATATTTACCAATTGATTGATCTCCAAAAGGATACTTTAGCAAGATCTCAGGTCAGGTAGTCTGCCTTTGCCTTTCATTGTGCTGTTCTCTCCTTTTTTCTCTCATTTTCTTTATGGCGAATTTTCCTTGTTTAGGGCCCAGTGCAAACACCGTCTCCTCTGTGAAGCTTTCTCTAATTTCTCTAGACTTCCTCTTAGATGTTTGTCTTCTTTTGATGCTTTGTACATACTTTTAACTCTTGCTTTTCTTGCTGTCACTGGCTTAGTCCAGGTTTCATAAATAATGTCCTGTTGCAACAATCTCTTCACCAAGCTCCCTTGCTTTCTGACTGACTTTATCTACACTCCATTCTGGTATTCTTTCTAAATTGTAAATATAATCTCATTAGTCACTTTGTTCCCTGAAATTCTTCAATGGTTTCTTACCCCAAAGACAAGATAGAATTCAGACTTACCAGCCTCACCTGGCAGACAAAGCCTTTTAGAATTTGGACACTGCCCCCACTCCCCTTCCCCAGCTCCCACCTTTCCAACCTTTTTTCTTTTTTTTTTTAAATACCTTTACTACAGTATCCATCTCTAAGTCTGCCTGATTAACCTAGGGTCCTCCCTTCTCCATCTGCTTATTTATCCTTTAAGACCAGCTCAAACATTAAGTCTTTGAGAAGTGTTTTATGATTGCAGCAGACAGAATGAGGTGATTCTTCGTGTACTCCAGTAGCATCTTGTACATAATTGTGGTACCTGAATAGTTGTTTCCATGTTTGTCTCTTGTATTGGCTAGCAAACCAACAAGAGTAGAGGTCTTAGTCTTTTTTTGTATACTTGGCACCTAGCAGTTAATACAATGCCTGGCACACAAAGCTAATTTGTTGAATGAGTTATATTGTAGAACTTCATGATATACTGAAGAGGTTAGTACTTCAAAAGAAACACTTGATGTAAAATCTGATGTAAAAAGCAACTTTATCATAAGAAACAGGATAAAGGAACAGGATAGACACTCTTTGCTCATTTCTTGGAGGCGTACTTGTGAACTTAGCCTACATTCATACAATGTACACATTTATATGTGTGGAATGAGGAGTAGTGTTGTTGGAGGGAGAAAATTAGAGGCATTATAGCATTGAAGAAGAGTTAGCAGCCTAATAAGGCAACAGTTTGGAAATGTTGAGATGGGGAGGATCAGTTAATTCCTTGAGATTGGTGACCATGAAAACTCTTGAGATTTACTTCTTATTTTAAAGGATTTTTAATACATTACCTTTCTTTTTGTGCATTCTAAATAGAAACTAGATGACAGGTGGTTATAATGGCATAAACTAGCTTTGTACTGCATATGACCAAAACATAATTATAAATGTGACTATGAAGCAGTGGGAATTTTGGATGCTGTCATTTACTTGGTACCACCCAGTCTCTTTCATACTAGTGATTTTTGTGTCTACCTGTGCTTCATGCTCTTCTGAACAATTTTAATAAAAAATCTAAGTAGAAAGCACCACTTATTTCAAGCCTGCAAAGGCATTGGTCAACTAAAGTGTGCTTTGTTTTCACTTAGTTCTAGACACCTGTCACCTCTCCCAGAGGCCTTCCTTGACTGACTTGTCTAAAACAACACTTCCCCATCATCTTCAACTCCTGAACACTGCTTTATATTTCTCTAAATCACCGACTGCTATCTGATGTCTATGACAAATATGTCTATTTATCTGTCTCTGCACCTGGAATGTAAGCATCAAGAGGGTGTTGACTGTTTTGTTTACCCAGTGCCTAGAATTGTCCCTGGCGCTTAATGGGTACTCAGTCAATATTTGTTGATCTTTTATCTCCTTCCTTCCTTAAATCTCTGACTAGACTTCTTAAGAGTAACAAGTCTTACCTTTCTTTATTAAGAAATAGGGACATGTTTTGGTCAGCCAGTTTATGCTGCTTCCGAACAGGGATCAGGTCTTACTGTTCTTTGTATCCTAATTACTAAAGAGTAGAACTAACTTTTATTTATGGTTTCTTTTTTTTTTTTTAATGTTTATTTTTGAGAGGGGGAGGGGCAGAGAGAGAAGGAGACAGAGAATCTGAAACAGGCTCCAGGCTCTGAGCTGTCAGCACAGAGCCTGACATGGGGCACGAATTATGGACAGGACATTATGCCCTGAGCTGAAGTCGGAGCTTACTGAGCCACCCAGGTGCCCCTTATTTATGTTTTCTAAGAATTTCCCATGGTTGCTTGTATTCCACAAATATTTAAAGAGATTTTCAACAGGGTTTGCTTAGCCAGGTTGAAACATTTATTTTGGATATGGTTGATATCATACTGGGAAATTTGAACGTAGATAAGGGATTGAGCAAGATTGTATACAAAAAAATAGATTCCTAAAACTTTTGTTGATCCCTAAAGCCAACATATAAACCATTACATGAAAAATTAGAGGGGTTATTTATTTATCTGTCAATCTTTCTATCTATCTATCAACTAATCAATCATCTTTTATGTGCCAAGCACTCAGGTAGATGGTGTTGTTTTTTATTTTCATTTTACAGATAGAAAACTGAGGCTCAGGGAAATAAACTTTCCCGGGGTCACACAGCGAGTAAGCTGTGACAGAGTCTTCAGATTCCAAAGTCCATGCTCTTTTTCCTATATCAGCATTTCCTAAACTGTTTTGTTCCATGAGTTATATGTATTAGTAAGTACTTACTGAATTAAGGATTCTGTGTTCATGTAAGTTAGGATAATGTTGGGATAAATATTTTTTTATGTGTCATATATGTTAAGATGCATTGTGAACCTCCTAGAGAGACATCGTTATACAGCATTTGCCAAACTTAGCAGGTCTGGGACATTTAATATTTTGCTGTGTTCTAAACCTGATATCATCCCCAAATTACATGTTTTTCTTTCATTATAGTAAAGCAAAACACTATGTGGAAGAGTGGATTGCTTTATGTTTCTATATACCACTGAATTTTGATTCCCTACTTTCAGCCTAAAACATGACTGTGAGCTTTTTATGAAAAAAATTTCCCTCCAAGTTTTTGCAGGTTTTGAATTATACTTATTGTCACATATGAAAAGTATTTCAATGTATTATAACTTTTGTAAATTGGAAATGAATACTATTTAGACATATCTTGAGGTCAAGGTTATTCATCTGGGTTTACCTTTATCTCTGCAGCATAGCTAGCTTGGGAACTAATGTATTTGTCTATTTCTTCTCGCTTTTGTGCTATGTCTGAATTCTTTAATTTTTTTTTTTTAAATGCCTTTCTTGTCCTTTTTGGGAGGGATCTATTAGTTCAGCATGCTGACATTTGATTTCATAGTATTTTTACTCCGAAGGAAATAGTCGGAGTGTGTCACATTAGCCAGCACAATAATGCTTTATTAATATGGACACGTGTTAAGAATTATTACTGGGTATATTGGAATGAATGGCCTAGCTTGGGAATTGCATTTTTGTGATACATGGTTATATAAAATAGGTGTATTTTTATTCATAATTTCATTTACTTTAATTTGCTTTTTTAACATATATGCTTAGAATACATAAAGTATCTTAAAATAATAAAACTGAATATATATATGTATATATAGATAGATATATATTTAAAGTTTTGTGACTCCTGCCTAGTATGTGCTCATTCTAAAAGCTTAAGACAAGATGTCTAAGTGCAGAAAGTGAAACCGCCATGTAATCTCACTGTGAATAGCTTGATGTATTGTTCTGATTTTTGGGAAAATATGTATATAGTATACGTGTATATATAAGGATTAAACCTAAAAAAACTATTTGAGTATAGTTGACACACAGTGTTACATTAGTTTCAGATGTACAACATAGTAATTCAGCTTCTCTATATGTTATGCTATGCTTACTCCAAGTGTAGCTACCATCTGTCACCATACAATGCTATTATAGTGTCACTGAGTATATTCCCTTTACTGTGCCTTTTATTCTCATGACTTATTCATTCTATAACTGGAAGTCTGTATCTCCCATCCCCTCACCCTTTTTTTCCTTTGCCCTACCTCCCTTCCCCCTGGCAACCATCTATTTGTTCTTTGTATTTATAGGTCCAGTTCTGCTTTTTGTTTGTTCATTTGTTTTGTTTTTTAGAATCCACATATGAGTGAAATCATAAGTTAGTTTTCTTTCTCAATCTGCCCTATTTTAATTAACATAATACCCTCTAGGTCTGTCCATGTTGCACATAGCAAGGTCTTATCCTTTTTTATGGCTGTGTAGTATTCCATTGTATGTATATGCATTTGTCTGTTAATGGCCACTTAAGTTGCTTCTATATCTTTTTTTTTAAATATTTATTTTTGAGAGAGAGACAGAGCATGAACAGGGGAGGGGCAGAGAGAGAGGGAGACACAAAATGTGAAGCAAGCTCTAGGCTCTGAGCTGTCAGCACAGGGCCTGATGTGGGGCTCAGACCCACGAACTGTGAGATCAAGACCTGAGCCCAAGTCGGTTGCTAAATCGACTGAGCTACCCAGGCATCCCTGTGTCTTGGTTATTGTAAATAATGCTGCAGTAAACTTAGGAGTGTCTATCTTTTTGAGTTAATGTTTTTTCCTTAGGTAAATACCCAGAAGTGGAATTATTGGATCAAATGGTATGTCATTTTTTTTAAGATTTTTTTTTTTAAGTTTATTTATCTTTGCGGCGGGGGGGGGGGGGTTGAGGGAAAGAGAGGGAATTCCATGAGAGATCATGAGCTGAGCTGAAATCAAGAGTCAGATGCTTAACCAACTGAGCCACCCAGGTGCCCACTGCATCAAATGGTACTTCTAATTTTAGTTTTTGAGGAGCCTCCATACTGTTTTCCACAGCGGCTCTACCAATTTACATTCCCATGGTGTACAAGGGTTCCTTTTTCTCCAGCATTTATTATATCTTGTCTTTTTGGTTCTAGCCAATCTGACAGATGTAAGGTGATATCTCATTGTGGTTTTGATTAGCATTTCCCTGATGATTAGAGATGTTGAGCAATTTTTCATGTGTCTGTTGACCATCTGTAGGTTTTCTTTGGAGAAATGTCTGTTCGGGTCCTCTACCCATTTTTTATTTGGATTTGTTTGTTTTTTGGTGTTGAATTGTATAAGTTGTTTATATATTTGAGATATTAACCCCTTATCAGATATGTCATTTGCAAATATCTTCTCCCATTCAGTAGGTTGCCTCTTTGTTTTGTTGACTTATTCCTTCGAAATGCAAAAGGATGTAGTCCCAGGAGTTTACTTTTGCTTTTGTTTCCCTTGCCTTAGGAGATATATCTAGAAAAATGTTGGTGGGGCTGACGTTAGAGAAATTAATGTCTGTATTCTTTTCTAGGATTCTAGGATATTTAGGTCCTTAATCCATTTTGAGTTTATTTTTGTGTATGTTAGAGAGTGGTCCAGTTTCATTCTTTTGCATGTAGTTGTCCAGTTTTCCCAGCACCATTTACTGAAGAGACTGTCTTTTCTCCGTTGCATATTCTTGCCTCCTTTGTTATAGATTAATTGACCATATAAGCGTGCATGTATTTCTGGACTCTTTATATTGTTCCGTTGATCTGTGTGTCTGTATTTATGCCAGTATCATACTGTTTTGATCACTTCAGCTTTGTAGTATATGTTGAAATCTGGAATTATGATACCTCCACCTTTGTTTTTCTTTCTCAAGATTGCTTAAATATTGGATTTTTTAATTGTCCAAGAAATGCATGTAAAAAAAATTAGAATAATGTAAAAGAAGAGAGTAAAGGATGAAAACTGTCACATACACCCTAATACTTCAGTACTACATTTTTCTAGGTTAATAGTTTTCTTAGGTTAACAGTTTGGGAATATATACTTAGAGAATTTTTCTATATATGTATATATTTTTAGAAAAATAATGTTGAGCTTATATATTAAAACTTAATATATTGATATTGTAGATAATCTGTCTTGTGGAATACACACGTTTGTTACTTTAAAAAATTGTATAATATTTTACTGTAAACTGCCTTGATTTTAAATATTTTTAAAAATGTTTTTCATGTTTATTTTTAAGAGAGAGAGACAGTGTGAGTAGGGAAGGGTCAGGGAGAGGGAGACACAGAATCTGAAGCAGGCTCCAGGCTCTGAGCCAACAGCACAGAGTCTGACGCGGGGTTCGAATTCTCGGACCGCGAGATCATGACCTGAGCCGAAGTTGGACGCTTAACTGACTGAGCCACTCAGGTGCCCCGAAAACTGCCTTGATTTTAAATTCTGCAGGTAGCAAAACCTTCAACACTCTTAATTGAAAAAAAATTTTTTTTTACCTAGAAAAATACATATTGCTACAGAAAGGAAAAAATAAAAGCCCTTTTCTGCCTTCAGTCCCTCCAGTCACTCCCCAAAAGAGTTAAGTCTCTTGTGTATTCTTAAAATCTCAAATACTCTTCTGTGATTTATATTTTAATTTAATGAGAACAATTTTCTATATTGACACACATTGAGCATGTACCATAATTAAACCATTGTGTTCTTTTTTATTGTTATCATAAGTAAGGTTGCAGTGAATATCCTTAAACATCAAACACTAGTTATTTATACCTATAGCATAAATTCTTGGAATTGAAATTACTGTATTAAAGAGAATGTTTATTTTAAATTTTGGTGGATACTAGCCTACAAAAAGTTGAGTAGCATTTGTATGTTTTTCATGTGTATTAGATATTTGAATTTTTTTTTCTGTGAGGTTTGTCTTTACTATTTTTTACATAACTGTATTTTAAAGTATTCCCGGCTAAAAGTCATTAAAATTTGATTGTGTTTAATCATTGAGTATGATCCTGTAATCTTAAGATCCCATGCTGCTTTGAGGTTCTCAAGAATCTGAAGCCATTGGAATGTATGATACAAATTAGTGATTGTTGCTGTGAGAAATTTGTCGGTCTACTCATTTCCAACAGACATTTATTGATGTTTATATATCAATGCTATTAAACTCTAGGAAGACTTAAGTCATAGCTGAATAACTGGAAAGGCCCTAGTGCTTTCCATTAGCTAAATTTTTCTTATATTGTTATTTTTATGTTACCAAATAAGGTGTCACTGAATGTATGTATGACCTTGGGCCAAATCAGTTTGTTTTGGGGACTTCAGATTGCTGCTCAAATCAGATGATCTTTAAGGTTTGATTCTCCTTAGAAATTATATAATTCGTTTGAAAAATGTTTGCTAAGGATTATTTTCTAAGTCATCTCCGACTTTGGTCTTATGTATCCTTATTGAAATAAATGAATAATGTTTTATTTATGCAGTACCTATATGTTATAAGCAACCACAGAAAAACATAAAAGTGGTAAGATTTTTGAAAGTCATTTAAATAAGTGTTAGTATTATGTTTCTGCCCCCAATGGGTTATTACTTCTCTCTGTAGGGTAAATGCCTATCCCAGTGGAAACCACTCTACTGATTTGAACTGAAGTTATTTGTTTACATTAGTTATGTTTACTATCCTTATTTGGCTTCTTTCTTCAAAGTGAAATCTTGATTATAGTCTTTAAGGGTCTTGGAAAATGAAAATGTTAAATCTAGAACAAATGATCCCATAAAGTTCTAACAGTAAGTGTGGATACGACATCAAATTTGGGCAGTCTTAATGTTTTACTATCTTATGACATGAAGAACATATCTAATAGAAAGTAGATTTGAAGTTAGGAGATTTCATTCTAACAATCTTGTGACTTTAAACTTTGCCTTGGAGCTCTATTCTTGTCTCTAAAATTGGGGGTAATAGAAAGCTCCCTGATAGGTGGTTGTGAATATCAGGTGGGACAGTATAACACTGCTCTTAGCATAACTTTTGGTAGCAGATAGGTACCTAGTGTATCAATTTCTTTATATCCATTTCATCACGAATAATGTTTTAAAGAAATATTTCATGTAGAGCAGCTTTCCACCATTTTCCTGTCAATGTACAGCCCATTGGGGAAAAAAAAAAGGTTTCCTAGATGTTTATAGAGCATTTGCTAATATAGTTTTAGAGAGCCTATGATGAGCTTTGTAGATTGGAAGTGTAATTTACAGTAAATTTCTTTTATGTTGAAACAATATGGATGTCCTTTGGGATCCACATATAGTGGATATAATGGATTTGACCTGTTGTAACTAACAAATCATTCTATATAAAAATTTCTTTGATTCATTTGACTACTGGTTTTAACTTGGCTTATTATTTGCCATTTAAATTATGTATTTCATTTTATTGAAATCTGTGCATATCAAAAGTGATTTGAGGGGTGCCTGGGTAGCTCCTCAGTTGGTTAAGCATCCAGCTCTTGATTTGGGCTCAGGTTGTGATCTCATGATTCTTGAGATAGAGCCCCAGGTCAGGCTCTGCACTGGCAGCACGGAACGTGCTTGGAATTCTCTCTCTCCCTCTGCCCCCTGCCCCCACTCGCAATCCCTCTGTGTCTGTCTGTCTGTTTCTCTCTTTCAAAATAAATAATTAAACTTTTTTAAAAAGTGATTTGAATTTATAACACGTTGGATTTGAGTCCCTGAAAAAAGGTGGCCATGTTTTTATAAACATGTTTGAGGGAAGAATAGAAGTTATTTAGTTCAGTCCCCTTTCAGCTTAAAACTTTTAAGGGGGAAACTCCCTCTCAGTGTAGGATGTTAGCTGGGGATAAGAATAGGTGATAATATCAATAAAATTCTGAATGTTGACATATCTATTTACCACCAAACAAAATTCATGACTAGTGTGTCATTAATCTGATGTGAACACCCTTGTAAAAAATAAGGTTTAAGCATTTTCTTTTATTTATTTATTTATTTATTTATTTATTTATTTATTTATAAGCATTTTCTTTTAAAAACTCCCAGAAGTGCAGTTTGGTCAACATTATGCTGCTCTCCTCCTTTACAAGGATTTGAATGAAGCAGTAAGAATTTGGAACCAAATCTACTTAGTTGAATCTGTTTTGTTTTGTTTTGTTTTTTTAATTTTTTTTTAATGTTTATTTTTGAGAGAGAGAGAGAGACAGAGCATGAGCAGGAGAGGGAAAGAGAAAGAGGGAGACACAGAATCCGAAGCAGGCTCCAGGCTCTGAGCTGTCAGCACAGAGCCAGACGCAGGGCTTGAACTCATGAACTATGAGATCATAACCTGAGCAGAAGTTGGACACTCAACCAACTGAGCCACCCAGGTACCCCAAATCTGTTTTAATGTACAATTGTTTCACTCTCTTCAAAGATATGTATCTGAGAAACTATCTTAATCAAACTTCAAAAATAATTTAGCATATCCTTTAATAATAGTGCGAAGCCTCAAAAGCAAGTAATTATAAGAATACTTGCTATATACTACTCAGTATGCTGGATTCTGATCTGCACTGATGACAAAACAGATGTGGTTCTTGCCCTCTGGGTTTATTATCTAGTGGAGAAGATAAACGTTAAACAATTTTTGTATTATGTTTGCTTATTGATACAGTAGAGCAGTAGTCAGTGTTTGATCATATATATTTATCCACCTTCCAATTAGTTTGTCCTTAGGTAAGAGGAACATAAGTGAAACAGGAACTGTTATTATTGCATAATAATTTTGAGGTCTAATATAAGTGGTTTTAAATATTTGAACATTGAATATTTGAATATTGAACATGATTTCTCTTTTCCAATTAGTATAGATTATAAAGAAACAATTTTTCATGCCACTTTTCTATAATCAGTTTCATTGATCTTGGTTGCCAAATTGAAAATTTGAAGCAAGTATATTTTTAAGAAGGGAAGACCTGGGGCGCCTGGGTGGCTCAGTTGGTTGAGCGTCTGACTTCGGCTCAGGTCATGATCTCACAGTTCGTGGGTTCGAGCCCCGCATCAGGCTCTGTGCTGACCGCTTGCTCAGAGCCTGAAGCTTGCTTCAGATTCTGTGTCTCCTACTCTCCCTGCCCCTCCCCCGTTCACGCTTTGTCTCACTCTGTTTCTCAAAAATAAATGTAAAAAAAAAAAATTAAAAAAAGAAGGGAAGACCTTACTAATTTAAGGGGGAATAGAATGCCAGAAATCTTTTTTATTTTAGGTTTGGAAATGCCAAAAAATAAATACCCTTTGAACGTCCCAAAACCATAAGACATCTGAGCCCAGGAGATTATTATAAAGAATTAGAAAGCTTTTGTTTATGTTTATAAAGCATTTGTACCAAATTATTTATAGGGGTTATTTGGATGTGGGGAATGGGAGTAAAATTAGATGGAATACAGTTGTGATTTTTCACTTCTTTATTGCGTACAAAATTTTAATGTGGTGGGATTGTAGGTGAATTCTACCTTTTTGCTGTATTTCAGTATTTTTTCAAATAAAATTTAAACAGATGATAAGGTAGTGCTATATGTATTGATAGGAAAGGATACCCAAGATGTTCTTTTTTTAAAGAAAAGAAAATTATCTCGTTATATAAAGCAGTGGTATATAGAAAAAGTTTTGAATTACTAAAATGTTATGTGTTGCATTTCAGTCAAGATTTAGTGGAACATCCATTTTTCTTGTGTTTTTATACAGTTTTTACTTAACCTGTTACCCTTTTATATCATTTTCAAAATATTTTTTAAATGTGTATTTATTCTGAGAGAGAGAGAGCACGAGCACATGAGCAGGGTAGGGACCGAGAGAGAGGGAGAGAGAATTCCAAGCCACTTCCATGCTGTCAGCATAGACCCCAGTGCGGGGCACAATCCCACAATCCTGGGATCATGGACTGAGCTGAAACCAAGAGTTGGGTGCTTAACCAACTGAGCTGCCCAGGTGCCCCTCTAAAATATTTTAATTTTAAGCAATTTTTACATCCAACTTGGGACCCAAACTTAACCTGGAGATCAGCTCACCAACTGAGCCAGCCAGGTGCCCCTATCTGTTACCCTTTCAAATTAATTTTCATTTTATCCTCTGTTGTTGTTGTTGTTGTTGTTGTTTGTTGTTGTTTTTGTTTTGTGTGTGTGTGTGTGTGTGTGTGTGTGTGTGTGTGTGTGTGTTTTAAGTATTTGTCTTTGTTTCTCTCCCTTCTGTTTCCTAGCCCTTGTGTCTTTTTCTTGTTTTACTCGCTTGCTTTGGATCTGAAGGAATACCACCCTCTGGTAGCTTTCTGAGATCTCTCCTATCTCTTGTTTGTGTTAGACTGGGTGTAGGAATCTAGGTTGAAAATCAGTTTTGCTCAGAATTTTGCAGCATATGTTAAAAACAAAATATCTCCAACATACAAAGTAGTAAAGAGTATATTAAAATGAACATGACCTAAGAAATAAAATGATAGAGACTACCTATGTACCCTTTCATAGATTCATTTGCCTCCTACCACCATCCTGATTTTGGTATTTAATCATTGTCCTGAATCTCTTTACTTAGTATTTGTGCATCTTAACACATTTATGTGTTTTCTGCTTTACTTAAATGGTGTACTATATTCTGAAGCTTTTCTTTCTTTCTTTTTTTCTTTCTTTCTTTCTTTCTTTCTTTCCTTCTTTCCTTCTTTCGAGAGAGAAAGAAAAAGAGAGAGGGCACAAGTGAGTGAGGGCAGAAAGAGAGAAGTGGGGCTCACCCAAAGTGGGGCTCTAGTTCACCTGAAGCAGGACTCAAACTCATGAACCGTGAGACCCAGGCCGAAGTCAGGTGCTTAACCAACTAAGCCACCCAGGTACCCTCTTCTGAAGCTTTTTAAATTCAACATAATGGAAAAATAAAATACATGTAAGAGAATGTTTCTAAGATATATCTGTATTGGCATGGATAGCTTTGGTACCTTCATTTTTCAGTGATGTATAGTATTTTATTATATAAATATAACTCATTTGTCCATTCTTTTATTAATGGACTTAGAGGCATTTGTTTTTATTTATTTATTTTTATTTTTTAATGCCTTTTTTTTTTTTGAGAGAGAGAGAGAGCGAGCGAGCAAGCATGATTGGGGGAGGGGCAGAGAGAGAGGGAGACACAGAATCCAAGGCAGGCTCCAGGCTCTGAGCTGTCAGCACAGAGCTCAGCATAGTGCTGGAACTCAACAAACTGTGAGATCATGACCTGAGCCAAAGTTGGACACTTAACCAACTGAGCCACCCAGGCACCCTGAGGCATTTGTTTACATTGACTGTTGGGGTTGACATTTTCCCAATGTATCTTGATACATTGGTACAAGAATTTCTTTAGGGTATATGCTTAAAGTAGAGTTGCTGAGTTCATATATAGACCTGCCTTCAACTATAATACTGCCAAGTTATTCTCTAAAGTATTTGTAGCAATTTATGCCAGTTATTCATGTATGAAAGTTAACATTGCCCCACATTCTTGCCAGTAATTGGTGTAGTTCGTTTAATTTTAGCCATTCTGGTGGGTGGACTGTGGTATCTCATTGTGGTTTTAATTTGTTTCTTTTTTCTGTTTACTTGTAAGGAGTTACCTGTTTAGTTATATTTATTGCTATTCATATTTCCTCTTCTGTGAATTGCCTTTTCTTGTTTTTTGCTCATTTTTTAGTTGCGTTATTTGCCTTAAAAATTTTTTTTAATGTTTATTTTTGACAGAGACAGAGACAGAGACAGAGCCTGAGTAGGGGAGGGGCAGAGAGTGAGGGAGACACAGAATCTGAAGCATGCTCCAGGCTCCAAACTGACAGCACATAGCCGGAGGCGGGGCTCAAACCCACGAACAAGGGAGACCACGACCTGAGCCAAAAAATTTTTTTAAGATTTTATATTTAAGTAATCTCCACACCCAATATGGGGCTCAAACTCACAACCCCAAGATCAAGAGTCACATGCTCTACCGACTGAGCTGACTGTCTTTTACTTTATAGTTTTTATGAAATTTTGTATTATGAAATATGAATCTTTTGCTGGCCATATACCTTGGAATTATCTTCTCTCCAATTTATCTTTTCATTTTTTTTATATTTATGCACAGAGGTTTTACATTTTTTACAGTAAAAATTATAAATCTGACAACTGAAACGTAAAATTTATTTAAATTATTTTTATGATTTTGTGTACTTCTTGGCCCATGTCTTTTTTTTAAATTTATTTTATTTTTGGGGTGCCTAGGTGGCTCAGTTGGTTAAGCATCCAGCTCTTTTTTTTAATGTTTAGTGCGCATGCTAAACACACACACACACACACACACACACACACACACACACACAGTGGGAGAGGGGCAGAGAGAGAGGGAGACACAGAATCTGAAGCAGGCTCCAGGCTCTAGGCTCCAAGCTCCTGAGTTGTCAGCACAGAGCCTGATGTTGGGCTTGAACCCACAAACTGTGAGATCATGATCTAAGCTGAAGTGTTGATGCTTAACTGACAGAGCCGCCCAGGTGCCCTAGCATCCAGCTCTTGAGTTTGGCTCAGGTTATGAGCTCACAGTTGTGAGATCAAGCCCCATGTTGGGCTCTGCACTGAGTGTGGAGCCTGCTTAAGATTCTCTCTCTCCCTCTGCCCTTCTCCCCTGCTTGCACTGTCTCTCTCAAAGAAATAAAAATAAGTTTTAAAAAAGATTTTTAAGTACTCTCTACACCCAACATGGGACTTGAACTCACAAACCTGAGATCAAGAGTTACATGCTCCACCGATTGAGCCAGCCAGATGCCTCCTGGGCCATATGTCTTTTTAAAAACAACTTTATTGAGGGGCACCTGGATGGCTCAGTTGGGTAAGCATCTGACTTTTTTTTTTTTTAATGTTTTTATTTATTTTTGAGACAGAGAGAGACAGAGCATGAGCAGGAGAGGGGCAGAGAAAGAGGGAGACACAGAATCTGAAGCAGGCTCCAGGCTCTGTGCTGTCAGCACAGAGCCCGATGTGGGGCTTGAACTCACGGACCATGAGATCATGACCTGAGCTGAAGTTGGACGCCCAACCAACTGAGCCACCCAGGCGCCCGCATCTGACTCTTAATTTGGGGTCAGGTCATGATCTCATAGTTTGTGGGTTCGAGCCTCATGTTGGTCTCCATGCTATTAACGCAGAGCACACTTGGGATTCTTTTCTCCCTGTCTCTCTGCCCATTCCCTACTCACGCTCTTTCTCTCCCTCTCAAAAATAAATAAACTTAAGAAAAACTACAATCTTTATTGAGATATAATTGATATACAGTAAATTGCTTGTTTTTAAAATGTGCAGTTTTATAAGCTTTGCCATATCTAATGACAAAACACTGGTGAAACCATTACTGTAATCAAGATAATATATCCATCACCCCTAGAAGTTCCTTCCCACCCCGTTGCATTTGTCTGTCTTTTCCTACTATCTTTCATCTTCACCCAACGATTGATCTGCCTTCTCTAGAGATTAGATTCCATTTTTAAGAATTTTATATCATTATTTTATAAACTATGCTGTGCCTTTGGCTTCTTTTACACAATAATTATTTTGAAATTCATGTTGTATGGAATTAATATATTGTATTGCTGGGTATTCATTGTATGGTTCTATTATGCTTTGCTCATTCACCTGTTGATAGACATTTAGCATGTTTCTACTTTTTGGCTGTTACAAATAAAGTTGCTGTGAACATTTGTATTTATAAGTCTTTGTGTGGACAAATGCTTTCTCTTTCGACTCTTAAAAAATGAGAACAAACTGAGGGCTGATGGGGGATGGGAGGGAGGGGAGGGTGGGTGATGGGTATTGAAGAGGGCATCTTTTGGGATGAGCACTGGGTGTTGTATGGAAACCAATTTGACAATAAATTTCATATATTTAAAAAAAACAAACGCTTTCTCTTTTCTCTTAGGTAAATATGTAGGTGGAATGGTTGTATCACATGACAAGTTTTTCAGAGTAGTTGTATCATTTTACATTCCCACCAACAATGTATGAGAGTTCTAGCTTTCTATCTCCTGATCAACATTTGGTGTGATCAGTCTTTTTAATTTTAGCCATTCTAAAATTAGTGGTGCTCTCTGTGGTTCTAATTTACATTTCCCTAATGACTTATTATGTTGAGTATCTTTTCATGTGCTTATTTGCCATTCTTATATCTTTCTTGGTGAAATAGTTTTTCAAATCTTTTGCCCATTAAAAAAAGTGGATTGTTTTTTATTGTTGAGTTTTGAGAAGGGTGTGTGTGTGTGTGTGTGTGTGTGTGTGTCTGTCTGTCTGTCTTTTTTCTGGACATAAACCCTTCATGAAATTATTTTTCTTCTTTTTTTAAATGTTTATTTTTGAGAGAGAGAGTGGGGAGGGGCATAGAGGGGGGACAGAGGATCCAAAGTGTAGACTGTGCTGAGAGCAGAGAGCCCAATGTGGGGCTCGAACTTAACAACTGCGAGATCATGACCTGTACTGAAGTCAGACACTTAACCGACCGAGCCCCTCAGGCACCCCTATTCTTTATTTTAATGTTGAAGCTTAGATGGCAGAGAGTGGGCAGAATGGGAGTGGTGATTTTCACTTCCAAGGTATACACATTCAGACCCTGGATCACTTGGGACTCTCTGGAGGGAACATCCTTGGCCATGACACAGATTCCATTGTGGTAATGTGGCCATGGGGAAAGCCTAAGGTACTGTCTACCTGCTTATAGGGAGCAAATCACAAGGATGAACTAAGGCAGAACAGCATCGTGGATGTCACACATTCTGGAATAACTGTTGAACTCATGTGAGATACCATCAAGAATTACTAGGATACTGGGTAAGACAGGAATGAGAAGTCCTACATAACTAATGGTGGGCACACAAGCCAGCCAAGCCATGGTTAATTTCTATTAAGTTGAACCCTTCTATAAACACACAGGCTTTTTTTCTTAGGCTTTTCCTTTTATTCTCTTACCAGTATCTCTTGAAGAACACACATTCTTAATTTTGATAAAGTTCAGTTTGTTAACTTTCTCTTTTATCTTTTAACATGCTTTTCATGTTACATACAAAGATTTTCCCTATGTTGTCTTCTGTAAGTTTATTTTAGGTTTTACATTTAGATCTATGATCCATTTGTAGCTTATTTTTATATATCCTATGATGGGTGGATGGAAGTTTTTTGTGTTTTTAAATGAATATCTGAATGTTCCGTATTGTTAGTTGAAAAGACTGCTTTCTCTGGGGTGCCTGGGTGGCTCACTTGGTTAAGTGTCTAACTTTGGCTTAGGTTATGATCTCATGTTTTATGAGTTCAAGCCCCATATCAGCCTCTGCACTCACAGCATGGAACCTGCTTGGGATTCTCTGTCTCCTCTCTCTGCCCCTCCCCTGCTTGCAAGCGTGCATACATGCTCTCCTTCTCTCTGAAAAAAATTTTTTTTTTTTTTTGGGGGACCCAGAGAGACAGAGCATGAACGGGGGAGGGGCAGAGAGAGAGGGAGACACAGAATCGGAAACAGGCTCCAGGCTCTGAGCCATCGGCCCAGAGCCTGACGCGGGGCTCGAACTCACGGACCGCGAGATCGTGACCTGGCTGAAGTCGGACGCTCAACCGACTGCGCCACCCAGGCGCCCCTGAAAATTTAATATATAAACTTCAGAAAAAGAAAAGACTCCTTTCTCATTGAATTAAAAAATTGCCTTTGCACCTTGTTGAAAATCATTTAGCCATATGTATATAGGTGTATTTCTGGACTGTGTTCTGTTCATTGATCTATTTGTCTACCCTAATGCCATTATTATTATTATCTTGTGTTGCTTTTTCAAACAGAAAATAGAATATGAAAGCAATATTGCACATAGAGACAGGAAGTAGGTGGTTGTCAGGGGGCTGAAGGGAGGTAGTAATAATGGGGAGTTATTTAATGGGTTCAGTTTCAGTTTTGCAATGTGAAAAGTGTTCGATGCATGGATGTTGGTGATGGTTGCACAATACCATAAATATACTTAATGCCACAGAACTGTATTTTTTTAAATGGCTGAGATGATAAATTTTTTTTATCATCTAATGGCTAAGATTTTTTTTTTTTTTTTTTTTTTTGGCCATGATTTATTACAAGCTATATTGCACAGTGTCTGGGGCAGAATGAATACTCAGTTTCAGTTGACTGATTTAAAAAAAAAAAAAAAAAAAAAAAAGACCCAAAGAGGTTAGCTAGCAAATGTTGAGGGTAAGAAGTTTGAATCCACAGCCAAAAGACATATTATTTCATTCTATTACATAGCTACATCTGAATTGTAATACTTTTCCCCAACATGATAAAGCTTGGATTTTAAAATCTCCAGACTTAACTAGGTATTCTAGGTCAATGCTTGTATCAGTAATGACTCACTAAAGTAGAAATGGAGGATATGTGAGTTTATCCTCTTCTTTCTCCCTGTCTTCCTGTTGCATTTATGTTTCTTGAAAGTTGCTAATCTAAAATCTCAAGACATAAAGTTGGCTCTCTTTTTTGGTATTTTTTAAATTGTAGTGAAGTATGCATCATATAAAATTTACCATTTTAACCATTTTTAAGTATGCATTCAGTGGCATTAAGTATATTCCATTGATCTAAAACCATCACCATGATTTGTCTTCAGAATATTTTCATCTTCCCAAACCAAAACTCTGAACCCTTTAGACACTAACTCCCCATTTCTCCCTCTCCCTAGCCTCTAACCACCACCCTTCTATTTTCTGTCTCTAAGAATTTGACTATGGTACCATGTATGAGTGGAAACATACATTATTTTCTCTTTGTGATTTGCTTATTTCACTTAGCATAATGGCTTCAAAATTTATCCATGTTGTGGCATGTGTCAAATTCCCTTACTTTTTAAGGCTGAATAATCTTCCACTATGTGTTCATACTACAATTTGTTTATTCATTCATCACTTGATGGGTTTGGCTTTTATAAATATGCTGTTATGAACATGGGCACAAATACCTTGTCAAGTCCTTGCTTTTGACTCCTTTGGGTATATATCTAGAAGTGGAACACTGGGTCATATGATAGTTGTTTATTTTTAAAATAATTATTTATTTTGGGGAGCCTGGGTGGCTTACTTGGTTAAGTGTCCGACTTTGGCTCATGTCATGATCTCATGGTTCGTAAGTTCAAGCCCTGCGTCGAGGTCTGTGCTGACAGCTCAGAGCCTGGAGCCTGCTTCAGATTCTATGTCTCCTGCTCTCTGTGCCCTTCTCCAACTCACACTCTCTCTCTCTTTTGAAAATAAACAGACATTTTAAAAAGTTAAAAATAAAATAATTATTTTGAGAGAAAGAAAGAGTGAGAGTGAGAGCCTGCATGTGGGTGCAGTAGGGAGGAGGGGCACAGAGAGAAAGGAGAGAGAATTCCAAGTAGGCTCTGCACTGTCAGCACAGAGCCTGATGTCAGGGACTTGATCCCACAAATCATGAGATCATGATCTGAGCCGAAATCAGGAGTCACATGCTTAACCGCCTGAACCACTCAAGTGCCCCAGGTAGCTGTTTAATTTTTGAGGGACCACCATGCCATTTTCCACAGTGGCTGCACCATTTACATTCCCAGCAGCAACGCACAGGGGGTCCAAATTCTCCATATCCTTGTCAACACTTGGTATTTTCTGGTTTGGTTTGGTTTGGTAATAGCCATCCTAATGGGAATGAAGTGGTTATGTCATTGTGATTTTGATTTACATTTCTTAATTAGTGATGTTAAGCATCTTTTAATGTGCTTTTTGGCCATCTGTGTATCTTTGGAGAAATGCCTGTTCAAGTCCTTTGCCCATTTTTAATTAGGTTGTTTGGGTTTCGTTGTTGAATTAAAAAAAATTTTTTTTTAATGTTTATTCATTTTTGAGAGAGACAAAGTGTGAGTGGGGGAGGGGCAGAGAGAGAGGGAGACACAGGATCTAAAGCAGGCTTCAGGCTCTGAGCTGTCAGCACAGAGCCCAGTGTGGGGCTTGAACCCACCAACTGTGAGATCATGACCTGAGCCAAAGTTGGACACTTAACCTACTGAGCCACCTAGGTGCCCTTTGTTGTTGAATTTTAAGGCTTCTTTATATATTCTGTATATCAGTCTTAACAGATATATGATGTGCAAATATTTTCTCCTGTTCTGTGAGTTGCCTTTTTACCATACTGGTAGTGTCTTTTGGTGTACAAAAGTTTTAAATTTTGATATACTCCAATTTGTCTGTTTTTACTTTTGTTACCTGTGCTTTTGGTATCATATTCAAGAAATCATCTTAGATCTGTATTGAGTTCATTTTTGGATATGGTATAGGGTGAGTCTAATTCTTTTGTATATGGTTACCTAATTTTCCCAACACTGTTAAGAAGACTGCCCTTTCCCCCATTGAATGGTCTTGGCACCCTTGTGGAAACTCATTGACCGGATATGTATAGTGTTTATTTCTGGGCTTTCTGTCTCATTGGTCTGTATATCTTGTTTTCATGCCAATATACACTGCTTTGATTACTGTAACTTTGTAGTAAATTTTGAAATCAGGAAATGTGAGATTTGCAACTTTATTCTTTTCAAGATTGTTTTGGCAATTCTTGGTCCCTTGAGATTCCATAATTTTAGTATGGATTCTTCTATTTCTGGGAAAAAAAAGTAATTGGGATTTTGATAGGGATTGCATAGAATCTGTAGATTGCTTTGGGTAGTATTGATATCTTAACAATAGTAAGTCATCCAATTTATGAACGTTTCCATGTTATGTCTTTCCATTTATTTGTGTCTTCTGTCATTTCTTTCAGCAGAGTTTTATAATTTTCAGTGTGCTTGTCTTTCCCTTCCTTGGTTAAGTTTATTCCTATTTCTTTGATGTTATTGTAAATGGACTAGTTAACTTCTTTTTCAGATATGTCATTGTTAGTGTATAAAATCAACTGATTTTTGTGTGTTGATTTTGTATCCTGCAAGTTTGCTCAATTTGATTATTCAAATTTATTATTATTTTTTTAATGTGGAATCTTTAGCACTTTCTACATGTACAATCATGTTGTTTACGAAACATTGAAACTTTTACTTTCTCTCCAATTTGGTTGCTTTTTGTTTCTTTTTCTTGCCTAATTGCTCTTACTAGGACTTCCAGTACTATGTTGAATAGAAGTGGTGACAATAGGCATCTTTTTTTCCTGATCTTAAAGGAAACGCTTTCAGTCTTTCACCATTGAGTATAATGTTAGCTGTGGGTTTTCTTTTTTTTTTTTTTTAATTTTTTTTAACGTTTATTTATTTTTGAGACAGAGAGAGACACAGCATGAACGGGGGAGGGGCAGAGAGAGAGGGAGACACAGAATCGGAAGCAAGCTCCAGGCTCTGAGCCATCAGCCCAGAGCCCGACGGGGGCTCGAACTCGCGGACCGCGAGATCGTGACCTGAGCTGAAGTCGGACGCTTAACCGACTGAGCCACCCAGGCGCCCCAATGTGGGTTTTCATCTATTATTGGTGTATATTATGTTGAGATAGTTTTTTCTTTTTTATTCAAACATTTTTTTAATGTTTACTTATTTTTGAGAGAGAGACAGAGTGTGAATGGGGGAGGAGCAGAGAGAGGGGGAGATACAGAATTCAAAGCAGGCTCCAGGCTCCAAGCTTTCAGCCCAGAGACCAATGCGGGGCTTGAATTCATGAACCTTGAGTTCATGACCTGAGCTGAAGTCAGATGTTCAACTGACTGAGCCAGCCAGGCGCACCGAGATAGTTTTCTTCTGTTCCTTGTTGATTATTTTTTATCATGAAAAGTTCTTGAATTTTTCAAACACCTTTCTGCATTAGTTGAAATGATCTTGTGAAGTTTTTTCCCCTTTATTCTATTAATGTAGTTTTTACATTGATTGATTTTCATATGCTGAACCATCCTTGCATTCCAGGAATAAATCCCATTTGGTCATGGTATCTAATCCATTTTAATATGCCATTGAATTTATATTGGTAGTATTTCGCTGATTTTTTTTTTTTTTTTTTTTTTTTTTTTTTTATAATTTAAGAGAGAGCCTGCACGCAAGGGTAGGAGAGGGGCAGAGAGATAGAATCCCAAGCAGGATCCACACAGTCAGCTCAGAGCCTGACATGGGGTTCAATCTCATGACCCTGGGTTCATGACAAGAGTCGGACACTTAACCAACTGAGCCACCCTGGTGCCCCAATGAATTTTTTATCAGTGCTTATAAGGGATATTGATCTGTAGTTTTCCTACTTGTAGTCTTTCTTTGGCTTTGGTATCAGAATAGTGCTGGCCATATAGAATGAGTTAGAAGTATTTTGTCCTCTTTGATTTTTTGAAAGATTGAAGTTAACTGTTGGAGCTATTCCCATCCAAGCTCACTTCCTTACTGTTATTGATAATTCAGATGAAGATACCTTATAAGATGCTGTAGTAACTTAAGATTACCTCATAAAAGAAACATATGAAAATTTTATTCAACTTCACCAGTAATGAAAGGATTGTTAAATTGAATAAACAAAATAATTGTATTTCCCCTATCCAGTTGACCCTCAAAAAATCATATTTAGATTGTAATATACAATAATTGTGACAGCTCCCAATCTGTCACTGTCTAACACTAATAATAGGAATGTAAATTGGAACAAATTTTCTGGAGCAGAATTTGGCACAATGTAAAGCTTTAAAAATTATGTGTCTTTTGACCTAGCAATTCCATTTATAGGATATTATCCTAAGAAAATTGTCATGAAGAATACATGCAAGAAGTTAGAGGAATGCCTTCAACATTATGTGTAACAATACAAAGTTAAAAACTATAATGTCCAGAAAAAGAGAATTGGGTAATAAATTGTGATACATACACAAGCCTGTGCAACTATAACATACTGATGTTGGAGAAAATGTCACAAAATAATGTATAGTATGATTCCATTAAAATGTTTCTATTTAGGCATTAAAACCCCCTCAGATTTAATATTACTTGTTAACAGTGGTCTGTTTCTGGGTGGTGGTAGTGTGGATTCTTGATATTATTTCTACTTCTCCATCTCTCTATTTTTTAAACAGTAAATGATACTAGTTTTAGGACAACACAGGAAAAGGTATTCTGTTACAATTGAAAATGGTGCTTGCCTCAGCAGCACATACACACTACAATTGAAAATGAAATGAAGCAAGAAACCATAGTTAAATCTTATGACAGAATCGGTATCTAAAAATAATCTGGGTAGGCTGGGATGATGGACTGAATCCAATGAAATTTAATCAGCATGGATGAATTAGGTAGATAAGATAGAGTAATAAGTAAGTCATATTTCTGGGTTTAAAAAACCAACTATACTCAATATGGAAAGTGTGAAGTGGAGCCTGATAGCAACGTACGTAAAAGACTTAAAGGTTTTAGTTGACTCTGCCCACTTTTTCTGTGTGAGCAGCCAGCCATTTTCCTCCCCTTCCATTTCATCTCACACCCAGCTTAGTCTCTTCGTGGGAAACCTCCAGTGTTTCCTCACCAAGTGACGTTAAGTCTTGTCACCATTTGCCCCCATCTGTTCTAGTCATCTTTTCTGACTGTTCAAGTTGCTGTCTATTTGGAGTCCTCCTGTTCCTCTCCCTTTTGCTTTTTCAAACTTGAGCCATACTTCAGAAATCAGACTTAGTCTTGTTGGAAGCCTGTCTGTCATAGTGCGATCACATTTTACTCAAATTTATTTTAATTCTGGGAATTTCATATATTGAGAAATTAAAATCAATAAGGTTTCTCGCTTTATATGCAAAATTTGAAATAATGCAAATCTCTTCTGTTAAAAGTGACATAATTTCCTTTTGCCTTGGGACATGCAGCCTTAACAGTAAATACCTTTTTTCATTTCTTTGTGAGCCACCAGCATTCTAAAGTGTGGGGCATTAATTAGCATCACTGCCTCAAAACCTTCCCAGAAGCAGTCACTTTAATGATACTACAAAATATTAAAGACAGTGCTTAGGGGAAAAAAGGAATTTAAAAGCAACTTAAAGGGGCACCTGGGTGGCTCAGTTGGCTAATAAGCATTTGACTCTTGGTTTGGGCTCAGTTTATGATCTCACGGTTCATGAGTTTGAGCTCCAGATCATGCTCTGTGCCCACAGCACATAACCTGCTTGGGATTCCCTCCCTCTCTCCCTCCCTGTCTTTCTCAAAAATAAATAAACTTAAAAAAATAAAAGCACACTTAAAATAGTTGTAGAATTGTGCATTCTGAGAAGACGTGCAGCAAAGTGATGAAGTGTGGGCTCTGGAGCCAGGTACCTCTGAATTCAAATTTAAATTCTGAATCCTGCACTTAGCTAGTGGGTGACTTTGGGCAAACAACTTAATCTGTGTCTCTGCTTTCTTATGTGTGTATGTACATA
Source organism: Panthera uncia (assembly GCF_023721935.1). Lineage (NCBI taxonomy): Eukaryota > Metazoa > Chordata > Mammalia > Carnivora > Felidae > Panthera > Panthera uncia. The sequence goes on along the minus strand of NW_026057585.1, from coordinate 74,121,063 downwards.
CGTTTATTTATTCGTTTTGAGAGAGAGAGACTGAGCGAGCAGAGGAGGAACAGGCAGAAAGAGGGAATGAGAGAATCCCAAGCAGGCTCCACACTGTCAGCGCAGAGCCTGATGCGGGGCTCAGACCCATAAACAAGATCATGACCTGAGCCGAAATCAAGAGTCAGATGCTTAACTGACTGAGCCACCCAGGTGCCCCTCTTTGTTTCCTCACTTTAAAAAAAAAAAAAAAAAAAAAAAAAAAAGGAAAAGATTTTATTTTTAAGTAATCTCTATACCCATTGTGGGGCTCAGACTTAACAGCCCTGAGATCAGGACTTGCATGCTCTATCAACTGAGTCAACAAGGCACCCTTTTGTTTCTTCAGTTTTAAAATGGGCTGGGGACACCTGGGTGGCTCAGTTGGTTAAGCATCTGACTTTGGCTCAGGTCATGATCTTGCAGTTCATGAGTTTGAGCCCCACATCAGGCTCTCTGCTGTCAGCACAGATCCTCTGTCCCCCACTCTCTCTACCCCAACCCCATGTGCACACGCTGTCAATAAATAAATAAAAATAAAAATAAAATAAAGCTTAAAAAAGAATAAATAAAATGGGCTGATGATAGGGGCACCTGGGGGACTAAGTCGTTTAAGTGTCTGACTTTGGCTCAGGTCATGATCTCATGGTTCATGAGTTTGAGCCCCGCATCAAGTTCTGCACTGGTGGTGCAGAGCCTGCTTGCAGTTCTCTCTCCTCCCTCTCTCTCTCTCTCTCTGCCTCTTCCCCACTTGCATGTGTGCTGTCTCTCTCCTCTCTCTCTCTCTCTCTCTCTCTCTCAAAAGGAATAAACTTAAAAAAAAAAAAAAAAGGGCTGTTGTAAATTGTGTTAGTAGCATGGAAAGCTCCTAGGAGAATACATAACTAATACTGTGTGCTCAAAAATACTATGAGAATTCCATTGGGAATATTTCTATTAAAGAAAATAGTCTTAAACCACTTGAGTTTTAAATTGCAGTACATCCCTGCATAAAATATGACCATTTTGTAAGAAATGCTCCCTCTTTGGGGCATCTGACTGGCTTAATTGCAAGAGCATGTGACTCTTGATCTCGGGGTCGTGGATTTGAGCATGTTGGGCGTAGAGATTACTTTAAATAAATAAACTTGAGAAAATGCTCCCTTTTAGATAGTTTCTCGGAAAATAGGATGTGCCAGTCTCTTTGAAACCATGTAGTGAGGAATGTAGATAGAATTCAGATGAAGGGAGATTTCTTCCCCCTTCACTGTAAGCATAATAATTGTTCACTAAAGAAAATTTGAGCGTGGCTGGGTGACTCGGTTGAGCATCCAACTCTTGATTTCACCTTAGGTCATGATCCCAGAGTCATGGGATCAAGCCCCAGTCAGGCTTTGTGCTGAGCATGGAGCCTTCTTGAGATTCTCCTTTTCTCTGTCTTCCCTCTCCCCTGCTTGTGTCTGCACTCTTTCCAAAATAAAAATTAAAAAAAAGTTAAAAAAAAAAGAAACTTGGGGGTGCCTGTGTGGTTCAGTTGGTTAAGCATCCCACTCTTGGTTTTGACTCAGGTCATGATCTCCCAGCTTTGTGGGTTTGAGCCCCTCATCCCTCGTAGAATTCTCTCTCTCCCTCTTTCTCTGCCCACCCCCAATTTGTACTGTGTCTCTCAAAATAAATAAATAAACTTTAAAAATAAAATAAAATAATTTTAAAAAGAAATTTGGGAAGTTCAGAAAAATATGAAAACAAAAAAATTGTTCATAATGCTACTACTGTCCCAGTGCTAACCATATTAGCATTTTAGTTAAGTTCCTTCTAAGTTTTCCCCTGTGCGTTATTATTTTTTTTTAATATACATATATGTTGTGATTATAGCATACAGAACTGGAGGGTATTTAGCCTGGAGAAGTAAACTATTGTAGAAGTCCAGATGAGTCCATAGTAAACTATGTTGGGGGCCTGGTTAGGGTCACTAGCTATAGAAGTAAAGCATAGGGGTAGGAAACAAAAGTATTTCTGAGGTTGAATCAACAAACTGTGGGGTGGTGATTTAGTTTTTTAGCTGTGGCTCCTGAAAAGAGGCAGATGGAACATAGGAGGAAGAGCATATCTGCTGGGGAAGATGTTTGTTTTGGACATGTTGAGTTTGAGATTTGAGTAGGACATTCAGATGGAAATGTCTAATAGGCAGTTGAGGTTTTTAACAGACTTGAGAGGTAATCTGCCTGGGATATGCATGAGAGCACCCCAGTAGGAGTGTTTAAAATCATCAAAGATGGCGCCTATAGAGATGCACTTGTATCTGACCTCTCAGTATACCTTTCTATTTAAGGGCAGGAGTAGAATTTCCATCCTTACTACTCAGCACAGTATTACCACATAGTAGGTGTTTGTGGAATAAATGAGTTTATTGAAACAGAGAGGGGACATTAATTTGGTCTCTGTAGAATCCTAATGAGCTTGAGGAAGTGATATTTATTATTTATCTTCCCTTTCTCTTTCAGTTTTCTTGGTGTCTAAAATTTAAATTTCTAAGGAGAAATGAGACCTATTTTTCTTTACTGCTTCTGATGGAATTTTGTTTACATGAGATACTTAAATATTATTTGGATGGCTGTAATTCAGCTTAATCTTGAATTTTTTTTAAAAGGTGATTGTGAGAAAGATTGTTTCAGTGAATCTTCAAATGCTTGGAGTATGTCATAGTGCATATGTTAAGAAGATCTATTTAATTGGACTAACACATAAGGATGAAAAGATTTAGGAATATAAAAATATATAGATCAGTATAGGGCAAGCTATAAACATAAATATCCATGGGGTATTGAATCTTTGAAATTGTGTAGCTTGTGGAAGTCTTCATGAAATGTGTCAGAAGATACTAGATTGGTGGCAGGAGCATTCTTAGTGGGAAGGTGGACTGGAAAGACCCACCTCATCTGTATGCATTCAACCTTTCCCTTTGTATACTTTAGGCAGCAGTTGGTTAATTTGCATGTGTGGTTTCAACTGTCACACTGTTGACTCATTCTGAAAGCTCCATGAGGATAGGCCCCCATGTCTTTTTCCCCCAGTACCTAACAGTGTAGGTTAGAGTAAGCTATCAGTAAATATTTGTCCAGTGAATAAAATGATGAATGGATTAGCAAACATTTAGTGAGACTTGAGAATGTTCTATGGGGGTGGGAGTGGGTGGAGAATTGTTAGTCCTGTAAAGATTGAAAACACATAATATCTGACCTCAGGGAGCATAAAATCTGGTATTGAGTATAAATTTATCAAGCTCTCTGGTTTAACCAACGCAGACAATTAAGTAATTTGCTGACCTGAAACAGTTTATAACATAGATTTTAATAAATTTCTTAAGAGAGATTATGGGAATTTTTATTTATATAACAGATAATCACATAATCTCCATTCCTTTTGTGTACTCATTTAGCTGCAAAAAGGGTTGTTGTGGGCTCAGTTTTATGAACCTTTGATATTATGAAGTTTTTATTTTATTAAAATTTGGGATTTCTTTTAAATATATATTTTTAATGTTTATTTATTTTTGAGAGACAGAGAGTAAACAGGGGAGAGGTGGAGAGAGAGGGAGACACCGAATCCGAAGCAGGCTCCAGGCTCCAGGCTCCGGGCTGTCACCACACAGCCTGATGCAGGGCTCGAACCCATGAACTGTGAGATCATGACCTGAGCTGAAGTTGGACGCTCAGGTGACTGACCCACCCAGGCGCCCCTAAAATTTGGGATTTGATTAAATGAGGACATAATGCTCCTCTGAAAATACAGAAGGAGCTCATATCTAAACTGTGATAAAGAAGCAAGATACCTAATTGAATTGGTATACTAAAACAACTGGCTTGATCACTCAAGTATGCAAAGACCAGATAATCCAATGTGTTAGCTAAGAGTTTTACTATATATGGTATAATTGTTTATGATGTATTTCCTTGTAAGTTTTTTTTTTTTTTTAAGCAATCAAGACTAGTCAGTTCTTGGGGCGCCTGGGTGGCTCAGTCGGTTAAGCGTCCGACTTCGGCTCAGGTCACGATCTCACGGTCTGTGAGTTCGAGCCCCGCGTCGGGCTCTGTGCTGATGGCTCAGAGCCTGGAGCCTGTTTCGGATTCTGTGTCTCCCTCTCTCTCTGACCCTCCCCTGTTCATACTCTGTCTCTCTCTGTCTCAAAAATAAATAAACATTAAAAAAAAAAAAAAAGACTAGTCAGTTCTTAATTATCAGAACTGATATAAGGCCTTTTTGGAAACTAAAACTGCAAAAAATCCAGTGGAATCCTGTAGTGCTACTATAACTATTTGTGGTTCTTCACACAGAAAAATTAAAGTGAAGACAAGAAGTTAGGACTTTTTGAAGAAATTATACTGGGGGTAATGAATTCAAATCATATGTAATTCACTCAAGATAAAGCTACCCTTTGAAAATAAGACACTGGTCCAGTCAGAATGTGTATTCTGAGGGAAAAAACTTGTATGCTGCCTATGCATAATTCAAGTGGTAACCTAACTAGATATATCAGTTGAGCATAAGCAAAACCTAAGCAGTTGTTGGAAGGAAGATATATATTAATAGAAGAGAGCACAACCCTGTGGAACTTAGAGTCCCCAAGCAAGAATTTTGCAGTGATTTTCTAGCATTGTCCAGAGAGAACATAAGCCAGCTTTCCACCATCATTTTAACAAATTCTTAGTGTTGGACACATGTAATTTATTAGGCTTGATTGTAGTTCCATTTTCCTTTGTTTTAGATTTCATACTCACCAGATACACCCTCTTAGGTAACCACGCTATGGGTAAGGTATTACTCTGGGTGGTAATATGACTGTCTCCTATTATAAACAAATAAATCGGCATTTGGCCTATATGTGAATTTTTAAAAAATAAACTTCATTGAAAATAAAAATATAACATCATTCTTTCATAAATTGGTTGGTGTAAATTAAGCCTAATCAGTTCTATGTGTGCAGAGAAAAATGGATTTTATAGAGCTATAGAGCTGAGGGCCATACTCAGGAATAAAATGTCTTCTTGTAGAAGGCAGGAACCATAGTCCTATTCTCATATACCCAGTGCTTACTACTGGCTGGTGCTCAATTTAATCTATTAATGAAACTCATTATTGAATCTCAGAGATCATAACTCCAGACTTCTAGTGAGAACAACTATAGAGATTTTATGGCTCTACCTTTAGATTTATTCTCATGTCAAAAGAGCAGTTCTGGCTTTTCTTTAATTCAGCAAAAACAATTCATTAAATGATGAAAATAGAGTCTTCTCGGGGTGCCTGGGTGGCTCAGTCAGTTGAACATCCAACTCTTGATTTTAGCTCAGGTCATGACCTCACAGTTCATGGGATCGAGCCCTGCATCATGCACTTTGTTGACAGTGCGGAGCCTGTTTGGGATTCTCTTTCTCCCTTTCTGTCTGCCCCTTCCTTGCTCATGCTCTGTTTCTCTCAGAGTAAGTAAGCAAACATTAAAAAAAAAGAGAGAGAATAGAATCCTGTAAACAAATGAGAGGCTAAAAAGGCAAATAAAAGGTGTGTGCATTTGTTAGAAAAAAGGGGAGTGACAGTATTTGAGAACAAAGACAGTCTCTTTGTTTCATTGTTTTTATTTCTTAAATAATTAATACTCTAATTTTATTTTTTAGACCTTATTGCAGTACGCAAGCAACAAGAATGCCTCAGAACATATGGTGTATCTTCTGGAGGTATATCGACTTGCCATCCAAAGCTTTGCCAGTGCACGCCCATATTTAACTACTGAATGTGAAGATGTCCTGTTAGTGCTTGGCAGATTAGTACTGTAAGTTTAAGTACTTGAGTCACTGTTAAATTGAGTACTTCTGGTTGTAATGTTTGCTTGACTTTTCTTTACTATGAAATCACATTATTCAGAGCACCATTAAAGCCATACCTTTGAATGAAATTTCCTTTGCTCTGAGCCTTCATACTCTGGTTCCCAGGAAATAAAGTGCAAGCAAAGCTCCAGCCAAACAACGTAATCTTTAAATGCCTCCAGAGTCTCTTCTACTCAGGCTTAGCATCCAAGAATAATACATTTTCTCTCTGTTCTTAGGTATAGATCAATTTAAGTGACAGTATCTGGAAACTGTAGTGGTCTTTGAGGATCACTTTGTGGAGAAATACTCTGAAATTCTACAATTCAATTACATTATTTGAACTAAGAATAATTTTATTAGCAGACAATATCAGGATATAGTATAAGATTACTACCCTGAGTCCATGATAATTTAGCTGTTGTTTTAATATTTGGCTGTTGTAGTAACAGATAAAATTACACCTTTAATGTAATTTTCATCTGCAAATTGAAAAGGTACAACTATTCAGTTTTTAGATTGGTTTAGCTTACAGATTGTTTGGGAGGATTCTAGTCTGGGTAGTCTTGATTTGTTAAAGACAAAGAATTGGCCTTGTCAATATTTCTGCTTCCTCTGCAAGTGACAAGAATCTATATAGATGACAGTTACAATATTTATCTCTTTATCAGCTGCATTGGCAATATTTTGCTCCTATTTTTGTCTTCAGGAATCAGAATGGTTCCTATTTGTGTGCCCTCCCCACACCCTAGTAAAACTAAATAAAACTGTTTGCAATATGGTTTCTAAAAGGAATATATTATTAGCGACTTCTAAAGCCACAATGTAATTATAAAGATGCCTGGTTTTTATTCTCTTTTTTAAAGTTGAAAAGCCAATATAACAGTGTTGAAGAAAATTTTGAAGAGTAAGAAACAAATTTCAAATAATCTAAACAAATGTAAAATGTATATTCAGTATCACTGTTGTACTGTATTTGATTATGCTTATAACTACTATAACCACCTTTGTATATTGACTTCATTATTTTATATTATAGGAGTTGTTTTGAATTATTGCTTTCAGTGTCTGAAAGTGAACTGCCATGTGAAGTCTGGGTACTCTTCCTTGAGTCTCTACAGGTGAGTTGATTTGGGCTCAAAAAAGTTCTCTGTTTAGATATCCAAGACACTTAGTTAATTCCTCCCAGCAAATAAAATTGAAAACTTGGAAGAAAAACAAGCATACTGTATATTAATTTCATTAAATTTTGAGAAAGATGCCTTCCAAATGAAGGGGGTGTGTTAAAAATTGTTTTATTCTTTCATTTGGTTTTGTTAGCCATTATATAGCTTAGGAATCAACATAGAAGTTTTCATTATTCAAAAACAAAGTTTTAGACAGAAAAAAAGCTATTAAAAATGTAAAGTTGTATATGGTTGGTTATAAGGTAGCAGTATTTGGATAATTCTTCGTACACTTATCTAGTAATTTCCCTCTAACATTAGGGATTATGTCTAGCAGTATAAGTCTCTCAAACAGCCAAAATAGTCATCATAGATTCTATTCATGCATTTTGTTTGCAGAAGAGCTCCATTGGCTCTCATATTGGCTTGATTATCCACTTTCGTAAAAGGTGAGCACATCAGAAAGTAACGAGTTGTGGAGGAGGTAATAGGATAGGAGGAAAAGCAAGTAAAATGCCAGTAACAGGAGGCAAATTTGCCTGTTACTGACAGAGACAGAAAAACTATTTAAAAAAAAATAGTTTGTTATCACTATGTACTAAATACTGCTCTACATTGTTTTGTGTGTTTTGTGTCTTTTAATGTGTTTTGTGTCTTTTAATCAAATTACAAGCCTATAATGTAATGATCATTTGAATCCCCATTTACAAATAGGAAGACTAGGCATGGAGAGTGTTGATTAGCTTACCCAAAGTTACACCCAGATTTATATCCAGAGCTTGTTTTGCTAACTGCTTCCTCGAGGACATAACTCTGTAGTAGCCCAGACCTGTTTCATGTAGGCACAAGTAAATATTTAGATGTTAACAGACACACTTCTTTATCTGGCAGTTTCTTTCTTCTGGGGTGTGTAACTCAAAATGAAATGATGACAGTGTTAATCTTTTTCTTTTTGGGGAAAAGAGGATTTTTTTTTCTCATGTCTTTGGCCTGTTTTAATCCCTATAACATGGTCCTAATTCCTCAAATATTCATATGGGTGCTAAAATCATCTCTCATACATAACACACTGATTTTGTTATGCTGTGTTTTGAGGCTTGCCAGTAGTTTTGTCCTGGCATACGACAGTCTAGAAGGGCAACTCTCCCTATTCTTGTTAAGGCTATTACTATTATTTACATTAGTATCCTTTGCAGAGAGAATACTGTCCTGTTTCTTCATTCTTTTCTTAGATTGTATGCCTGCACAAAATATTTGCCTTTCCCCTACACCTGTGTAACTTTTTCCAGTATTTATCATACAGGATATATTTTTGAATATGTGTTCAATAAAATAAATGTAGTAGATGTACAGATAAATGTAAGACGTGGTCCCTGTTGAACACTAAAAGGTAAAACCCTGAAGTTTTCTTATTTTAGTGATAACTGAACAAGGCAGTAGATGGTTTTGAGGAAACTTTTGGTAAGAGAACAGTTGTTATCAGAGCAGGCCACAAATAGAACATGCTCATTCCCTATTTTCAGCTTGTGTAACCCTTCCACGTCTTTTGCCTATGAATATGAAAATACATCCTAAAATGAATTTTCTAATAAAACCGCAATCCTGTTTTTTGCAACTTTTTTTTTTTTTAAGTTTATTTATTTTGAGGGAGAGAATGAGCAGGGGAGGGGCAGAGATGAAGGGAGACAATGAATAAGAGCAAACACATTAAAATTTCAGAATATGGGAACAACCAATAATCCTCACTAGTAATAGTGGACATTGGAGACATATACTTAATCATTTATGTCAAGTTAAATTTCTGACTCCTTTCTCCTGACCCTTTGTGTACATAAATATTTTAAAGAACAAACTATTGGCAATTATATTTTGTTTTCCGAGGAGATAGAATGATAGCTGATAACCTAGACTTTCCATGACATTTTATATAGAGCCACTTTTCATTTAAAAAGTCTTTTGATAGGGGCGCCTGGGTGGCTCAGTCGGTTAAGCGTCCGACTTCGGCTCAGGTCATGATCTCACAGTCCATGGGTTCGAGCCCCACTTCGGGCTCTGTGCTGACAGCTCAGAGCCTGGAGCCTGCTTCAGATTCTGTCTCTCTGCCCCTCCCCCATTCATGCTCTGTCTCTCTCTGTCTCAAAAATAAATAAACATTAAAAATAATAATAATAAATAAAGTCTTTTGATAGAAGAATTTAAACAATGAAAAAAATTTATCAGCATCATTAAATTAATATTTCTATTAGAAGGAATACATTGCCTTTTGAATACCATGGAATCCTTTGTTTATTAAAGTTTTTTTTAATGTTTACTTTTGAGAGAGAGAGTGTGCAAGGCAGGGCAGGGGCAGGAAGAGAGGGAGATAGAGGATCTGAAGCAGGCTGTTTGCTGACAGAAGAGAATCCGATTGTGGGGCTCGAATTCACAAACCACGAGATCATGACCTGAGCTGAAGTCTGACGCTTAACCAACTGAGCCATCAAAGTGCCTTGTGAATACTGTGGAATCCTTTAAAAGAAAGCTATATAAATAGCCTTAAAATAATTTAGTAATTGGACAATTGGGTGGCTCAGTCTGTTAAGCCTCCAACTTCAGGTCATGATCTCATGGTTCATGAGTCTCATAGTTTGTGAGTTCAAGCCCTGCATCAGGCTCTGTGCTGAAAGCTCAGCCTGCTTCAGATTCTGTGTCTCCCTCTCTCTTTGCCCCTTCCTGGCTCCCGCTTGTCTGTCTCTCTCTCAAAAATAAATAAACATTAAAAAAAAAAATTTAAATAAAATTATTAATGTGAGGTTGTAAATTGAATTATGGTCATAATTTTACCTAAGGAGAATTTAGGAAAACATTTTATTTTATTTTATTTTTAAGTTTATTTTGAGAGAGAGAGTGTATGTGAACATGGGAGGGAAAGAGAAGGAGAGAGAATCTCAAGCAGGCTCTGTGCTGTCAGCACAGAGCCCGCCACGGGGCTTGAACCCATAAACCATGAGATCATGACCTGAGCTGAAACGAAGAGTCAGACACTTAACCAACCAAGCCACCCAGGCGCCCGTAGGAAAACATTTTAAAGGTGCTCTTTAACTTAGTGAAAATACCCTAGTTTTTTTTTTTTTTTTTTTTTTTTAAGTTTATTTTGAGAGAGAGAGAAGGTGGGGGCAGAGAGAGGGAGGGAGAGAGAGAGAATTCCAAGCAGGCTCTGTACTGTCAGCAAGGAACCTGACACAGGGCTCGAATTCACCAACTGTGAGATTATGATCTGAGCTGAAACCAAGAGCCAGACTTCAACTGACTGAGCCACCCAGGCGCCCCTCTAGTTTCACTTTTAAAAATAAACAGAGCTTTGGGGCGCCTGGGTGGCGCAGTCGGTTAAGCGTCCGACTTCAGCCAGGTCACGATCTCGTGGTCCGTGAGTTCGAGCCCCGCGTCAGGCTCTGGGCTGATGGCTCGGAGCCTGGAGCCTGTTTCCGATTCTGTGTCTCCCTCTCTCTCTGCCCCTCCCCCGTTCATGCTCTGTCTCTCTCTGTCCCAAAAATAAATAAAAAACATTGAAAAAAAAAAAAATTAAAAAAAAAAAATAAATAAATAAACAGAGCTTTGAGGATGGTTTTTTTTCCTGCTTATTTCTCTTTTGGAAATCTAAGTTCCTTTCATAGACATTCAGATACACTGAAAAGGCAAAAAATACATTTTATATTGCTTATTAGTCTGTTTTCTGGATATGTGTTTTTGTTTTAGGAGTCACATGATGCATTATTGGAATTTGGGAATAATAACCTACAAATATTGGTTCATGTTACCAAGGAAGGAGTGTGGAAAAACCCAGTTCTTCTTAAAATTCTGTCTCAACAGCCAGTAGAAACAGAAGAAGGTAAGCCATAAAACTTTACTGACTATATTGAAGGAAGACTTAGATCTAAGAGAATTAGAATTCATTTATGGCTTAAAATTTTGTGAATATCACCTGTGTATCCCTACCCAGTCTGTTCTCCTTTGAATAGTAAAAACTAACCATTAGCATTTAACGTCTTCCTAGTCTTTAGTATATGGTAGAGCTTTGCTCGTGTTTTGTTCTCTGGTTACTACAACTAAGGACCATGGAAAAGTTGCTTTTTTATTTTAAACTTATGAAATAATTGGAATTTAGCATTTTGTAGAGAAATGCAAAGAATGAAAATTTTATTTACAAAATTGGCAGTTTAAGACCAGAAGATTTATGGAATTGAGTTGATATTTGCATTTTAGACACAAAAAGTTATTTCATTTGGTACCACGACCAATTGTGATTTCATTTGCTTTAAGTTAGTAGAAAATTAAAAGGATCACATTCTGTTAAGTATGTTTCAGGAATAAAAATGAGCTTCAGAAGAGTTTTTATTTATACTTTTGGTATATCTTTAACTTAGGTCTTGAACAGACCATTTGAATGCTGATGCCTTAAAATATCCTAGTTAGCTTATTCATTCACCAAGTTTGACAGCCTACTGTAGACATGCTGTTTGGGTTTTCCGTATAGTGAGAAGATTGGCAAGGAGGGTACTTAGAGTTTTCTCTTGTTCCCTTTCCTCTGCTAATTCTCCTGCTTATTAGCCACATCGACAAAAGAGGAAAAGAATAAAGGAAAGAGCTGTTAAATAGAAAAGAGGTTGGTTTTATTGTTTTCTGTTCAGGTTCCCAGTATATGTCATCCCATTTGTGGATATAGGCAGATGGAGGCTAAAATATCACCTTTCTTATTAATATAAATTGCTTAGAGGATAGAGCCAAATAGTTTCAGAAGAATCCCAGAATTAGGCAGATCCCAGTCCAGATAAAGTCTGACTAGGGCAGAGAAGAGCACTTATTCTGTTACTCTCTAGAGGCAGGCCTAAGCTCAACAGGAAGAAGGCTAGAGTAGCATTAAATGTCCCCACTTTATTTTCCCTTGATGTGTGAGTCAAATACATCACCCCACCTCAGGAGTTAACAGTACTTAATTTCTTTTCACATAGAAAAAAATCAAGAAATGGAGAGAAGCACTGTTCACCTAACATCTTGTGGTATCCTATCTATTCAGTAAAGATGAAGTGCCCACTATCTGTAAGACTGTGCACAGAACAGCGACATGTCTAAGGAATTATTCTGTGAACTAGCATGTAAATGGTGGGCAGCCTATATAGTCTGCCTGCTTTCTCAGTTGGCCCTGACTCTAATTTCAGGTCAGAAGATTAGAAAGCTTCCTTTAGGGGAGCCTGGGTGGCTCAGTCAGTTAAGCAGACGACTCTTAGTTTTGGTTAAGGTCATGCTCTCACGGTTTGTGAGTTTGAGCCCCACATCGGCCTCTGCGCTGACAGTGTGGATGGAGCCTGCTGGATCCTCTATCTCCCTCTCTCTGCCCCTCCCCTGCTCATGTGCACACGTGCATGTGCTCAAAAATAAACATTACAGAAATTAAAGAAAGCTTCTTTTATAGCCCCACTGCCCTTTGTAGCCCAGGTATTAACATATATTTGAAATTAGAAAGCAGTGATTATCCTCTCGTTGATTGTCTTCTGTTCAATGATGTAATCATCAGAAGCATAAAAGTACACATTTTAAGCCTCCAGGGAACTCAATAAATGCTTTTCAGTTTATTTTTGTGGATTTACAAAAATATCTGTCAGGGTTTTATTTTTCCTGCCTTGAATTCTTGAATTTTGTGACCTCTCCCCCCCCCCCCCCCCCCCCCAAAGTTTATTACTGAAGTATGTAATGAGTATCAGTTGTTGGCACTTCTGCCTGGCATAATCAGCAGGGAAATAGCAGGTTCTCCCACCCAGATTCCAGCCCAGGTACTGAAGGCCTTTCCACCCCAGGCTACCCCAGCAGCCTGCCACAGATGATGGGGATGGCAAGACCAAGCCCAGCTAAGGTCTCACTAGTAGTTTCCATCCTGAGCTCAAGGAGTCACAAAACTACCCCTCCTCACAGTGGCAATGGCAGCAGCCACCTGGATCCAGGTAACCTACAGACTAGGAGACCTCAGCTACCATCAGTGGGGAGCCCCCACTACCATAATGGAGAGATTCCAACTACAACTCAAAGGACACCCAGAGCCACCATCTGGTATCTGCCAGTTTTGCCAATTGACCTGTACCCTACCCACCTACCCAGCCTCCCACCCCCACCCTTTCCCATAACTTATGCCAGTAGGAGACTCAGGAGGGCCAAAGCCACAGTCTTTTCCTTTTTTTCTGTCTCCCCTCCCAAAGGTTGAAGGAAGGGACACATCCTTGTTCAGAGTCACCAACTCCTTTCCCAAATCAGGCTGATAAGGAACCAGCTCTTATACCTCCTCCTGGTTGTTTTTCTTTCCCACCCCAGTTTATTTTTTGTGCCCCTTCTGCCCCCTACCTCGGAAGCCATTTTATGAATTGTCAGGTGCCACTTGAGCCTTCCAGTAAAAATAAAAACAGGCTTTCCTGTTAAAAAAGAAAAAAACAGCTGTTTTTAATTGGACCTTAAATGTTAAACATTTTTTACGTGATGAAGTATCGTGATGTTTGCAGTTTACTTTTAAATGGTTCAGGAAAAGAAAAGCGAAGTAAAGAAATGACAAAACGGTTCATTTGTTGAATCTAGATGGAAGAAAAGATATATGATTAAAAATTATTTTATACTAAAATGACCAAAAAAATACAGAAAGAGTCCCAATTAGGAAGGGGATTTCTATACTTTATTATATCATTTTTAAATATTGAATGTATGGATGGATTTCGTTTTAAAAAACAAAGTTAAGATACATAACTTGAAATGAATTTATCTATAAAGCTTATTTATTTATAAAGTTTATCCATCCTGAGAGAGAGAGCACAACTGAGGGAGGAACAGAGAGAGAGAATCCCAAGTAGGCTCTGTGCTGTGAGTGCAGAGCCGGATGCAGGGCCTGAATTCCTGAACCATGAGATCATGACCTGAGCCAAAGTCAGCCGCTTAACCACCTGAGCCACCCAGGCGCCCCTGTTTTTTTTTTATTTTTTAAATGTTTATTTTTTGAGAACATGCAAGTGCCTGAGCAGGGGAGGGGCAGAGAGGGAGAGAGAAATCCCAAGCAGGCCCTGAGTTGTCAGCGTAGAGCCTGACGCAGTGCTTGAACTCATGAACTGTGAGATTATGATCTGAGGCAAAACCAAGAGTCTGGATGCTTAACTGACTGCACCACCTGGGCACGCCTGAAATGAATTTTAAAATGCAAGATTGGTCTGTATGTTCAAAGTCGATATGGTGGTTTAACTATGGTACATTGAGTAAATTAGTTTTACCTCTATAATTTAGAGTGTGTGTTATGTGATAAGTATCATATTAGTGCTTTCCATATTTCATTTAGTCCATAAACCAGGTGAGACATTACACATGCCTAAGGCCACGTGGTTAAAATTGGGAGGCAGAATTTGAACACAGGTGAGGAGATATTGAAAGTTTTTGATTGAAGCATGATAACCACTCAGTTGCTAAATATATGGTTTTGTAAAACCTCTCTAATATGTAAGGCATTGTGTTTAGTGCTGCAGGGAATACAGAAGTTAACAAGACACGGTATTCACAAATTGCTGATGGTGTAGTAAGGGAGAAGACAGAAACAGATAATAGCAACTAGTATTGAGCATTTAGTCTGTGCCTGGCCCTGTGCCAAGTGTCTTATCTGTGTTACGGTATTTCATCTATGATTCATTCAGCTCTGTGAGGTGGATATTACTAATTTTTTTTAACAGATGAAGAAACTTGAGGCTCAGAGATGTCAGTTAATTGTCCAGGGGTCTCACAGCTAGTATGTGTCAGAGTCCTGATTCAGCCTCACATTGGTGATTCCAAAACATGAGGTAGTAATCTCTGGACACTGTAATCCTTTATTCCTGTAGTTAAAGAGAAAAGTTAAGTACAGTGAAGGAAGTAAAATACTGTGGGAATTGTTTTTTTTAATGCTGTAAGAATTTAGAAGAGGGTGGGTTGTATAGCTCTTCAGGGTGAGATTTGTGAAAATGCTTATAGCCTTATAGGGCAGATACACAGAGCAGAATCTGATGATAGGCAGAATAGGATATTGGGGTGACAGATGTGGCAGGGAATAATATGAAAGAATTAGATTGGGAGGTTTTTTTAAATGCTTATTTATTTTAATTTTTTTGAATGTTTATTATTTTTGAGACAAAGAGACAAAGCATGAGCGGGGAAGGGGCAGAGAGAGAGAGGGAGACACAGAATCTGAAGCAAGCTCCAGGCTCTGAGCTGTCAGCAAAGAGCCTGACGCGGGGCCATGAACTGTGAACTCATGAACCGTGAGATCATGACCTGAGCTGAAGTCAGACGCGTAACTGACTGAGCCACCCAGGTGCCCCTAATATATTTATATGAGATATATATATATATATATAGGTATATATATATATATATATGAGAGAGAGAGAGAGATACAGATATCTATCAGTTACTGTTTTGGGGGGAAGAAGGCGGAAGGACTGGAGTTAGGGCAGAAAGGAGATAACTTTATAAACATTATTTTGTGTTTTTGAATTTTATGTCATGTGCATATATGGTATTACTTAACTTTTTAAAAGAATTTAAGAAACTGTACAGATATCTATATCTATATAGATACATAGATATAGATCTATTTATTTATTTATTTACACACAAGAGAACATGAGTGGGGGAGGGGCAGAGAGAGAGGGAGAGAGAATCCCAAGCAGTCCAGAGCCCAATGTGGGGCTCAGTCCCATGAACTGGGAGATCATGACCTGAGCCAAAATCAAGAGTCAGATCCTCAACTGACCAAGACACCCAGGTGTCCCTGATTGGGGAGTTTTAAAAAGAATTGCTAGCATACAATAAGGATATAATAATAATTGAGGGATGGAATTGGCAAGGAGGGATAATGCTAAACTTTCTGTATGATTGAGAGAATACCATTACTGAAAATAGAAGTAAGGAATGAGGAGCTATTTGAGAGGGAGATGTGATTATGAGTTCGTTTTGTGGAATTTAGTGCCTATGGGACTAAAATGGAAAAATCCAAGTGAAAGTGATCTGTTTTCCAGCCATACTTTTTGACCTTGACTACATTATTAGAGTATCTGTGGAATTTAAAACCAACACACACAGACACACATTCTCTATCCCCCTCTCTTCCTCCCCAGGCTTCACCTGCTAAATCAGAATCTGCAGTTAGAGCTCTAGAATCTAGACCTTTTTGAGCTACCACAGGAAATAGGCACCTTCCACCTATATAGAATGACCTATATGATATATTTAGTGGGAAAAGAAATAGGTCCTCTGTACTCAGAATATTTCTGGAAGAAATTGGAAACAGATATTGTTTTGGGGGGAAGGAGACTGGGGGACTGGAGTTAGGGCAGAAAGGAGACAACTTTATAAACTTTTGTGTTTTTGAATTTTATGTCATGTGCATATATGGTATTACTTGTTTTTTAAAAGAATTTCAGAAACTGTACAGTTGGTTCAGATGTAAAGACTGGGCCAGTAGTTTATCCCTGTCCCCACAGTGGTTTATCATTAATACAGTGATTTCCACTCCATAGATCTCATGCTTGTAGACATAGCAGCATGGGTATCATCTGAGAAGCTTGTTGGAAAAACAAAATCTCAGGTCCCATCCCAGACCCACTGAATTAGAATCTGCATTTTACTAAGATACCCCAGGTGATTCAGAAGGCACTTTCAAGTTTGAGATGGAACATCTAAAGCAGTTTGTTTACTCATGACTTGTCTTGACCTACGATATCCTCACCTCTATTCTTTAAATAATAGTAACGATGCCACACACTTGTTGAGTGTATGCTGTTCGTAAGTTGTGGGATTGTCTAGAACACTGTAAAAATCAGTGCTCAGATGCCTAATATTTAGTACTGCCCAGAGCAGCATTTTCCAAAGTGTGTACTGAACCAGGAACATATATTTTACATTATGCTAATAATATGTGTAAAAGGGTTCTCTGGTCAAATCAGTTTGGGAGACATTGGGTTAAATAAAAGTGAACAGTTTTCTTTATTGCAGGACTGTTCAGAGATTTGACCAAGGAATCCTTTTTTTTTCTAGGACTATCTCTCAGGTCTTTTGGTCGGTGGAACACACTTTGAGAAATTCCTGGTTTAGAGGAAAGAACACCACTGGCTTTGGAATCCTTGGCAAGTTACCTAATTTCTCTGAATATTAATTTTCCTAACCTTAAACTGGGGATAATAATACTTGCCTTGGTGGTGGTGTGAAGAATAAGTGAGAGGTATATAGAAACACTCAGCCTAAAGCTTGGTACCTCATAAAAGTGTTCGAGTGGTAGTTGTTAATATTACATAGGCTACTTCTTTTTCTTGCATTTATGCTTGTTGTTCATATCCATATTCCTTAATATCCTTATTAGAAAGTGAGGGAGGAGAAAGTCAAATAATTAATTTTAATAAAGTGTTAGTAGTTTTATTAAGAGGTTTGGTGTTTAGAATAAAACTACAAATAATGTGGGAATCATTAGCAAAATTAATTTATCTTGCTATCTGCTCTATTAGATGAGTATCGAGATCAGAATATACTTCCCAAGTTATATCAACCGAATTTTTATTCACTAAAAACAAACCAACAACAAAAGATATCAAACTGTCGTCTTAACCTTGACATGTTATGAGGTATGTTATCAGACTTTTATTTTTCCTTTCTCCTAGTCAATAAATTGATTGCACAAGAAGGACCTTCCTTTCTGCAAATGCGAATAAAACATTTGTTGAAATCTAACTGCATCCCTCAGGCCACTGCTTTATCAAAACTGTGTGCAGAATCTAAGGAAATTTCAAATGTGTCATCTTTTCAGCAAGCCTATATCACATGCTTATGTTCCATTCTCCCGAATGAAGATGCTATTAAGGAGGTGAGTAAAGCAAATAAGTGCTGTTGTCACTCACGCTTACTATGAATTTAATAGATTTTGATAAATGTTGCATGGCAGGATGAAAACTAAGAATTATTTTTTTCTGGCTACTGAAAATGAAAAGTGCCATATTAATTGTATATAACTGTTCAACAGAGTGAATATAAAGTTATGTCTTATAGGTGGATTTGAAAGTAGATAATTAAAGAATATGCAGGTGGGTATTTATGTGTTAGGGCATTGGTTTGTTTTGAAATTTTCAAATGTAAAAGGTGTTTTTCTTTTTTTTAAAGTAATGATTTCTATATGTTTGGGAAATACAGAAATTATTAATACTAACATCAAGGGATAAACTAAAGTAGGAATGTCACTTAGCTTTCATTTAAGGTACTTTACACATGTAACTGTAAGCAGAGAAATATGGGACTTTAGAACCTGTGAATATGTTTTGAACTATAATTAAATGCACAAGCTGGGTACCGTGGAAAATAATAAAATAATTGAATCTTTTTTTTTTTTTAATTTTTTTTTTTTTTCCAACGTTTATTTTATTTTTGGGGACAGAGGGAGACAGAGCATGAACGGGGGAGGGACAGAGAGAGAGGGAGACACAGAATCGGAAACAGGCTCCAGGCTCTGAGCCATCAGCCCAGAGCCTGACGCGGGGCTCGAACTCACGGACCGTGAGATCGTGACCTGGCTGAAGCCCGACGCTTAACCGACTGCGCCACCCAGGCGCCCCAATAATTGAATCTTTTTTAAAAATTATTTTATCAGTCACATTGCATTTTTTAACCCGAACCCTTTTCTTTAAAATGTTGGAATTCGTTTTCTCTAATAGTTTTTGATAAATTACATAGGAAAAGATGAATAATTTCTAGCTGTATTCTGTCATCTACCTATAATTCTCCTAGATCTGGTACATGGATTCTCATTTTACTTCTCTGTTAAACCTTTCCTATTAAAGGTAATAATCCCAAGGATCTGATTTTATGCTGTAGTAATTCTTAAACTTTAATGATAGTTTCAACTTACAGTTTTATTTATAATATCCTACTCCAAATGCAATTTTCTCTTTCCAGCTCACTCACTCCAGGACCAAAAGTCTATTTATCCCGCTTGCCTTCATCCTTTCCCTCCTTAAACTCTGCTTTTCCATAGTCAATCAATATTATCACTCCCTAAGTTTCTCGACTGGTCTCTCCCTTAATTGTACTTATTTGACTAACCACCATCTTGATTATTTCTAAATCTTGACCTACTCTCTATCTTTACCTGCACCAGTGGGGTCAAACGGGTGGAAAAAACCAGCCTACTGATTTTACCAGTAATCAGTCACACTATATTTTTTTAGGCTATTTGCTCTCCCACTTTCATAAAGTACTATTTCATACTGTGTCCTTTCTTTTCAAATGTATACTGTAATGCCTTTTGCCCCATCACACTTTGCGTTGATGAACTTTCTCCCTGTTTCTCTGAGGAAATTGAGGCAGTTGGAAGGGGGTTTCTGTAAGCTGCTTCCATGACATCTATTCACCTACCTGTATCTGTGCGTGCGCACCTTCTCTTCCATTACTAAAGATAACTGTATCTGTTCTCCTGCCTAAGGCCAGTCCCCCCCTGACTTCAATATCATATCCCACCTGCTGTCGCCCCCTCAAGGATAATGCTTCCAGGACTTTATTCTCTACTGTATCATCAGTTCCTCCTCTACTGCAACCATCCTGTCAGCATTTATGCTATTACTTCTTTCATCTTTAAAAAAGAAATCTTTAGATTCCACTTCCCCATCCAACGACCACCCCATTCTTCTCCTGGCCTTTCAGCATAATTTCTTGAATGAATTGTGTGAATTTACTGTTCTAACATCATTCTCCTCGAACACATTATAATATGGCATTCACCCCTGCCAGTCTATCACATCACTAAATCCAATGATGATTTCTCAGCTTTCATCTTATTCAATCTGACTTCTTAACTTTGTCTTTTAAACATTTTTTTAGGTTTATTTATTTATTTATTTTGAGAGAGAGCACAAGGAGGGAAGGGATAGAGAGAGAAGGGGAGAGAGAAGAATCCCAAGCAGGCTCCAAGCTGTCAGTGCAGAGCCTGACACGGGGCTCAGTCTCCCGAACCCATGAGATCCTGACCTGAGCCAAAGTCAAGAGTCGGCTGCTTAACTGACTGAGCCACCCAGGCACTTGCATTCTAGGGTATTGCGTTCTCCTGGTTTTCTATGCACCTAACTGATGAGTCAGTCTTTCTTAGTTCTAACCTGCTCTTCCTCCTCATCTCTCTGTTGAGTAAATGTTACAGTACTCTAGGACTCTGTCCTTGTGTGTCCTCTCTTTTCTACCTACAAGCATGCCCTTGGTGACTTCTTTTAGATTCCTGTTTTTAAATACCAACTGTTGTCTGAATCTCAAATGTTTTATCTCCAGCCCAGTCCTCTCCTCTGAACTCCAGACTCACATATCCAGCTACCTAAATCACTGTCTCTACTGGTATGGCTAATAGCATCTCAGACTTCATATGTCCATAACTAAGCTCCTGATCTACCTGATATTCGGGCTTTGTTTTTATGCGCTTTCTTCCAAATGAAGTCAGTTGCTGTCCAGTCTCAGTGTTGCAGGTGAAGGGGGGAAGGTAGTGAATAACCAGCTACCATTTTTTTTTGAGTCCTTACTGTATGTTAAATGCTATGCTGAATGCTTTATATATATTTTGTCACATTTAATTCTCACAACTCTTAACTCTATTTTTATTGGTGAGGAAAATGAGGCTCAGATCAAGTAATATGTTCATGCTTACAAAGCTTAAAGTGGTTAAGGTGAGATGCAAACCTGAGTTTGGTATACTACTACTAGTATTAAAAATGCAGGATAATATATATCATCCTAGGTGATAAATACCGAAGGGTTTATATGCCGAATGCTGTGTTAGGCATTGTGTTACAAAAATTAATTCAGAAACTTCTGAACTGACCTACTTGCTTTTTACTCTCATTCTCTACATTTTATTCTTACCAAAATTAACTAGAATAATATCTTTAAAACTTAAAGTGGGGTCATGTCACTCCCTGACCAACAGCTTTCCATCTTCTTCATAATAAATCCAGAAGGCTTTATTCTATGTGTCATGGCTCCTGGAGACTTCTCTAAACATCTCTGACAGTATCTTCTACCATGTAATGCTCATTGCTCCGTAGCAATTTGCTGTTGTTTGAACAAACCAAACACATTCCTGCCTTAGATCTTTGTGGTTGCCATTTCTTTTGCCTAGAATGCCCGTCCACAAGATACTTGGGATGGCTCGTTCACTTAACAGCATTCACATCTCACTGCAAGATTGCCTTATCAGAGACCTTCTTCACTGTCCCATCTAAAATAGTGTCCTATCAGGGTGCCTGGGTGACTCAGTGGGTTAAGCATCCGGTTCTTGATTTCATCTTAGGTCATGATCTCACCATCGTGAGATCGAGCTCTGGGTTGTGCTCCATGCTGCTGTGGAGCCCGCTTGGGATTCTTTCTCTCCCTCTGCTCCTCCCCTGCTTGTGTGCATGCACACTGTCTCGAGTAAGTAAAAGAAAAGAAAATTTATACTATCCCCCTTCTCTGCCCTTTTTTTCTTAATACCTGTTACCATTATTATAAATATATAGACGTCCATCTAAAATGGCCTCTGTCACTCTCTGTCCCCTTACTTACCTGTTTCTTCTTTATGTTTATATTACTACTTCTGCTAGACATCATATTTGCTTCTTTTCTGTTTCCTCCCACTAGGTTGAAAACATTGTAAGGATGAAGACATTGGTTTATTCACCACTATATCTCTACATTCTGGAAGAATAGTTAGCAGCATAATAGGCATTTATTCATAAGCGACTAACTATAAGCCCATATGCTAATTTTTTTATTTGCAGTGTTGGGAAGGATAAGGAGATGGGAGACTGCTTATCTCTAATAACAGTTGTAGTATTTTGTGTTTGGGAAACCTAATCAGAGTTAAGTTGTAGTAATGGTTACATTCAGCACCTGATACATGCCAGAAAATTTCAGAAGAAGCAAAAATGCTAGATCATGGACTTGATTCCTCTTCATTCTATAATAATAACAACTTTTCCTTTAATGTCTCAGCCTTTGTTTATTTAAAACTTTTGTTTGTAGCATTGTATGAGGTACTGGCAAAAACAGAAGGGTGTGTATGGCTTACTTTGGTTGCCAGAAACAGATACAGGAAGATAAGTACTAAGCCGTATGATACTGCCCCTGAATTCAATAGAAGTGGGGAGAATCTTTGTTGACTGGCATATAAGGCTTTATAAAAATTGATCCTTGATTTGGACCTTGAAATAATGTTAGGGTTTGGATGGGTAGAAAGAATGGTTTGGGGATAGCTGACTTTGGTAGTGAAGGCGGAGAAATGAATGTGTATGTTGCTGAGGCCCACTGGAGAACACCTTGCCATGGCAGAGTGGGTGTTGAGGTCTTGTGAGAAATAAGACCTGTTGGGTGGGGAGAAGGGGGAGCCTTGGAAACTCTAGTGAGTTAAAACTGATTTGATGCAGTAGAAATTAGAAAGGTTTTGAAGGTGGGGATTGAAATGACAAACAATATTTTTGGAAGCTTAGAAAGAAGATATATTAGGCTTAGAAGAGATTGATTGGAGTTAGCAAGAGGACTTAATGTCAAGAGACTCGTGAGGCCTGGGAGACTGGAAGAATGACAGTGTTCCGCTAACTGATCAGAATGGCAAAGAAGAAAGATATGGACAACAAGGAGGGCTTGGGAGAATAATCAGCTTTGTTTTGTCCATGACTTTCCTGGTTTATTAATAACAAGACAACAAAACAGGATTTCTTCCTGAAGTTACATAATTAATTCCTTTCAACAAATTTGTTGAGTTTGTAAGGAACGAAGTTAGAGGAAATGTGATTTGATTCTCTACAACAGAGGTTGGCAAACTATGGCATGTGGGCCAGATCCACCCAACTACCTTTTTTTGTAAATAAAGTTTTTCCGGAACACAGTCATGCCCATTTGTTTATTGTTTATGGCTGTGTTTACAGTGGTAGAGTTGAGTAGCTGTAACAGACTACCTGGCCCACGAAGCTGAAAATATTTTTTACCTGGCACTTTATAAAAAATGTTTGCTAGTCCTTGCTCTACAAGAATCAGATTTTCCAGTGTATAGTAAACATTGACTATCATTTAGTCTACTCCTGCATGGTTTACCAGTGATGAAACTGAAGCCAAGATGATAATGTTTCCAAGGCCCTACCTGCATTAAGCTAATTAGAGAGTCCAAGCCCAGGCTAGAACACAGATCTCCTTGCTTTCTGGCCAGCCTTTTTTTCCACTGTACAACTTATTTCCAGTTGGTAAATACAACGAGCCATGTTATAATAGGAAACATCTTAGTGGTATGTCATCTATTCATATTTATACATTTATGTATAGGTGTGATTTAAAGCATTTTATAATGATTGAGATTAATTACTTAAATATATCAATGCAAAAACATTTAGCACACATCATAAAATTTTAAAAGGAACACTGATACCATCATAATTAGTCTCACCCAGTTGTGCTTTCTTTTGCAACTGACAATAGAATTAAAGAGAATCTTTAAAATTTGCTTTGGAAAAGTATAATGAATCACTAGACTTCATTAATCGGGTTTAAAATCAGCATGTGTTCTAAAGTAGCAGAGTTCTATACACATTTGCCATCTACTTCAACTGAGTTCAGAAGAGTCAAATTAACTTGAGCAACAGCTGGGAATAAGAGTATTTGTATGTTGGCTCCTGTGGGTATCACCATAATGGGTGTGTGTAATAGGAAACCTCTGCTGGGGAAGATTTAGCCAGACACATACAATTAAGATTACTTGAGGGGATCACCTTGAAAGCCAAAATTCACAACCCCAAACTCAGAACCTCAGTGGAATCCTCAAGTTTCAGTTTCATTTAGAATTGAATGATACGATATTACTATTAGTTCTGCACATGAAAGATTTTTAATGAAAGTTACAGACTTGATCATGGCCTAGTGTCCCAAGTGGATGTTTCCTGTATGTTTTTCATTACTGAAGGAGGAAATCTTTGCAAAGATCAAGTTTTCCACATATAATATGAAGGATAATGAGATTGTAAACATGAAGCCCTTCTATTATTACGAAGAGCCAAGGAATGTCAGTAGAACTCTTGGCACAGTTAAGGCAGGAGTCCATTTCTGTTTTAATCCCTGAATGAACTATTTCTTCAGTGTCTAATGTTAATAGACACAACAGGAGAAGCTTCTTTTCTTTTCTTGATGTGGGAAGAAAAAGACAAACAGTACCTAATTTACTCACTAGTCTAGCACTGTTGGGAATTGACATAATCACTAGGTATAGATGATAAACAGCAAATACATTTAAGCAGGATCCATTGGGAATTCAGTTTGGGAGTAGAAGAAAAAGTAAACAGGAGCATAGAAATTTCAGGTGTAGCTTAAATAAGAATCAAGATTAAGATCGATCCTGAACAAGGAATAATAACAAAGTGTATAATTACATTTAAAATTGAAGTGTAAATAATTTTACTTTATTGTATGGGGGATGAAACGTACTCTCAAAAAATACATTAAAGGGATGCCTGGGTGGCTCAGTTGGTTAAACTTCTGACTCACTCTTGATCTCGGCTCAGGTCATGGTCTCACAATTTGTGAGACTGAGCCCCATGTTGAGCTGTGTGCTGACAGCATGGAGCCTGCTTGGGATTCCCTTTCCCTCTCTCTCTCTGTTCCTCCCCTGCTTGTGCTCATTCTCTTTCTCTCTCTCTTTCTTTTTCTCTCTCTCTCTCTTGCTTGCTCTCAAAATAAACTTAAATACATTAAAGGTAGAAAGGCTGTATGAGGAAGTTGAGGATTTGAGTATTTAAATATTTTCTCTCCTAATGCAGAGGTCTTTCAAATAGCTTTGAAGAGACATCTTCCCAGGGCAGTTTACATCTGGATCTTGCATCTAGTCTTGCTTTCATGGGTTATGTGTGGGTATTTTGGTTGATGTAAGATTATACTAGTGAGTCATGGAGAGTTAGATGTATAATTTTCAAGAATTTAGTAGGACATTTCAGGCTTACATACACACAGCGATAGGGTTTAATTAGAAGCATCAATGAGGGGCGCCTGGGTGGCGCAGTCGGTTAAGCGTCCGACTTCAGCCAGGTCACGGTCTCGAGGTCCGTGAGTTCGAGCCCTGCGTCAGGCTCTGGGCTGATGGCTCGGAGCCTGGAGCCTGTTTCTGATTCTGTGTCTCCCTCTCTGTCTGCCCCTCCCCCGTTCATGCTCTGTCTCTCTCTGTCCCAAAAATAAATAAAAAACGTTGAAAAAAAAAAAAAAAAAAAAAGAAGCATCAATGACCATTACATGCAAGTAACCACTGGTGTTAACCTAGTGCTGGTCTGTGGTATTATTGCAGTTTAAAAGAAGTCTGATTTTTAGAAGCATGGCCTTTTTTCCATGTTGTGTCTCTGAACCTAACAGGGATGATTCTCCCAAAGGTAGACCCAGGTTTATGTGAAATGTAGACTTGCTAACTGTAACTCCTACCTTTTTCCTGTTGGAGGATACACGTGACAAGAGTCTTATTATCTGGATAACCTGAAATCCACTTTGATTACCTTTTGAAAAACATCAGCTTCAGTTTAAAGAGTCTATTATGAGGAACAAATGATTTGCATTGTGCCTCAGAACTGATCAGGGGGAAAAAAAGGAAAAAGATCAGGAAAATACTAAATTCAAAACCAGTAATCTAGAGAAAGATAAATGATAAAATATTCCAGTAATGGCACTGGCCAGAATACTGGTTTACCTTGGTAGCCTAATAGTGAAAATAAGAAGGCAGATATGCTGCCTCTACTCCCCTTCTCTTATGCCAGTTGGCTACCTGTTAGACCATTGGTATTTAATTGCCAGATTATTATGAAAGTCTTCTAATTGCATTCTTGTCCCTACAGTTCACTTTCTACAATACCCAAGATGATCTTTTTTCTTTCCTTTTTAAAATAAAAGTATATATTTTGTTTATTTATTTTTGAGAGAGAGCGCATACACATGTATGAGCGAGGAAGGGGCAGAGAGAGAGGGAGATGGGATCTGAAGCAGTCTCCTCACTGTCCTCACAGAGCCCCACGTGGGGCTCAAACTCACAAACTGAGATCATGATCTGAACCAAAGTCGGACACTTAACTGACTGAGCCACTCAAGCGCCCCTTGAGATAATTTTAGATTCACATATTATCGTAAGAAACAATATAGACATACTTTCCAGTCATTTAACATATATTCATTGGAGGACTCTGTTAGGCAGTGGGGATACAAGGATGAACAAGACACGAGGGAGAGGAACAGCAAACAGTATTCATACACTGTGAGACTGAGGGGAGAGTTCTGAGTTGGAAATGAGGCATGCAAGTCATCAGCATTTGAAACCACAGGGCAAATAAGATTAACTATTTCAGAACCCTGGAAATTAACTAAAGGCTTACTACAATCCAAAGAGGTTTTATTCAAGGAAAACAGATGAATCTCCCTAAGAACAACTTGATGCCATTTTAACTTGTCCTACTTCCTGTCTCTTCCCCAGCTTCACAGTAACCTTGAAAACAAACAGCCTCAAAGCTACAGTAGTAGTAGCCTATGAAAACCAGCAGCCTAGCAACCAGCTGAGGAAGCAGAATGAGCTTTGGAACTCTGCAAAAGCCCATACCTAGCATTGTCACTATTTGATCTTTGTGGCAACTTCTGAAAAGTTCCATTCTCAAGACTTGTCTTTATTTGACTCAGAGCTCACAATGACAAAAGCTGTGTCCTCAGTATGTATTTGTCAGAAACAATCAGTGGTAATTGTTCAATGTGACAGTGGTCAGAGGAGGCATTACGAGTCAGGCTAACAAGAGACTGCCCAAAAAGATTAAAAAAGAAAAACTGGGATATGGGACATCATACGGGACTTTGAAAACTTTTGATGTATTGCTAGGATTCTGGAAGGTAACAGGGCTCTGTGTCTGGTGAGGAATGACCTAAAATGGCCCTAATCTCGAGGCTCTGCACAGGTAGGAAATGAAAGGCAAGGCAGAGTTTTAAACTGCCTACTGAAATATTGAAAGTATGCCCCAATACACAAAGCTGCTTGGCAAAAGCAGAGGCTTATTCAGGCATTTAAGTAAATGTCTTCAATACATTGAACATATAGCTGACCATTAAGCGAACCAAGCAGAGGCTATAGTGGCCACACATGACAAAGAATGTAGACTTTACAGAATTAATTCTAGGAAAGTCACTAAACCATCAGGCAAAAAGATCGATGGACTAGAATCCAGAATCTAGAAATAAGCCCTTCACACTTAACCACCAGTTGATTATCTATGTGAATTCCAAGACAGTTCAATGGGGAAAAGAATAATCTTTTCAATGAACGGGTCTTTAACAACTGGATATCAGTTGCAAAAGAATGAAGCTTAATCCTTAATACTGTATGCAAAAAAATAACTCCAAATGGATTGTAGATATAAATATATAAATATAATACAAATATATATTATAAATACATAATTTATATAAAAATATATTATCTATAAAATGTATAATAGATATAATCCATATTAAAATATAAACATATAATATGTAAATATTATGCTATAATATATAAATGTTAAATATAAAGTATGACATCTTAAAATACAGGAATAATTATTTAAGGCTTTGGATTTGGCAGTTGTTTCATATTTGACACCAAAAGCACAAGTGACAAAAGAAGAATAAGACTTCATCCAACTTTGTGAAAGGACATCAAGGAACAGCAAAGTTAATCCACAAAATGAGAGAAAATATTTGCAAACCATATATCTTATAAAGGATTTGAATCTAGAATTAATGAAGAACTCTTACAAGTCACCAGTAAAAAGACAAATAATCTAATATTAAAAATGGTTAAAGGTTTTTTTGTTAAATTAATAGACTTTTTAAAAAAATTAATACATTTTTAAAAGCAGAAACAGTTTACAGAAAGTTTGAGTGGCAAGTACACAAAGCCCTTACCCCACATTTTACCTATTAACATCTTGCCATGAGTGTGTTACATTTGTTAGAATTGTTGAACTAGTATATTATTAATTAAAATCTATAGTTTACATTAAGGCTCACTATCAGTGTTACACATTCTGTGAGTTGTGACAAACATATAATTGTGTGTATTTGTCATCACAGTAACATGCAGAATAGTTCCACTCTTCTGAAAATGTCCTGTACTCTGTTTATTTATCCTTCCCTCTTTTTCCCCAGGCCCCTGGCATCCACTGATCTTTTTACTGCCCCCACAGTTTTGCCTTTTCCAGAATGTCATATAGTTGGAATTATGTAGTATGTAGCCTTTTCAGATTGGCTTCTTTCACTGAGCAGCTTGCGTTTAAGGTTCACCATATCATTTTATGACTTCATGCTTCCTTCTTTCCTCCCTCCTTTTCTTCCTTCCTTCCTTCACCAAACTCATATTCCTCTCTGCCTTTCTTTTTTCTTTTTCTTTTCTTTTCTTTTTTTAAAACAAACCAAAGTCCATCGTTAGGGTTCAGTCTTTGTGGTGTACATTCTGTTATCTGAAGTTCTTGGGAGTCTAGTCCTGCTGCTTATTATGTATACTGCATTTCTGGAATGGCTGGTTTAGTTGTACTTTTTATAGTTTGGGATTGTGAGCTCAGTTTTGATGGAAGTGGGTGGAAGCAAGGAGTGCTTTATTTCTGAGAATTCTAATAAGGCTTAGTTAGCATATGTCTCTATAAATCAGTTTCAGTTTTCCTTCTGCCAGGTGATTCAGAGATGTTACCAGCCAGAACCTTCTTTTTATTTTATATCATTTTTCTCAGTTTGGCGTTATTGGACAACGGAGTAGTGTTAGGGCAAATTCCAAGTTTGAAGGACAGGTTATAAATTCTCAAGTATTTTTTTTTATCCCACCAGAACCCAGGTTGAGATTGCTATGGAAGTTTTCCTGCTGTGTGCCTTATTTTGGTCCACCCGTTCTCTGAGTTTGTAGCTCTATTGGGGTTCCAATTGTATGCAGAAGTCTCACTGCCAACTTCCTGTCTCCAGGTCCAAGCTTTATCATCTATCCATGAGTTGTAAAACACAAGCCTCTTAGTGAGATTAGCAGTGATCCAGCAAGTTAGGGCGGTTGTCCAGTCACACTTGAACACTTTTTTCCCCCTTCATGATTTCTTTTACTTCTTTAATGTTCAGCTGTATGTTCTATAAAAGACATTTCTGTTTTACCCAGGATTTCTAAGTGCTTTGCCACAGGAGAATTTTCAGGCATTACTCTTGTTCAGGACTGGCAGGAAGGTATGTAACCATTATATATTAAATTCACAGGGTAAGGTGGTATGTTTCATCTTTGCCACCAGAATTTCCAGCATTAGCCACTTTTTGCCTTATGCTGTAAGTTGTGATACTTTGTAAATACACACAGCATTGATAGTGCTTATGCATGATTTATAATTTTGTATTAAGTGTATCAGACTTTGTTATGAAGTAGATTTTAGTAAGGAAAGATCTGGAGGAACTAGTTAGGATTTTGAAGAGGTTGAAGGTGAGAACATGGTATGGAATGAATGTTCCTGACTAATCTTTCAGGTCCTTTTAAGTTCCTAGCTGGTTCTGCTCACTGTCCTTCCATTCCAGTTCAATAAATGTTTATTCACAGCCCTTAGAAACAAAACGATCAACGTGTCCTCCAGTCTCCTGCTATCATTAGCCTATATCCTTTATGGAAATTGGCAAAAAGGACCATGTTCCACTATGTCCTCCTTCATACGATTGCTTCCAAAGGTCTCCCTTCTGTGAGGAAGAGCCTTATGCCAAAACTTAGGGCTTGGCAAGCTGGCTGAATTTCAGCCTCCATTAATATATTAGCTGGTTACCTCTGTGTAGTATGAAACTGTACCCTGATATCCCCCCAAGAGCTATTTTCTTTGAAGCCTTCTTTGCTTACTCTAGTCTGCATTATTCTTATCTCCAGTCGGTCCCATTTATATATTCTGTGGCCACTATGTTATTTATCTTGTGGTTCTCTTTTATTCCAACAAATATTTATTGATGTTCCCCCAAGTGCCTGGTACCATTGTAGGCACTAAAGATACAGTGGTGAATAAAAACAAAGTTTTGCCCAAATGGAACTTATATTCTCATAGGCAACATGGATAGTAAACAAAAAAGTATTGGGGCACCTGGCTGGCTCAGTCGGTAGAGCTTCTGACTCTTGATCTTGGGGTTGTGAGTTTAAGCCCCACATTGGGTGTAGAGATGTTTAAATAAATTAAGGGGAAAAAAACTTTAAAACAATTTTTAAAAAAGAACTAAAAAATTATTTCAGTACCTATCCAGGAATTTCCTAGACACTCACTGAAATTCTCAGAAGTTTGTCAGTGACCTCATTTTAATTTACTGTAGCTGAAAAGTATTTTGTGGCATATATTTGGTTTTTAATGTGGTCTTAAGCTATTCTATTAGAAAAGGTTGGGGACCATACTGTGTCTTATTAGTGAAGTGTTAAAAAATATGTCATTTTGGGGCGCCTGGGTGGCGCAGTCGGTTAAGCGTCCGACTTCAGCTCAGGTCACGATCTCGCAGTCCGTGAGTTCGAGCCCCGCGTCAGGCTCTGGGCTGATGGCTCGGAGCCTGGAGCCTGTTTCCGATTCTGTGTCTCCCTCTCTCTCTGCCCCTCCCCCGTTCATGCTCTGTCTCTCTCTGTCCCAAAAATAAATAAAAAACGTTGAAAAAAAAAATTAAAAAAAAAAATATGTCATTTTAATTTACCTGGATTTTTCTATTTTTAAAATTTTTTATTTACTTTTGTTACTTTATCATAACTCTTTCTCCTCTGTATTCAAGAAAATACAGGTATTTGGGGCAAAATACTGATATCCTCTTCAATTAAAAATATTATCTGAGTGCTTACTTATTTGTCACGTAAAGATCCTAAAGCAGGCACTAAGTAGGTTAAAAGCATGAGATAAGATACCAGCTTTCAAAGGACTTAGAATCAGGCAGAGTAAGTAACAGACCGAAGGAACTCTGGCTTCAGTTTCTTCACTTGGAAGAATGATGAAGAATGATGAGTTTTTTTTCATTATTAATGAAATCATTAAATGAGAGTGTAAAAAAAAAAAAAAGTCTAGATGGATGCCCCTGTGTTATTAGCATAGATGAGTATGTGTGAGGCAAATGAGTTCTTGAATTGGAAAGTTGTACAGAAACCCCACTGTAAACTAGTCCTATTTTGTCAGTAGAAACCTTGATGGAAGTAAAACAATGAAGGTAATGGATAATAAAAAAAATACATGTAAGTTACCATTCTTATTAGGTGTTACGGACCTCTTAGAAACTTCTTTGTCAGGCATATGTTCTAAAATGTCAGGTAAACAACAATATTAAGCATGAACTAAAAGCATGCTAGTACTTAAAATTTACTAGGAAATGGGTAACATTTGGAGAAAGTTGAGGTTAAGTTTGAGAAGTTGGTAGAGGTTAGATTGGTACAGGAGCAGGCAAGGTTACCAGCAATCTTTGTGGTAGTCTCAGAAAAGGCACTAAGATACTGGAAGAGCAGAAGGCGTCTACTCTTAGGGAACCACTAGAGTTGATACTCCAACACTATTGCTAAATTGCCATTAGCTGAATAGAAATAATTTATTTCTGTTTCTCCAGTTCCTTGTTCATTCTTACCTGTTGGCCCTTGCGATGTGTTTTTCTTCCTCTTTGGAACAGTTTTCTTATTTCACTCTACCCTTTCCCATGGCTTATCTCTACTCATTCTTTAATTCTCATTTTAAATGTGACTTCATCCAGGAAGTTGTTTTTGATCCCCCAAATTTGGGTTAGATCTCTTTTTATCAAAGGTAGGAAAAATACTCTGTACATCCCCATTGTAACAGTTAATATACACTGTAATTCTTAGCAGTTGCTGCTGCCTCATTTGTTATCTGTGGCTGGACTGTGACTTCCATGAAGGCAAAAATCAGGTTGGCTTGTATCCCTAGTACTTAGCACAGCACAGGTACTTAGTAATACACAGCACGGCTTTGAAAGACATGTGCATTTTAATTTTAACATGTTTTTTTCCTGTGGCATTTTGTGAACAGAGGATTTTGGATATCATATAAGACCGTCTTTAGAAATTCATAGTCTAGTTAGAAAGCCAAAGTTCAAAGCACATGTAAAAAAAGTAAAATAATAAAAGGTAAAGGCCACTGTGAGTCACTAGTTCAGAATTTGGCCCAAAATGGAATAAAAAATAGCCCAATTAAAAATGTTGATAAGATGCTGTGAATTCAGAGTAAGGCAAGAGATCATTGGATGCTAGAGTAGTCTATGAAGGAAGTTTCAGCTGAATGTTGAAGGATGGGGAGGATCGGTTCATGAGGCAAGAAGAGGAGGGCTGTTTGTTTAGGCTTATACACTAACTGGTAGTGTTCATCTTTGTAATAAATCATTTTTGTAATAAATGTTTCGTGTTTGTAATAAATAGAAATAATAGAACTACGTATACCTTCTAAACAACTAGTCTGGAGTTTTCATATCATTTCCTCCTTTCCCGTCATTTTAGGTTAATGATTTTTGACTTGAAATCTACATTTCTAATTTATTTCAGTTTTGTCCCTTTTTCTTAATACTTTGGTTCCAAGGTGAAAGCTCATATCTCTCTGAAGTATACCCTTTTAAAATGAGCTTCCCTGTAGGAATAAAATGATGCGAGATTAGTTTTTCATTTTATATACTGTTACTTTTTATTATTAGCCACAGTTGACTAGAGACAAGAAACAGTCTCTTCTCAGGCTCATCTTTTACTTGTGAAGTAGAAATAATAATTGCCTGCATTGCTAACCTTACAGATTTATCATGCTGATAAAGTGAGATGATATCTCATTCAAGGTATTTGAAAAGGATAAAAAATGTTCTAGAAATGCAAGTTGTATATTATTTCCATTCTAATTTATATGTCTGGCTTAGAGAGTTTCTCATGCTATTTCTCAGCTTGGAAATGTTATATATTGCTGTTACATTGCAAAATCAAATTTTAGAATTCTGGGTTTTTGACAGGAGCTTTAACATGGCGTGGATAGTAGGTGGTTGCCCTGGAATAAATAGCTGTTTTCATTTGCTGAGGAATTTTCATTTCAGTCCTTCGGTCACTTCAGTTCTGAATACCCTGTGGTGGGCCTTTTGTCTCTGGATGACCCTTCTAATTCATTCAGCTATGGATGAGGACATGGTTGTTGAGGGCATCATTAAAATTCCATCCTCATTAAGGCTGATACGGTCTTTTTTTTTTTTTTAACCTGAAAACTGAATTTAAATTATGTTCTAGGCTTTACCAACGTAACTTTGCCTCCCAGTGCTCTTTAGATATAAATTTAAATCAGGTGTGATCTTGCATCTGAGCGTGATCTTTTGAAATGCTTTCTACTATTCTTAAGGTTGATTTTCTTTTTTTCTTTTTCTTATTTTTAAAATTTATATATTTCATGAAAAATTCTTAAGAGCTCTTCTGATGTGCTCCCTATTTGTCAATCCCTGTTAGAATATATATTTTTTAAACCTTAACTGTAACTTTAATAGGCACACATACCACATTTTTAATTGATGCATAATTGACGTATTATTTTAGGTATACAACATAATATTCAATATTTATATAGGTTGTGAAATGATATCCAGATAAGTCTAGTTGATGTCT
Source organism: Panthera uncia (assembly GCF_023721935.1). NCBI lineage: Eukaryota > Metazoa > Chordata > Mammalia > Carnivora > Felidae > Panthera > Panthera uncia. Next base: position 74,087,383 of record NW_026057585.1, on the reverse strand, counting down.
GTCACTATACAGAGTCACAAAAGTTTTTTTTCTTATGATGAGAACATTTAAGATCTATTCTAATAACTTTCCAATATGCAATACAGTATTAATTATAGTCACCATGATGTACTAAAACATATTAAATTCTTAAAATAACTCCATGAGGGAGGTTCTGTTATTTCCATTTTACACATGAGGAAACTGAGACACTAAGTCACTGAGAAGTTACATGACTTACCCAGAGTCACACAGCTAGTAGCTATAGAGCTGGGAAAAGAATATACACAATCTGGTTTTAGAATAATTGCTTTTGGGGCACCTGGGTGGCTCAGTGGGTTAAGCAACCGACTCTTGGTTTGGCTCAGGTCATGATCTCACAGTTCTTGAGTTTGTCAAGCCCTGCGTCAGGCTCTGTGCTGACACTGCAGAGCCTGCTTGGAATTCTCTCTCCTTCTCTCTCTGCCCCTCCCCTGCTCGCTCGCTCTCTCTTTCTCTCTCTCTCTCTCTCTCTCTCCCACACACACACACACACTAAATAAACTTAATAAATAAAAATATCTAAAAGGAAAAAAAAGAATAATTGCTTTTAACCACTATATCATACTGCTTATTGTGTCATCGCATTGTCTTTAAAAGACTAGAAAACAGACTTGTATGAGGTTCACTTTGTAAATGTGAACATTTTACCCTCATTAAACTTGATTTGTTTATCCCACTCATCACCTTAGTTTACTGTGTTTTTTTTTTAATGTGTTCCAGACAATGCTATGTGCTGAGTTTTGAACAAGATATACAAAGTCCCTGACCTCATTAATTTTACATTCTAGCAGAGAAGACAGATACTAAGTTCTTTGCCTAATGATTGAATTGTAGTTGTGATAGATGTTACAAAGGAGGAATTAAGAGTAGAGTTTTTGTATGTGGGGGTGTTTTTTAATTGAAGTACAGTTGACTTTTGGAGGAGTTGTTTTTTGTTTTCAATGGATGAGAATCGAGTTTTTGTTGGAGATTCTGACCTAGTCTTAGAAGTGAAAGGATTGTATGAGAAAATAGCATGTGAGCTAAGCTTTGAAAAAAGTCTTTCTGTGCCTACTTGAGGGTATGACTAAAATTAGATGTTTCGACCACCTGTTGGAACTGAATAGCACTTTGGAAAAGATGAACTAAACTCTTTTGTACCTCATTCACCCTGATATTCACTTCATTTATCCTGAAATTTATCACTGTTTTGTACATTTGGTGTCTGGTATAATTCACATTTATAAGGCTGACATATGAGAAAGAGATTAATCATATTCTTTGTTAAGACAGGGAAGTGATAGAGTTGAGAAAGGATCTCTTTAGAGGTCTTAATCTCTTGTTTCATTAGTATGTAAAAAGAGCCCCAGAAAATTCTGATTTGCCCGGAGGTGGTTTTAAGATTTCTATAATTAGTGTCAATGAGGGGCACCTGGCTGGCTCATTTGGTACTGCATGTGACTCTTGACCTTGGGGTTGAGGGTTTGAGCCTCACATTCGGTGTAGAGATTGCTTTAAAAAAATTGAATCCTTAAAAAAAATAGTGTTAATGAAAAAGATGTATTTCTGAGTGTTTTAGTTGCTTGAACGCACTTATACCAAGTATTATTTTTTCTCCTTAACTCTGAGAAAGTGATACAAGTTTCTCAACTGGCCTCGTTTAGCCCTACTGGCTGTGAGGATAAGCCTTGTGTTTTCCTATCCGTAACTAGGGTGACTTGAATAAAACTGTCAAGGAAATAAAGAAAGAAAAAACAAAAAAAATTATACTTCAAGTGAAAATAATCTGAAGTTATTATGCATAATTTGATTTATTTATATGGTAGCAAAGTTCATGACTAATTTAACTGTACAAAAATGCTTTTGTCTGTGTTGGGACTGCAGTGGAACTTCAGTCTATTCACTTCTCTTTAATATTTTCTAATATGATATAGTCCAGGAGATTCAGTCATAAGTTAATAGAAGGAAATTGTGTCCCTCTAATTGCCTCATGAATTGTCAAAGATAGAAAACCTTAAAAGAGGCTTCTTGTTACATAACAAAATATACAGGAAAGTCACCATTTTTATTTTGACTCCATCTTCTCATTTTTGATAGATTGCAAAGGTCGACTGTAAGGAAATACTAGACATCATATGTAATCTGGAATCCGAGGGTCAGGATAACACGGCATTTGTTCTTTGTACGACTTACCTCACTCAGCAGCTCCAAACTGCAAGTGTATATTGTTCTTGGTAAGTATATTTACTTTTTTTCACTTTATTTGTTTAGTACATAGTATGGCATTTAGAGTTTATGTAAAACATTGGCTTCTTTCAAATTTAAAGCCTAAGCAAATTAATTGATGACATGTGAATTACATCTTGCTTAGAAGCTAAACCACTTAATAAAAAATGTTACTGGTTTAATCTTTTCCAGAAGAGTCCAGAAATAAAGAGAGGGTAAAGAATTTGAGCTCCTCTTGATCATCTTATATAGAGGGTTGTCTGTTAACTTTAATATAGGTCTTCTTTGGAAATAAAATTATGGCAACATGAGACAAATTGGTGTTAGGTCATTTTCCTTTACACTTACTGTATCTTTTGGTAGTCGTTTTCCCCTCTTATTTGGAAACCCATTAATTATCTAGGTTTCTAGGTCAGTCTTGCACTAGAGAAGGAAATCCATTTGAATAGGTAATCTCTTTTGAAACTTTGGTACTATATAGCAGAATTATATTAATTTGGTTTTAATTCAGTTTATATCTTGTTTGCCTACAGAGTACTTAGTTGCTAAAAAGAAAACAGTAAGTGTAACCTACGGTTCTTTCATTCCAACTGTGCAGAATCTGTTTAGGCCAAAAGGACAGACTTGATACACAGGAGAATTCTAAAATGTAAGACTGCCAGTAAGTATCAGATTAGTGATAGGGATAATGCCATAGGATATTAGTGGAAGGTGCTCACTGTTTAAGAAAGGTGTCAAGGGAGAGGTAATATCAGAGCTTTAATTCAAAGAATGGATTGGATTTGCATGATCTTGATTAGAGGAACATGGAGAGATTTAGAACCTAAGGATGGCTTGAAGTTGGAAACGAACATTTTGATTGTAGGAAAACCCAGTAAAGCCCTTCGTGTGCTTTAGCCTTCATTGATCTCCTTTTGGAGCATCTATGTGTATTTGTAGTTTTATTATTAACATTGTATGCTACTATATTTCTTCCTGTTTACTATTTTAGATAGAAATATTATTTGCGTGCTATAAATTATCTCATAATAATCCTCATAATTATCTTTGTGCAGATGAGGCAGTGGATGACCAGAGGAATCAGAGAAGTCTTGTGATTGCCCAGGGTCTTAAGGCTAAAGTGATAGAGCTGAGATTCACATCCAGGGTTTTTGACTCCTAATCCAGTGCTTTTCTTCTCCTGTGGTGGTTTTCTTGGTGCAGGGCCAGAATGCAGATGGCAGTCTTCTACCACTGAGTCCACTATGCCAGAGTTATATCTCCTGTGAGAAGGGAGATAGTGGAACAGGGAGTTAAATATATTTTGTAATAATCACTATGGGCATTTTGTTAGGAAACCAAAAAAGCGGTGCTAAAAATGAAAAGAATTAAGTAGCAGTGAGGGTTTTGATCATTAAATTAAGTAGAAGAGGTTCCCCCCCCCCCCATGCATTAGAGATTAGAGATTTTAGCCTCAGTAAAACAGATGTATTTACTTGAGGAACAAACCCCAATTTATCTTGTTACAGTTAATTTCTTTGCCTACAATGAAAAAAATATCTGCTAGTGATAGCTAGATTTTCAGGGCAAAGAAATACACTAAATCACATATGAGATTTGTTATACATTACAGAGGGTTATGGGGGTTTTTTTGGATTTTTTTTAAGTTTTAGATGTACAGTATAATGATGCAACAATTCTATACATTATTCAGTGTTCATCACAATAAGTGTACTCTTAATCCCCTTCACCTATTTCATCCATCTCCCCTCTGGTGACAACCAGTTTGTCCTTATATAATGAGTATATTTTCATTTGTCTCTTTTTTCTTTGTTCATTTATTTTGTTTCTTAAATTCTGCATATGTTTTAAATCATATGGTATTTGTCTTTCTCTGACTATTTCACTTAGCATTGTACCCTCTAGATGCATCCATGTCATTGCAAATAGCAAGATCTTTTTTATGGCAGAGTAAATTCCATTGTATATATATACCACATCATCTTTAACCATTCATCGGGCTGCCTCTGTATCTTGGCTATTGTAAATAATGCTACAGTAAATGTAGGGGTGCATATATCTTTTCGAATTAGTGTTTTTGTGTTTTTTGGGTAAATACCCAGTAGTGGAACTACTGGATCATATGGTAATTCTATTTTTAATTTTTTTTTTTTAACGTTTATTTATTTTTGAGACAGAGAGAGACAGAGCATGAACGGGGGAGGGTCAGAGAGAGGGAGACACAGAATCTGAAACAGGCTCCAGGCTCTGAGCTGTCAGCACAGAGCCCGACGCAGGGCCCGAACTCACGGACCGCGAGATCACGACCTGGGCCGAAGTCGGCCGCCCAACCGACTGAGCCACCCAGGCGCCCCTCTATTTTTAATTTTTTGAGGAACCTCCATACTGTTGTCCACAGTGGTTGCACCAGCCTGCATTCCCACCAGTGGTGCATGAGGATTCCTTTTTCTCTAAATCCTGGCCAATACTTTTTATTTCTTGTGTTTTTTGTTTTGGCCATTCTGACAGGTGTGCCGTGATATCTTATTGTGGTTTTGATTTGCATTTCCCTGGTGATTAGTGATGTTGAACATCTTTTCATGTGTTTGTTTGGTTATCTGTGTGTCATCTTTGGAAAAATGCCTGTGTCCTCTGCCCGTTTTTAAATTGGATTATTTGGGGGCCCCTGGGTGGCTCAGTTGGTTAAGCCGCTGACTTCGGCTCAGGTCATGATCTCACGGTCTGAGTTCGAGCCCCGCGTCGGGCTCTGTGCTGACAGCTCAGAGCCTGGAGCCTGTTTCGGATTCTGTGTCTCCCTCTCTCTGGCCCTCGCCCATTCATGCTCTGTCTCTCTCTGTCTCAAAAATAAATAAACGTTAAAAAAATAAAATAAAATAAAAAATAAAAAAAAATAAATTGGATTATTTGCTTTTGGGTGTGTTCCATTGTGTAATTTCTTTGTATATTTTTGGATATTAACCCCTTTTCAGATATATCATTTACCAATATCTTCTTTCATTCAGTAGTTTGTCTTTTTGTTTTGTTGATGGTTTCCTTTGCTGTGTGAAAGCTTTGTATTTTGGTGTAGTCTCAGTAGTTTAATTTTGCTTTTGTTTCCCTTGCCAAAAGAGACCTATCTAGAAAAATGTTTCCATGGCTGATATTGAAGTGATTACTGCCTGTGTTTACTTCTAGGAATTTTATGGCTTCACGTCTCACATTTTGGTCTTTCTCAATTTTGAATTTATTTTTGTGTATGGTCTAAGAAAGTGGTCTAACTTCATTCTTTTGCATGTAGCTGCCTTGTTTTCCCAACAGCATTTGTTGAAAAGCTTGTCTTTTTCCTGTTGTATATTCTTGTATATTCCTTTGTCATATAATGACCATAAAAGTGTGGGTTTATTTCCAGCTTCTTTATTCTGTTCCATTGATCTGTGTGTCGGTTTTTGTGCCAGTACCATACTGTTTTGATTACTGTAGTTTTGTAGTATATCTTGAAATCTGGGGTTGTGATACCTCCAGCTTTGTTCTTCTTTGTCAAGATTGCTATTTTGAGGTCTTTTTTTTTTTTTTTTTTTTTTTTTAATGTTTGTTTGTTTGTTTATTAGAGTGAGAGAGCAGGCGAACACAAGCAGGGGAGAGGCAGAGAGAGAGGGAGACACAGAATCCAAAGCAGGCTCCAGAGCCCTGTGTGGGGCTCAAACTCCGGAACCTTGAGATCATGACCTGAGCTGAAGTCAGATGCTTAGCCGACTGAGCCACCCAGGCGTCCGTGGCTATTTGAGGTCTCTTTTCATTCCATGTAAATTTTAGGATTATTGTTCTAGTTCTGTGAAAAGCTGTTGGTATTTTAATAGGGATTGCATTGAATGTGTAGATTGCTTTGGGTAGTGTGGACAATTTAATAATAATTGGTTTTCCCAATCCATGAGCATGGAATCTTTCCATTGTGTCCTCTTCAGTTTCTTTTACCCGTGTTTTACAGCTTTCAGAGTACAAGTCTTTCACTTCCTGGTTTAGTTTATTCCTAGGAATTTTATTCTTTTCGGTGTAATTGTAAATGGGACTATTTTCTTAATTTTTATTTTGCTACTTTATTAGCATATAGAAATGCAACAGGGGGTGCCTGGCTCAGTCGGTTAAGCTTCGGATTCTTGATTTTGGCTCAGGTCATGAACTCATGTTGGCGTGAGATCAAGCCTTGCTTTGAGCTCTGTGCTGACAGTCAGGAGCCTGCTTGGAATTTTCTCCCTCTCCCCCCCTCCCCCCCCCCCCCCCCCCACTTGTGCGTGCATGCATGCGTGCACTTACTCACTCTCTCTCTCTCTAAATTAGTAAACATTTAAAAAAAATAGAAATGCAACAGATTTCTGTATATTAATTTTGTATCCTGTGACTTTATTGAATTCATGTATCAGTTCTAGTAGTTTTTTGGTAGAGTCTTCAGGGTTTCTGTATATAGTATCAGGTCATCTATAAATAGTGAAAATTTTACTTCTTCCGTACCAATTTGGATGCTGTTATTTCTTTTTGTTATCTGACTGCTGTGACTAGGATGTCCAAACTATGCTGAATGAAAATGGTAAGAGTGGACATCCCTGTCTTCTTCCTGAACTTAGAGGAAAAGCTCTGATTTTCACCGTTGAGTATGATGTTTGCTGTAGGTTTGTCATATATGGCCTTAATTAATGTTGAGGTGTGTTCCTGCTAAACCTACTTCGTTGAAAAGTTTTTATCATGAGTGGATGTAGTACTTTGTCAGATGCTTTTTCTGCTTCTGTTGAGATGATTACATGGTTTTTATCCTTCTCTTGTTAATGTGACCTATCATATTGATTGATTTGTGAATAGTGAATCACGTTGCATCCTTGGAATAAATCACACTTGATCATGGTGACTAATTTTTGTAAGTATTGTTGGATTTGGTTTGCTAATATTTTGTTGAGGATATTTGCATCTATGTTCATCAGATATTCGCTTATAGTTTTCTTTTTGTGTAGTGTCTACCTGGTTTTGGAAGCAGGGTAATGCTGACCTTGTAGAATGGATTTGTAATCTTTCCTTCCTCTTTTTTTTTTTTTTTGAAATAGTTTGAGAAGAATAGGTGTTAACTCTTCTTTAAATGTTTGACAGAATTCACCTGTGAAGCCATTTAGTCCTGGACTTTTGTTTGTTGGGAATTTTTTGATTTCTGATTCAGCTTCACTGCTAGTAGTTGGTCTGTTCAAATGCTCTTATTTCTTTCTGATTCAGTTTAGAAGGTTATATGTTTCTAGGAATTTATCCATTTCTTCCAGGTTATCAAGTTTGTTGACATACAATTTTTCATAATCTTGTATAATCCTTTGTATTTCTGTGGTGTAGGTTGTTATTTTTCCTCTTTTATTTCTGATTTATTTGCATCCTCCTTTTTTTTCTAATGATTCTGGCTAAAGGTTTATCTATTTTGTTGCATTTTTTAAAGAACCACCTCCTGGTTTCTTTAGTTTTATTTCACTTATTTCTCCTCTAATCTTTTTCATTTCCTTCCTTCTGTTGGCTTTGGGCTTTTTTCTTTTTCTAGCTCCTCGAGGAGTAAGTTTAGGTCATTTGAGATTTTTCTTGATTATAAAGTAATTTTAAAACTATAATCACACGGTTCTTTTAATATTCCTAATAGAGCTTCCCTTCTAGAGTGACCTATAGCTTTATTCTTCCTTTCTTTACTCTGCCACATTAGCCCTTCCAAGGATGTTAGCAGCTGTAGGATTAATGCTGCTCCACGCAGCAGGAAGGGATTAACAAGGATTTCCCTCTTGTTGGCCTCCTGAGGAGCTAGAATGAGTAAAGGAAAGAAAATATTTAGTCACTTCACACTTGGGTAAAACTAAGCTTCTTCCAAGCAGTTTAAAGAGAAATAGAATCTAAAATTTTGAAATTTGGAATCTTTTTTTTTTTTAACCCCTTCTGCTGTTTTCATAGGTGTGTGTTTGTTTTGCTAATGGGATATTGGAGTGGGATATTTGAAACTTAGGAATTCTGTAAAACATGTGACAAAGTTGAAATCTGATAAAAGCAGTCACTTATTTTTAAACACATATACTAGAATTTATTTATCAGAAGTATCATTCTTGAATGTGGTCATCACAGAAGATAGTATTTGAAGTGTTAACTATGTAACTATTACCCAAAACAGTTTTTTTTTTTTAATTTTCTTAGAAATTTCCTTTAGAGATACTTACAAACCACAATAAAATATATCCTATTACTTTAAATCAGCCACCGTATATATGCTTGATCTCAAAAGGTATATTACTCAGCTTATTAATTAACCATGGCCCCAAAAGAATTTTGGCTCTGCAAAAATCAAAGATGTGCTGGAGGAATGAGTTTCCTATAGATGTCTGCAGTGATAATACCATTAGAGTAGCCAAGCAAATAAGAAAGATAACCATTTTTGAATGGGACAGTGTACGTATAGATGTGTAATTACTACTGCTGCTTTTAAAATAAAGTTCAGGGTGCCTGGAGAGCTCAGTTGGATAAGCGTCCGACTTTGGCTCAGGTCATGATCTCATGGTACGTGGGTTCGAGCCCCTCGTCGAGCTCTACCGACAGCTCAGAGTCTGGATCCTGCTTCCGATTCTGTGTCTCCCCCTCTGTCTCTCTCGCTCTCTGTCCCTCTCCTTCTTGTAGTCTCTCTCTCTCTCTTCTCTCTCTCTCAAAAATAAACATTAAAAACATTAAAATAAAATTCATGGGGCACCTGGGTAGCTCAGTCAGTTAAACGTTTGACTTAGGCTCAGGTCATGATCTCAAGGTTTGTGAGTTCGAGCCCTGCGTTGGGCTCTGTGCTGACAGCTTGGAGACTGGAGCCTGCTTCGGATTTTGTTTCTCCCTCTCTCTCTCTCTGCCCCTCCCTCGTTAATGCTGTGTCTCAAAAATAAATATAAAAAAAATTAAAGGTCATACAGGGGTGCCTCTCTCTCTCAAAAGTAAATAAACATTTAAACAAATAAAGTTCATACAGGTGAGCCTTAAACCTCCACACAAAGCTTTCAGCAAGTATTTGATAGGTTGACCTTTGCTTTCTTAGATCTGAGTTTAATGTATGTTGGGGCACCTGGGTGGCTCAGTCAGTTGTACATCTGACTTCAGCTCAAGTCATGATCTCATGGTTCGTGAGTTTGAGCCCCACCTGCTCGCTGCTGTCAGGAAGAGCCCTCTTCCAATCCTCTGTCCCTCTCTCTCTGCCCCTCCCCACTGCACTCGCTTACATGCTCTCTCTCTCAAAATATATGTATAAAAAAATCTTGTACATTTGTGTTTCTTTGATGTAATCTCATGCCTGTTCTCTCCCAGGCTAGACTGTGATATGCCAGGGTCAATGTGTGTGTTGTCCTTAGTACCTGACGAAGACCACATATCCATATATGTTTTATTTAACCGAATTTTGTTGAAAGTAAAAAGTGGTCATGAGAATCACATACTGTATCTGCAGGAGCCACCTTTAAAGATGGTCATCCCTTAATGCCACAAAGTTTTCTTTGACTCATTTCCACAATGCCTGAATTCTAGATAACCGTGTGACATACTGACTGGACTTTGGGCTTCCTGATATGCAGAAACCCAGTGTAGTTTAAAGTTCTTGCATGGTAGGTAGATCTCTGCTGAAGTATGTGTCCTACCATTAATAGAACTAAATTTCCTTGCCAGTTTTTATGAATTTGTATATAATTTGTTGACTTGAGGTAGGCAGTGTGCTAATTGGAAGCATCTATACAGTGGAATCATTTTCAGTATATTCTTTAATGGTTGTCCATTTAAAAAAATCGTACCATTATAGTAACTGATATTCGTCCCAGTGCACGTATGATCCAACAGGTTCTGAGTTACTATTTTTTTGGTGGTTTCCGTTTTCCAGTGTACAGATTTGAATGGATGACATGGTAGCATTTTCATGAGCTGGTTGTTTTGCTTTCAGGCAAATTTGTATATTTGGTTGGGTAATGAGTGGTAGTTTTAAATTGTTGGATCATAATTGTGTAAGTATGTTTAAAAACAAAATACCCTTTTTTGATCATGGTTATTTGGAATTAAAATAACTATAGCTTGAAATATTTAATTTGGAGTAAATCGGGCCATAGACATTCTGATACATATTTTAAAAGTTATTTGAGGGGCTCCTGAGTGGCTCACCGGTTAAGTGGCCAACTTTTGGTTTCAGCTCAGGTCATGATCTCACGGTTCGTGAGTTCAAGCCCTGCATTGGGCTTTGTGCTGGTAGTACAGAGCCTGCTTGGGATTCTCTCTCTGCCCCTCCTGCACTCCTTCTCTTTCTCTCTCTCTCTCTCTCTCTCTCCCTCAAAATAAATAGATAAACTTAAAAAAATATATATTTAAGAGGCTTTAATACTCAACTTGCCTCTTACCACTTTATCAGATTTGCCTAACTTTAAACTAATAGCTAGTTGACGTATTTTAGATAGTAGATATTCCTGATGCAGGGCTCAAACTCAGGAACCATGAGATCATATATGACCTGAGCCGAAACCAAGAGTCGGATACTTAACTGACTGAGCCATCCAGGTGCCCAGCAATCTTGTGAGTTAAGAAAATGAACAGTCACCCCAATTACTTGCCTAACCAGTAGCTATTTTCAAAGCTGACCTGTCTCAATTTTTTACTTTTCCTGGTTAGGAAAGCAACACTAGTCACCAAAGACAAACACTTAAAGACATTTTAAGTTAATTTTATTTATCATAGCTCAAATTTGTCATCATTAAATATTAAAAGCTTTAATCATGTATCTTTTAAGGAGTATATTCATTTAGATCTTTGAGGCAAGTTTTGTATATATATAAGAATTTCACCATATGAGAATCCTAGTTACTTCTTTAAAAATACAATAGGGGTGCCTGGGTGGATCAGTTGGTTGAACAACTAACTCTTGATTTCAGTTGAGGTCATGATATCAGGGTCATGGGATCAAGCCCTGCATTGGGCTTTGTGCTGAACACAGAGCCTGCTTGAGATTATCTGTCTTCCTCTGCCCCTCTCCTGCTCACACACATGCTCTCTAAATTAATTAATTAATTAAATTAAATAAAGTATAATAAAATAAGTTCTGTTAAATATGTTTATTTTCAATCTGTTGGGGTATGATCATTTGTTAAGCTTTGTATTTGTACCCAGCTACCTAGAATAGTCTGTTAATAGCAGTAAGATATTAGTGTTCTAAAACTGGCTTGTGAAAATAATACTTTTTTATGAAAATTGTTTAAGAAATAATTACAGTATGTATTGCAGTGTACAGAAAAGAGTCACTTTTTTAAAGTGGTAACATTCTCTTTAGTTTTACTAAGTAACTTCCCTTGCATTCATATTAGTATTTTTATCCTGGACATTTTTGAGTTACTAGTGCTTTTCCTTGAGAATTTTCTCTTGGGGCTCCTGGGTGGCTCAATCGGTTCAGCGTCAGACTCTTGATTTCGGCTCAGGTCATGATCTCACACGGTTGGTGAGTTCAAGCCTCATGCTGGGCTCTGTGCTGACAGCGTGAAACCTACTTGGGATTGTCTCTGCCACTCCCTGCTCGTGCATTCTGTCTTTTCCTCTCAAAATAAATAAACTTTAAAAAAAAAAGTTTTTTCTCTTAACCCATTCAGTGCCTTTAATTAACTTGTTCTTTTCAAGCTTTCTTTGTTTCCATAATGAATATTTGTAAGATTCTTGTATTTTAGCTGTTTCTAAAAGTGCCATTTTGCTAATTGTATTAGTAATATTTAAACATTCCAAAATGCATGCCTAAGTAGCTTCATGACGTTTTAGAGCTAGAAAGGGCCAGGTAAGTGGAGAAGTGTACTGTTAGAATATTTATTAGTTGTATACATTTTGTTAGCAGTGTCGGGATGTCTCATGATCTCTGCCCACTAGGTTAGAGTTTAACGATTTTACCAGTTTGAGAGGACCCAATAGGGAATGTAGACAGTTTTTTTTTTTTTTCTTCTAGTTTCTGTTTACTATCAATTTATCTTTACAAACCAAAGTGGGGTGGGGAGGTGGAAAGCAAATACCAGTTGCTTTAAATGTTTTACCTTAATCTTTCTTTTTATAGGGAATTGACTCTCTTTTGGAGTAAACTGCAGAGAAGAATTGACCCATCTTTAGACACTTTTTTGGAGCGCTGTCGTCAGTTTGGTGTCATAGCTAAAACACAGCAGCATTTGTTTTGCCTGATTAGAGTTATACAAACAGAAGTGAGTAATTTTGCTTTTTATGATGATTGTCCTAGAACTGAAGAAATGAGTGGGGAGATTACTTCTCAGACAACTCCTTTTAGATGAGGAGATTATGGAATTGGACGTACCTAGGTGTTTCTGCAGATTGACCTTTTAGAATCCACAGTTTTCTTAATGGAAGATAGTGATTTAAAGTGACTGGAGGAAGGGAAGATTATATTTCTGGGCTATATCTACTACCCTGTATCTACTTTTCCTAGGACAGTTTTCTATATTTTATGCAAGCATGTTTGTTTGCATATTAATGTAATTATTAAAAATGAAGAAAATATAACTATATTTTCCTTAAGAATAGAGTAATACATTTTCTAGGGTTTGGAATAATAGAACAGTTCCAGAATTAGCTATACAAAAATTATAATCTGTGCACAACAGGAAACAAGTTAGATATTTTTAGGAAGTAAATATTTCCTAAAATGAAATGAAGTGCTATATATAAAGCCTTGTTTTTTGAGTTGAGCCCTATAGATATAGAAGACTATTAGCTTAGAGATTCAGCACAAATCTTATACTGTTCCCTGTTTTTGTTTTGTTTTTAGTATCTGCTCATGACTGAGCTCTCCATATACCCATATCTGTAATGGCTCATGGGTATGTTTCATGGGTTACTTCTTTGACAACATCCAAGGATTGTTTATACTAAAGCCAAGGCACAGTTGTATCTTTGATACATCCTTTCTCCTTTAATGTAAACATCTATGTCCTATACTTTATTTGAAATATGTTGGTCTGGTCTTCTCCAGTGAAGATAGGAAAAGGTAAAACAGTTATTAAAAAGTAAATTCACGGTCAGATATGTTAGGTGATAATTATTTCTAATCACTGTGAATGAAGTTGTATCTCCTGTCACAGAAAGAACATGTTCAAGTAATTACCGAACTTGTGTTATTTTTAAAAATTAGTTTTAGGGGCATCTGGGTGGCTCAGTCGGTTAAGCATCTGACGGGCTCAGGTAATGATCTCGTGGTCTGTGGGTTCGCACCCCACATCGGGCTCTGTGCTGACAGCTCAGAGCCTGGAGCCTACTCCGGATTCTGTGTCTCCCTCTCTGCCCCTCCCTGACTCACACTCTGTCTCTGTCTCTCAAAAATGAATAAACGTGCCGGGCGCCTAGGTGGGTCAGTTGGTTAAGCATCCGACTTCAGCTCAGGTCATGATACCGCATTCCGTGAGTTCGAGCCCCACATCGGGCTGTGTGCTGACAGCTCAGAGCCTGGAGCCTGCTTCGGATTTTGTGTCTCAGTCTCTCTCTTCCCCTCCCCCACTCGCACTCTGTCTCTCTGTCTCTGTCTCTCTCTCTCTCTCTCTCTCAAAAATAAACATTATGGAAAGAGCCTAAATGTCCATCAATTGATGAATGGATAAAGAAGTTGTGGTTTATACATACAATGGAATACTACTTGGCAATGAGAAAGAATGAAATCTGGCCTTTTGTAGCAACATGGATGGAACTGGAGAGTGTTATGCTAAGTGAAATAAGTCATACAGAGACCGACAGATACCATATGTTTTCACTCTTATTTGGATCCTGAGAAACTTAACAGAAGACCATGGGGGGGGGGGGAGTTACAGAGAGGGAAGGAGGCAAACCATAAGAGACTCTTAAAAACTGAGAATAAACTGAGGGTTGATGGGGGTGGGGGGGAGGGGAAAGTAGGTGATGGGCATTGAGGAGGGCACCTGTTGGGGTGAACACTGGGTGTTGTATGGAAACCAATTTGACAATAAATTTCATATTTAAAAAAAATAAACATTAAAACATTTTTTCATTAGTTTTAGAATTGGCCTTTAAAAAGTTTTATTTTGGGGGCACCTGGGTGGCTCAGTCGGTTGAGTGTCTGACTTCGGCTCAGATCATGATCTCACGGTCCGTGAGTTCGAGCCCTGCATCGGGCTCCGTGCTGACAGCTCAGAGCCTGGAGCCTGCTTCAGATTCTGTGTCTCCCTCTCTCTCTGACCCTCCCCTGTTCATGCTCTGTCTCTCCCTGTCTCAAAAATAAATAAACACTAAAAAAAAATTTTTTTTTTAAGTTTTATTTTGTAAGTTTTAAGGAGAGTATTAGTTTTCTATTGCTGCATAACAAATTACCACAAACCTAGCACTTAAAACAACACCCAATTGTTAGCTCAGTTTTGTAGGACACAATGTAGCACAGTGTGGCCAAGTTTGTTGCTCAGAGTATCAAGAAGGTGGAATCAAGGTTTTTGCCAGCTTGTGTTCTTACCTGGAAGCTCTGTGGAAAATCCACTTCTAAGCTCATTCTTGTTGACAGAATTCTCTTCCTTTCAGTTGTAAGACTAAAGCCCTCATTTTTTGCTGGCTGCCAGCTGCAGCCTGTTTTCAGCTACTAGAAGCCATCTTCATTCCATACCTGCATTTTTAAGCCAGGAGACATTTAAGAAATTCTCCTAATTTGAATCTGACCTTCTCTAAATCTGATTTCCAGACACCTAGATGTAGAGGGTTTGAATGATTAGGTCAGGCCCACCTAGGTAATCCACCTGTTTTAAGATCAACTGATTTGGGGCCTTTATTATATATTATATATTACACCCACAAAGTCCTTTTTCCCATATGACATAATCATAGGAATTATATTTACAGGATCCACTTACCCTTGAATGGAGGAGATTATACAAAAGTGAGGGTCATTTTGGAATTCTGCTTACCTCAAGGAACCACAGAAAATGGGAAAGCTGCTAGAGGACTAGGGAAAGTGGGTTTCTGAGGCCCTTGGCTGGCTCACTTGGTGGAGCATGTGACTTGTTCTTGGAGTTGTGAGTTCAAGTAAATAGAGATTACTTTAAAAAAAAAAAAAGTGGGTTTCTGACACAGACCAAGGAATTTGCTGTCCACCTACATAACCAGACCCATTCCTCTTTAATCCTCATTTCAGGTACTTTCCACTATAATCATTCATGATAACTGGCCTAAAGGCTAGAAAAGATGTGGACTGGTAGGTGGAAGGCAGTGAGTGGAGAATTCCCTTCAAATTGAGAGACTCACCTCTGGGTTTTTAAAGAGGGATGGATCAAACCTGTATCAGTTAGGATCTAGTTCTGCCACGAGTAGTAGATATCCCACAATAGTAGTGCTCTAAAGAAAGTGGAAATTTTTCCTTTTCTCATGTAGGTAGATAATCCAGGCAGACAGGCCAAGGTTGCTGTTAGTGGTTCCACGTATCAGAAACCCAGGTTCCTTTTTGTCTGCCATCAACACATAGTTTCCGTCTCATGTTCTAAAAGCTAACTATTCCAATCATAGCTATCATGTCCATTCCCGATAGCAGGGCACTGGGGGTGGGGAGGCAAACCACACCATGATAACACCTTTTCCTCATCCCCTCTAATACACACAGCCCCATCTAGCTACAAGGGAGACAGGAGATATATTTATTATTTCAGGTTATTCTGTAACCAGATAGAAACCAGGCATTCTGTTTTTGTAGCAGAAGAGGCAAAGGATATTGGGAGACAGCTTATAACCAATGACTTAGTCCTTGGGCTGGAACAGGTTAATGATGCTAAAAAGCTTGTGTGGGCATTAGGTCTTTTGCAGAAGGCAACAGTGTATAATGGAGAGGGTCTTGTGATAGTACCTCTTTATTTTCTGGGCTTCCATTTTCTATAAATGAAGAGCTTAAACCAGATCATTTAAAGGTGCTTCGGGGCATCTGGGTGGCTCAGTTGGTTGTGTCTGATCTTGATTTCAGCTCCGGTCATGATCCCAGGGTCATGAGATTGAGCCCCACATCGGGGTCTGTGCTGTACGTGGAGCCTGCTTGGGATTCTCTCTCTCTCCCTCTCTCCTCTCCCCCACTCCTTTACGTGCATGCTGTCTCTCTAATTAATTACTTAATTGATTAAAAAAATAAAGGTGCTTAGAGTTGTTAGACTTTAAAAATAGTATGAATGAAGGTAGATGAGGTTATATTTTGAAGTGCAAGTTAAAGAAGAGGGCAACATTCAAGAAACTTGAATCCGGTTTATTTGGCCATATGGCCCTTTTTGGTGGAACATCTAGTGCTTACTGTTTTGCAAAACATGACTTTGTCTATTTTAATTCCTTCTCTTTAGTAATAGAGAAGCTGAAAATTAGAGGTGTATGACTTGTAAAGATTGTAAACCTAGTTGCAGCAGAGTCAGGACTGGACCATGGGTATCTTGACAAATTGCGTAATGTGATACGATTATCATTTGTAAATCAGAGCACAGAGGTCTTGGAGGGTCAGGTAAGTTTTAAAATAATTCATAGGTTCTCAACAAGTTATTATTCTTTTTGGAAGAGTGAGATAAACTGCAAAGAATATTCTTTTTTTTTTTTATGTTTATTTTGAGAGAAAGTGCATTAGCAGGGGAGGGAGGGAGACAGAGAGACAGAGAGGGAATCTTAATCAGGCTCCACCCTCAGCGTGGAGCCAGACGCAGGACTTGATCCCACAAACCGTGAGATCATGACCTGAGCTGAAATCAAGAGTCGGATGCTTAACCAACTGAGCTACCCAGGCTCCGTCCATTCCTTCTTAAATAGCCCAATCTGGATGAAATGGTAAAATCTACAAAATCACTAAGAGCACTTTTCAAAAAAACAGACTTTATACCATTATGCATTCTAAACAGATATACCAAGAAGTTACTTGTTAAAAGAGTAGTGAATAAATTATAGGATATGAAATGTGGAACTGAATTTTGAAGATAAGACTAAATTGATTTTAAACCAGGTAGCTGGAACAAAGAGTGGCAGACATAGTGTATGAAGAGCACATAGGATATAGCCATGTCAAGCTTTGGAATTCCTAAAGGTTGTAAACTGGTTAAGAACTCAGGTTATGCACAAAGATAGCTTTAAGTTTAAATCCTTGTTCCTTTGCTCACTAGCTGGTGACATTGGGCAGTTAACCTTCCGAGCCTTGGTTTCTTATCTATAAAATGAGGATAATGTGGGAAAATAGTATTTGGAGTAGTGCCTAGACTGTAGTAAGGTTTCAGGGGTGCCTGGGTGGCTCAGTCAGTTAAGCATCTGACTTCTGCTCAGGTCATGATCTTGTGGTTCATGGGTTTGAGCCCCATGTCGGGCTCTGTGCTGACAGCTCAGAGCTTGGAGCCTGCTTTGGATTCTGTCTCCCTGTCTCTCTGCCCCTCCCCCCCTCAAAAATAAACAAACATTAAAAAACATTTTTTTAATAAAAAAAAAATGTAGTAAGGGTAGGGTTCTGTAAATTGATGATAGTTGTTTCTCTGTGTTCCTAGAACTTAGAATGTATGATGCTCAACACAGTATAATTGCTTAACAAATTGATTATCAATTTGAAGAGTAGAGTTTATCCTGTTATTTTACATGGTATTCTGTTGAATACTAACTATGTGCCAGCAATGTAGTAATCACGTTATATTGCTTATTTCATTTTTATAACAATGTTAGGAAAATCTAATGTTACCACTACTGTTTCCATTTTATAGATGAGGCAGCTACAGCTTAGGAATTAAGAACTTGTCACTGCAGTGAAGCTGGGTTCAAAAGCAGTAAAAGTCTGACTCAAAAATCTATGCCATTGGGGCACCTGGCTGGCTCAGTCTATAGAGCATACAATTCTTGATCTCGGGGTCATCAGTTTGAGCCCCATTTTAGGCATAGAAATTACTTTTAAAAAACTTTTATGTTTTGCATTTTAAGCCACTCTGCCATACAATCCTACTTTTCTTTGCTCATAGTATTTTCATATTCCATTTCAGCCTCTCACGTAAGTCATCTTGTATGCCTTGTATCATATATGACCAGATCTTTTTCCTGATTTTTTTTTTTTTAATGTTTACTTATTTTTGAGAGAGAGCTCAAGCCAGGGAGGGGCAGGTGGAGGGGGAGGAGGCAGAGGATCTGAAGCAAGCTCTGCTCTGACAGTGAGCCCATCGTAGGGCTCGAATTCACAAACTGTGAGATCATCACCTGAGCCAGAGTCAGACACCCAACCGAGTGCCCAGGCACTATAGAAAGAATTTTAAGTTTTTGTTGTTTTTCCCATGGGAAGCTTGAGATTGAGTATACCTATAGCTATAAAGTACTAATTCTTTTAGGAGAAAAGAGGGAGAATCATTTCAGCCTTGAGATTTTGAAAACACTCAGCTGTTCATGACAGTTGAATTTCTTAAATCGAATTCAGTCTTAGACTCACTTTTATACAGCTGTTTCCTTTTTCACCCATTTATTTAAGCCCTGTCCTTCTTAACCAGCTTAAGACAATTCTTTTTTTGAATCCTTCAGTGACCTTATTTATCCTGATTTCCTTTGAATTCATGTACCTGTATTATTTATACATTTGGCATATAAATAAATTCCTTGAGGGTTAGACAGTGCTTTAATAGGCAGTGTCTTGTAAAGTTGGACACTATAAATGTACATTGTAACATCTAATCCAGTCCTTTCTTTGCTTGTTGAGGCAAAAAGAATTGGAGCACCTGAGTGGCTCAGTCGGTTAAGTGTTCATCTTCGACTCAGATCATCATCTCAAGGCTCGTGGGTCTAAGCCCCAGGTTGGGCTTTTAAGCTGACTGCTCAGAGCCTGGAGCCTGCTTTGGATTCTGTGTCTTCCTCTGTCTCTGCCTGCCCCTCCCCCACTCATGCTCGCTCTCACTCTTTCTCAAAAATAAATCATTTTAAAAATTAAAAAGGAGAAGGATCTAAATGTAACTTGGAGGAAGAAAGTTTAAAGGTAAATTTAAGAACACTAAAAGGTTCGAGAAGTATGTATCTTACCAGTGAAAGTTAGGTAATACTTCATAATGAAAAAGTAATAACTCCCCCCCCCCCCCCCCCGTTTGTCTTACAGGCACAAGACGCTGGTCTCGGAGTGTCAATTTTACTATGTGTCAGAGCTCTTCAACTCAGATCAAGCGAGGATGAGGAAATGAAGGCATCAGTTTGCAAAACAATTGCTTGTCTTTTACCAGAAGATTTAGAGGTCAGACGAGCCTGTCAGCTTACAGAATTCTTAATTGAACCTAGTTTGGATGGATTTAATATGTTGGAAGAACTGTATCTGCAGCCAGATCAAAAATTTGATGAAGAAAATGCACCAGTTCCAAATTCTCTCCGATGTGAGCTCTTACTAGCTTTAAAGGCCCACTGGCCTTTTGATCCTGAATTTTGGGACTGGAAAACTTTAAAACGACACTGCCACCAACTGCTAGGACAAGAGGCCTCAGATTCTGATGATGATCTAAGTGGCTATGAAATGTCTATTAATGACACAGACGTTTTAGAGTCATTTCTCAGTGACTATGAGGAAGGTAAAGAAGATAAACAATATAGAAGAAGAGATTTGACAGATCAGCATAAGGAGAAAAGAGACAAAAAACCCATTGGTTCTTCTGAAAGATACCAGAGGTGGCTTCAGTATAAATTTTTCTGTTTGTTATGTAAGCGGGAATGTATAGAGGCCAGGATTCTTCATCATTCTAAGATGCATATGGAAGATGGGGTTTACACCTGTCCAGTTTGTATTAAAAAATTCAAGAGAAAAGAAATTTTTGTTCCTCATGTGATGGAGCATGTTAAAATGCCACCAAGCAGAAGGGACCGTTCTAGAAAGAAATTACTGTTGAAAGGCTCTCAGAAGGGAATTTGTCCCAAGAGCCCCTCTGCAACCCTGGAGCAAAACCAATCATTGGATGAACAAGCCAAAGGAGAGTCTCATGAATACGTCACATTCAGCAAATTAGAAGATTGCCACCTGCAAGACAGAGATTTGTACCCATGTCCTGGCACAGACTGTTCCCGAGTATTTAAGCAGTTTAAATACTTAAGTGTGCATCTTAAAGCTGAACACCAAAATAATGATGAAAATGCCAAGCACTACTTGGATATGAAAAATAGAAGAGAGAAGTGTACTTATTGTCGACGACATTTCATGTCTGCTTTTCACCTGCGGGAGCATGAACAAGTGCATTGTGGTCCTCAACCTTATATGTGTGTATCTATAGATTGCTATGCAAGGTTCGGATCAGTGAATGAACTACTTAACCATAAACAAAAACATGATGATCTGCGTTATAAATGTGAATTAAATGGCTGTAACATTGTTTTCAGTGACTTGGGACAGCTTTACCACCATGAAGCACAACACTTTAGGGATGCATCTTACACATGCAACTTTGTTGGCTGTAAAAAATTCTATTATTCTAAAATTGAATACCAGGATCACCTCTCAATGCATAATGTTGAAAGTTCAAATGGAGATGTGAAGAAATCGGTGAAACTTGAGGAGGCTGCACCGGGTGAAAAGCAAGATTGTATTGATCAGCCCCATCTACTTGACCAAACTGATAAATCACATTTACCCGAGGATCTTCTTTTCTGTGCCGGATCAGCTAGTTCTCAAATAGAAACTGCAGAAAATCTGAAAGAAAACAGTGACAGTAATTCTAGTGATCAGTTAAGTCATAGCTCTTCAGCTTCCATGAATGAAGAGTTAATTGATACACTGGATCACTCGGAAATGCAGGATATATTATTATCTCATGAGAAAGTCTTTGTGCCCTCCAATTTAAAAGAGAAATGTTCCAATGTGGCAGTTTGCTTTGATGGGACTAAGTTCACCTGTGGTTTTGATGGCTGTGGTTCCACGTACAAAAATGCAAGAGGGATGCAAAAGCATCTCCGCAAGGTCCATCCGTACCACTTCAAACCCAAAAAGATAAAGACAAAAGATCTCTTTCCCTGTGGGGGTAATGAACACAATCAAGCAACTGAAAAGTTTGATGCAGAACCTAAACCCAGTTCAGATACAAACAGTGACTCCCCAGATGAAGGTCTAGACCACAATATTCATACTAAGTGCAAACGAGAATATCAAGGTTATTCCTCAGAAGCTTCTATCTGTGCTTCTAAGAGGCCGTGTACAGAGGATACCATGTTGGAACTTCTGTTACGCTTGAAACATTTAAGCTTGAAAAACTCAATAACGCATGGATCATTCTCAGGGTCATTGCAGGGGTACCCATCCAGTGGTGCTAAGTCTCTTCAGTCGGTTTCACCTACTATCTCCGACCTTAATTTTCAGAATCAAGACGAGAATATGCCAAGTCAGTACCTTGCACAGTTGGCAGCTAAGCCTTTTTTCTGTGAGCTTCAAGGATGCAAATATGAATTTGTGACCAGAGAGGCTTTGTTAATGCATTATCTTAAAAAACACAATTACTCAAAAGAAAAAGTCCTTCAGTTAACCATGTTTCAACATCGGTATTCCCCATTCCAGTGTCATATTTGCCAAAGGTCATTTACAAGAAAAACACACCTTAGGATTCATTATAAAAATAAACATCAAATTGGCAGTGACAGAGTCACTCACAAACTACTAGATAATGAAAAATGTGATCATGAAGGCCCATGCTCAGTAGACAGATTGAAAGGTGATTGCTCTACAGAACTTGGTGGTGACCCCAGCAGTAACTCTGAGAAGCCACACTGTCACTCTAAAAAGGATGAATGCAGTTCAGAAACAGATTTGGAGTCGTCTTGTGAAGAAACAGAAAGTAAAACATCTGATATTTCATCACCCATGGGTAGCCATAGAGAAGAACGAGAAGGACGAGAGGGAAGAGGTAGCAGGAGGACTGTTGCTAAAGGAAACCTCTGCTATATTTTGAATAAGTACCACAAACCATTCCATTGTATCCATAAAACTTGCAACTCCTCCTTCACTAATCTAAAAGGCTTGATTCGTCATTACAGAACTGTACATCAGTACAACAAAGAACAATTATGTTTAGAAAAAGACAAAGCAAGAACCAAAAGGGAACTTGTCAAATGTAAAAAGATATTTGCTTGCAAATACAAGGAATGTAACAAACGCTTCCTGTGTTCCAAAGCTCTTGCTAAGCACTGTAGTGACTCTCATAACCTAGATCATATTGAAGAGCCTAAAGTGCTTTCTGAAGCTGAATCTGCAGCAAGGTTTTCCTGTAACCAGCCTCAGTGCCCTGCTGTTTTTTATACATTCAGCAAGTTGAAGCACCACTTGATGGAACAGCATAATATTGAAGGAGAAATACATTCAGAATATGAAATTCATTGTGATCTTAATGGCTGTGGCCAGATTTTCACCCATCGCAGTAATTATTCTCAACATGTATATTACCGACATAAGGACTATTACGATGATCTATTTAGAAGTCAGAAAGTGGCAAATGAAAGGCTACTGAGGAGTGAAAAGGTGTGTCCGACAGCTCTCACTCAGGAGCATGAACATCAGACTACCAGGAGATCATTTAATGCTAAGGCTAAAAAATGTAGTTTAATCAAAGAAAAGAAGGCTCCGATTAGTTTTAAAACAAGAGCTGAAGCCCTCCATATGTGTGTGGAACAGTCTGAGCACACACAGTACCCCTGCATGGTTCAAGGATGCTTATCTGTGGTGAAGTTGGAAAGCAGCATAGTGAGGCATTATAAACGCACCCATCAGATGAGTAGTGCCTACTTAGAGCAACAGATGGAAAACCTGGTCGTTTGTGTGAAGTATGGTACCAAAATTAAGGAGGAGCCCCCTTCTGAAGCAGAGCCCTATATAAAGAAAGAAGAAAATAGCTGTGAATCAGAGCACACAAAGCACGGCCATTCCCCAGGTGACAGCGTGCCTGTCCAGAGCACAGATTCCCTTCATCCAGGCGAAAGGGATGGAGGTCAGAAAGGATGTACAGAAAGCAAACCAGTTTTTGATGCAGATACTCTCCTCTACAGAGGAACTTTGAAATGTAACCATAGTTCAGAAACCACTTCTTTGGAACAATGTAATATAGTTCAGCCTCCTCCTTGTAAAATAGAAAATTCCATACCTAATCCTAGTGGGACTGAAAGTGGGACTTACTTCACGAGTTTCCAGCTGCCTTTACCAAGGATCAAAGACTCAGAAACTGGGCAGCCAAGTTCAGGGCAAGAAAACACTGTAAAAAATTCAACCCCTGTTCCAAAAGAGAATTTTAGGAAACATCCACAGCCCAGGTCATTTGATTTGAAGACTTATAAACCTATGGGATTTGAATCTTCATTTCTGAAATTTATTCAGGAAAGTGAAGAGAAAGAAGACGATTTTGATGATTGGGAACCTTCGGAGCACTTAACATTAAATAATTCTTCACAGCCCAGTAATGACTTAACAGGGAGTGTTATGGCAAATAATATGGTGAATGACAATGACCCTGAAGTTGACATACCTCATTCTTCCAGTGACTCTGCAATTCATGAGAACCTGACTGCAATCCCACCTTTGATAGTAGCTGAGACAACAACAGTTCCTTCCTTGGAAAACCTGAGGGTTGTATTGGACAAAGCATTAACAGACTGTGGAGAGCTTGCCTTAAAACAGCTTCATTATCTTCGGCCAGTGGTTGTCCTTGAAAGATCTAAGTTTTCCACACCAATTTTAGACTTGTTTCCAACAAAAAAGACAGATGAGCTTTGTGTAGGAAGTTCCTAAATAGCAATTTTGTTTTAGAAACAGACTGGCTCCAACACTGCAACATGGGGACAATTGCCAATTTGAACAAAGGCTGCGAACCAGCCACACCATTGTTTAGGGTAGAATAGGCTGTGTATTTACATGAATGTATAATATCTATGTCAGCAGTATTGGCTGAGTCCATTAGCTCTCCAGTTGGTTTATTGATTGGGGTTTTTTGTTTTTGTTTTTGTTTATTAAAAAAAGAAATGGAACTGTACTCTTGTTTGGTGCTAATTAATACATCAAAATATATTGGGGCTTCCTTTTTCAAATTAAGTGTGCATGATTGTATATGGAACAAATACTAAGATCCCAGGGTGGGAGGGCTAGGGAAAGGGATATGGAGTTCTTACTTGACTTGAATGTGCACCTGAGGGTGCTTTGTGTAATATATTGTACACTACAGCATCTTATATTTTTTGAGTTGAGTTTCAATAAATTACAATTTTTCACCCATTTCTTGTTTACTCATAATGAGTTTTCATACCATACACTAACTGAAACTGCACTGGGCATTTTCTGGAATGTGCACTTATATTTTACCCCAGTAGTTTCTCGTTTCTTATTAACCAAACCATTCAGATCAAGTTTCTTTCTAAATGTTGTCATAAAGTTTTTGTGTAGAGAAAATTCTGAAATTGAGTAATTAGCTCTGAGGGTCAAGATAGCTCCCAAAAGAGGATGCCCGGCAGCTGTCCAGATAGAAAGAATACCAAGGAGAACATGAAGGGCATAGATGGATGCAGTCATGTTTCCAGGGACCTACAAAGAATGTGGTAGGCTGCAATGAAAGGGAAGCACTGGGATGAGAGGACTGTAGAGATCGATGGGCAAGGACCCAACCATGAATGCTATTGAGTTTGGACTCGAGTCCTTAGGCAGCTGAGAGGCTTTAAAGGATTTGAACAAAATAACATGACGTTAATTGCAATGTTAAATTAATAACAATTTGTAGATGTCTTGAAATGATTGTGATTTGAGAGGCTGAGAATGGAAACAGTAGATATTAAGACTGTTGAAGTAACTGAGGCAAACCTGATGAGAGTTTATAGTATCAGTTGGAGCACAAGGAAGAGGAGATGAAATTTAAAGAGAGGGTTGAATGGTGAAAAAAACGTTTTGAGCAAAACCGATTTAGTAGTGATGCATCCAGTTGAGGTTGGAATACAAAAGGAAGAAATGAATTTTGGGGAAGAGGATGGAAAGCCAAGGTGAGCTTGGTCTTTGGATGTGTTGAACCTCAGTGGACTATGAGCCCTGTATGTCTAATGACAAAGCAGTGTGTTCTTATAAATACAGCAGCTTTATTCTCTGTTCTTGTGAAGTTCTCAGTGAGTTTCATCAGCTAGCAATGAAGTGACTCAGACACTCCTAATATCCCTTTCTTATGTCTGTCGTTAGGATTTTAAGACCTTTTCTCTGACCCCTAAAACCCACGCACACAAACATGGACACACAATGCCTAAGTGCTTTCTTGGTTCAGATCCTAGTAGGTAACCATAGGGTTCTCAAATAAGCATCTGTTGAAAGAAAAAATAGCAGAAACAGTGGACAGTGGAACATCTCAGAGGCTGAGGCTACTACTGACTCCTTGGGACCTTTAGCTAATTTCTGTGGGCTTCAGTTTCCTCACCTATAAAGTGAAGAGGTATGGGATATTTTGACAGGTCACTTTCTGTGATCTGAGCATGAGAAATAGCTGGCAGCTTCATTTTTAGCCCAGAACAAGAGAAGATTGCTAATTTGCTTAAGACTGAACTACATCCATTCGACCACTCCTAACTTCTACCCCCAGAAAGGGCCAAGTAGGTCCGTTTGTAGTGGAACCAAACCCTAGTTGAACGCTATTGAAAGTTTGCTTCAAGTACAAGCCTAAATGGTTCATCCTAAGATTATTTTCTATTCCAGTTGGAGCATCTTTATTTGACTTTTTAATAAGACCACGTTTTATGTCAAACCCAGCATGTGTAGTTCTATGATAATACAGAAGGTCGGACAGTTATTTTTCTAGCTTTCCATACTGTCATTTTTACTTGATGTGTTTTTGGGATTTGTCCCAATGCTAGCACAAACCTGGAAGCATTGACTTTGTTTTCAAAGCCCTTTTAAAGTCAAGAATGCCCCCTAAATAATGGGTAGAAGTTCAGAGTACCAGACACTTTCATTCTGTCCTTTTACCCAGAATTCTCTTACTTCAGTGTTTCCCCATGTTGATGAACACGTGTGAGAGAGTGGGGTGGGAAATGAAGGAAAAGAAAGTTTTTGATTAGTATTCACAGTGTTCCAACCCAAACCTATCGTCTCTTAGTCCCAGGTTGCCTATTTCTGCCCTGCACTGCCAAGGACATAGTCATAGTTATTAACCAAATATTTAAGTGCACACATATTTAGTGATGGTTTCAGATGCTTTAAAAGATAAAAATGTAAAGTAAATTTATCAAGGTATCTGGCGGTGTGGAGCTTTCGTGTGAGGGCTGGGGTAGCTTTAAACGTTGTAAAGTGTGGTAAGTGGACCAGCAGCGTGGGCATCACCTGGAGCTTGTTAGAAATGGAGAATGTCAGGTCCCACTCCAGAGCTTCTGGACCCAAATCGCATTTTAGTAAGATCGATCTCCAGATGATTCATAGGCACAGAAAAATTTGAGAAGCAATGGCCTAGAATACAAAGTGGAAAGCACTGTGAGAATTCAGGGTAATTGCACGTTTTTAAAGCACTTTACATAAAATTATCTTGTTGAATTTTCATAAGTTCATGAAGTAGGTACAGTTACCCTTATTTGGCAGCTAAAAAGATAGAAATTAAGTGTTTTGCCTAGCTGATAAAAGCTAGGAATAGGTGGAGCCTAGTTTCCAATCTCATCTGACGGAAGGTATCAGGGAGGGGAAGTTAATGTGAAGGAAGAATATTAGAAGATTGCAGGTGGTATTTAAAGTCCCAAAAACACCCTAGCTCTGTAATTAAACTAAGTATATGGTTTGTAAAAGTGAATAATGGAGAATAAAGTTTGAAATGTAAGTAAAAGCCAGGTCACGCGAATCCAATGCCAATCATACATCTATTGTTGACATTTTCTCATTTGAGGAAAAAGGAAAACTGGTTCATATGGTTTCTGTGACTAATTTATAAACTGTTAAAAAGTCCATGTTTCTCTCAGAAACTTCTAAAAGTCTGAAAGGTTGCCCAATCCCTTCTCCCCACCT
Organism: Panthera uncia; assembly: GCF_023721935.1. NCBI lineage: Eukaryota > Metazoa > Chordata > Mammalia > Carnivora > Felidae > Panthera > Panthera uncia. Next base: position 74,060,205 of record NW_026057585.1, on the reverse strand, counting down.
GCCACCCCACAATAGACTGTGATACCCCTGGTTTTATATGCTGACTCAGAGGCAAAGCCTCCTATTATGTAGAGCTGAGTCTGGAAAGAGGGGCCTGCCTTAGTCTGACTTGCTTGGTCTATACCTGCAGGAATAGATTCTGTGACAGACTGCTTTTGGAGGTCTGAACCACTTTGAGGAAGGGAAGCAGGATAGGAGATTTAAAAACCTGTTCACCTGTATTCGACAGGTTTAGCCTGGAAAAGAGAAGACTGGAGGTACAGGAAAGCTATAGCCAAGTATTCACTAAGCACATACTATCTGCTAGCTCCTGAGCGATGAACATGAGGCAGTGAGTTTCCTGCATCATGGTGATTAGAGTCTAGTAAAGAAGAGACAATAAACAAAACACTACATAAAGTGCTACAAAAGAATCTGGGGGCGGGATGACCCCCCCCCCCCCCCCCCCGCCAAAAACCAAAAAGGCCAGGAAGAGCTTCCTTGAGGAAGCCATGTTTGAACTGAAACCTGAAGAATCAATAGGAATTATCCAGAGAGGATAATCCTGTTGTGTGGAAAGGCTTTGTGGTGTGTTCATGACCTTGACAAGTCTGGTATAGCTCATGCTGAGAGAAAAAATGGGAAAGGGAAAGGAGAGAAGGTTGGATAGATAGGTAAGCAGCAACCATATTTTAGTGCCAAGTAACTAGCTTCTAGATTTCAGATTTTGTTTGAAAGTCAATGAAGAACCTTTTGAAGGTTTAAAAGTAGGCACTGCGTGATTCATAAATTGCAGCATGTAAGTCAAAAAGTCTTAATACAGTCTGATGTGGAAGTGACTGATGGCTGGCCCAGTAGATAGATGGACGGATGACACTATCTAAAGGTGGGCTGAGGGGTGACTGGTGGATCAGTCGGTTGAGTGTCTGACTTCAGCTCAGGTCATGATCTCACAGCTGGTGACTTCAAGCCCCGCGTCGGACTTTGTGCTGACAGCTCAGCTGGCATGCTCTGTCCCTCTGTCTCTCAAAAGTAAATAAACATTTAAAATTAAGAAATTAAATGTGGGGGGCGCCTGGGTGGCTCAGTCGGTTAAGCGGCCGACTTCGGCTCAGGTCATGATCTCTCGGTCCGTGAGTTCGAGCCCCGCGTCGGGCTCTGTGCTGACAGCTCAGAGCCTGGAGCCTGTTTCAGATTCTGTGTCTCCCTCTCTCTGACCCTCCCCCGTTCATGCTCTGTCTCTCTCTGTCTCAAAAATAAATAAACATTTAAAAAATTAAAAAAATAAATAAATAAAAAATGTGGGCTGAGATGTCTTGCATAGTGATAATTCATCTTTGGATATGTTCAGGTGTCTAAGAAGGAAGTCAAACTATAAATGGGTTTTTGGACTAGGTTCTTTTTAATTTTTTTTTAACATTTATTATTCATTTTTGAGAAACAGAGACAGAGCATGAGCGGGGAAGGGGCAGAGAGAGAAGGAGACACTGAATCCGAAGCAGGCTCCAGGCTCCGAGCTGTCAGCACAGAGCCCGACGCGGGGCTTGAACTCACGAACTGCAAGATCATGACCTGAACCGGAGTCGGACGCTCAACCGACTGAGCCACCCAGGTGCCCCTGGACTAAGTTCTTTTAAGGTATGTTATAGTATGGAGATTTACAATACCTTGCATTTGTTTGTAAATGTCACTACAAATAATAGTTGCACTTACCTCTATGGGTAGCTTATTCTTTTACACAAATTTTCAACTTCTCACTACAGGCCTACAAGGTAGAAGTTACCCCACGTCACAAGGTATTAAGGCTTGAGTTAAGTAATTTGCTCAAGGTAACAAGGTTAGTGAATAGGAGAGCCAAAAGTTTTAACCCAGATCCACTGTATTCCCAAAGGCCTATCCTCTTAACAGTTACTCTATAAAGATTCTATCCAGGGGCACCTGGGTGGCTCAGTCAGTTAAGCATCCAACTCAAGTCCAACTCAGGTCGTTATCTATGGTTTGTGAGTTCCAGCCCTGCAGCGGGCTGTAAGTTAACAGTGTGGAGCCTGCTTGGGATTCTCTCTCTCTTCCTCTCCCTCTGCCCCTCCCCCACTTTCTCTCTCTCCTTCCCTCTCTCTCTCTCAAATAAACTTAAAAAAAAAATAAAAATAAAAGGATTCTACCCAAACAAGTGCACAGATATGGTAATAGGCACTTGATGAATGAACAGTGTAGGACATAAAGATATTTTGAATTCTTCCAGGGGACTTTGCATTCATCTAATATTTTATTTTAAAAAGTTTTTAATGTTTATTTTTGAGAAAGAAAGAGTGTGAGCAAGGGAAGGGCAGAGAGAGAAGGAGACAATGAATCTGAAGCAGGGTCCAGGCTCTGAGCTGTCAGCACAGAGCCCAATGCGGGGCTTGAACTCATGAACCGTGCGATCATGACCTGAGCTGAAGTTGGACACTTAACAGACTGAGCCACCCAGGCACCCCTCACTTAATATTTAGACTTCTCCTATGTGCCAAGCCCTAGAGATACAGTAGTCAATAAAAGGGACATGGTCCCTGTCTTCAAGTTGATAATAGGAAAGATAGATGTTAAACCAAAAATTTCACAAATAACTATAATTGTGTTAAGTGCTTTGAAAGTAAAGTGAGAGGTGCCATGTAACAGGGGGTCTAATCTAGTATAGAGATTCTCAAGCAATGATTTAGTTGTCACAGCCCTATCTTTCTCCAAAAAGTTTCTGGTTGGCATTCTTTAATAGTTTCTGACCTATTTTAACCTTTAATAGCCAAATCCAAAGTCTTATCTGAGTCCCTTTTATGCCTTGCTAGAAAAGATTTTGCGTTCAGTCACTAGGAGACTGTGGGTTTAACATCAATAGCAGTCACTCCTGAACCAGTAGGTCATTTCACCCTGACGCAAGTACATTTCCAACGGCACTCTGGACTCCATATTCTGGATGTGTCTCTGGCACCTCAAGCAACTTGCCTTACCTCCCCTTCTTGCAAGAACAAAACAGTTCTTGCCTCTACCAGGCCTCCCTCTTGCTGTCCTTTCAACCAGAATGAGCAGATTGGAATAGCATCACACAATATTTTTCCAAAAATTGTCATAACTGACCCCTTTTCTTCCTTTTTCTGCCTCTCCCTCTTCTTGGTGCAAACCCACTTTTGGATTCTTGGCTGTCTTCACAATTGATCTCACAGTTCATATGCTTGTGTGTGAACTCTTTTCATGTAAGTTTTTTAGGTACAGACTATACATTTTGTATTTTCATACCTCCTTGTTGAAAGTACATAGGTAGTAGCCAGTAAATAATTGTTTTGATAACATGTGATTTAAGTTTTTGTACAGCATGCTGTTTACCAAGTGTTTAGAAAATGATATCATTTGTTTCCAACATAAACCTTGCAAAAGATGTGGCATTCCCATCTGTAAAGAGATGAGCAAAATGAGGCTCAAATATGTTTAAAGTCTTCCCAAAGATCACAATTTCTAAACAATAGTGACATGTGAAAAAAGGGAATGCGACAAAATGATCCAATAATATCCCCCCTCCACATTTGCCTAATCCCTAAAGAGCAAACTATTCAGTCTTCAGGAAAACTTTCTTTAAATCCTCAAATCTCCACTTAACCTCAGTTAATAATTGCTGTCTCTCAGTGTATTGTTGGAAGTGTTTTATATCTACACTCCCCAAGAAAGTGACTGCTAGCCACATTGGCTAAATAATTAAATTTATCTAATTATAATTAAATAAAATGTAAAATCCAATTCTTTGGCCACACTGTTCACATCAGACAGAGCAGATATAGAATATTCCCATCATTGCAGAAAGTTCGATTGGACAGTGCTGGGCTAGAGCTAGAACTTGCCAAAGATCAGAGAAAGCAGTATGACTGAACCGAAAATCCAGGCCCGTAGCTGGTTGGTTCTGAGTGAGAAAGTTCACTGGGTGAGTGGGAAGCAAGCTGACCTTTGAAACAGTGACATCACAATGTACAGTTCACAATGGCTCCAGAACACCTCGGCTCCAAGGCCACGCTCCCTAACCCATATCTAGGTTCCTGAAGCCTCTGCACATGTAATTCCAGGAGCTGCTGTCTTACTAAAATGTCAACATCTTTGTCCTCATCTTCTGTCTGGGACAACCTCGTAGAATATCTCTCTCTGAGCTCAATATGGAAGTGGCTACAAGCAACTCTTCTGGGAGAGACTAGTCCACCTCAGCAAACAAATTTTGGAGTACTAGATACCCTTGCTCCAATTGTGCAAGTTATCCTGGGGATTTCTTTTTTGCTTTTGTTGGGAGTAGGAGTATATATCTTATGGAAACGAAGTGTTCGGTCAATTCAGGTCATACTCTTTTGTTTCAGAGGAATTTAAATAGTTAGAAATTGAAACTTGGTTAGTTCTCTCCCGCATTGCTGCCATACCCGTATTTTAAGACCATGCAGATGAGGAAAGGATGAACCCTAATCTCTGAAATTGGTTGAAACTAGGTTATCCTTAAAAACTTTTGCCAGTTAGGTTTCGAGCATAAAACGCTCTCTCTCTCACAGTGGTTTTTGGCCTGTTTTAGAATAAAACAGATGAAACAAGCTTATAAACTGAGAAGGCAGCTTAACCTCAAACTTATTTGATCACATATTCATCTTTGAGTTTTTACTATGTGCCTGACACCATTAGGGGCACCTTTTCATAGAATAGGCATTGCAAGGATAATTGGGATCTTGGGTTTGGCTTTGCATTCTTACTGTGACATTGCTCTGTACCTGATGTCAAGGCATGTATATTCATTAGGCACCGATATTTTCATTATTTCTTTGTTTTCACAATATCAGGCTTGGGCACCTGACTGGCTCAGTCAGTTAAGCATCTGACATCGGCTCGGGTCATGATCTTGCTGTTCATGAGTCTGAGCCTCACGTCAGGCTCTCCGCTGAGAGCACAGAGCCTGCTTCAGATCCTGTCTCCCTCTCTCTATGCCCCCCACCCCCGCCTGCTCATGCTCGCTCTCTCTCTCTCTCTCTCTCTCTCTCTCTCTCTCTCTCTCACACACACACACACACACACACACGCACACACATAAATAAATAAATAAAACATTGAAAAAAAAACCAACACGGGCGCCTGGGTGGCTCAGTCGGTTAAGCGGCCGACTTCACCTCAGGTCATGATCTCGTACTCCGTGAGTTCGAGCCCCGCGTCGGGCTCTGTGCTGACAGCTCGGAGCCTGGAGCCTGTTTCGGATTCTGTGTCTCCCTCTCTCTGACCCTCCCCCGTTCATGCTCTGTCTCTGTCTCAAAAATAAAATAAATGTTAAAAAAAATTTTTTTAATAAAAAAAAGAAAAAAAAACCAACAATATCAGACTCAATAAATAGGGATTCTTCTAGGGAATAGGAGCATAATTGGCTGGGATTGTAAGAAACGAGGATTTTACATACTTCTAATCACCAGTAATAATAACTTCATAGTTTTATCACCAGCAATAATAGCTATATTTACAATGTAGTCAAATGCTTTCTTTTTTTTTTTAATGTTTATTTGTTTCTGAGAGAGAGAGGGAGAGAGAGAATCCTAAGCAGACTCTGCCTGTCAGCAGAGCCCAATGGGGGACTCTAACCCATAAACCATGAGATCATGACCTGAACTGAAATCAGGAGTCTGACACTTAACCAACTGAGCCAGCCAGGATCCCCCCAATTTTTTTTAAGTTTATATGAGAGAGAGAATGTATGTGCGAAAGTATGCTCGGGGGAGGGGCAGAGAGAGAAGGAGAGAGGATCCCAAGCAGAACCCACGAACTGTGAGATCATGACTTGAGCCACAGCCAAGAGTCAGACACTTAACTGACTGAGCCACCCAGAAGCCCCTAGTCAAAATGTTTTTAGAATCCCAACAATAACATGAAGCGGATAGAGGTTGTTTTCATATAGAGGTTTCATTTTCATTATCATCTCCATTTTGTAGGCAAGCGAACTGGGTTATCACTGAACCAAGTTGACATAGACTGTAAAAACTGGCAAATCTGAGATTTGAACCCAACTTTTAGGATGCCAAATTCAAATCTCCAAAATCTCATTTAATGTAATCTAACTAATGTAAATCCCCAACAGAGATATGCGTGTATACATGCACTTCAGTTAGCTAATAGAAGAATATAAGGCCAAAAACCCAAACTGTTTTCTATAATTCTGGGTTCTGCTCTTGTCTGGTTAATGTTCAGCTCAATTAGATGAACCCACAGCCCTCTGGACACCTCAGCCAAGAAAAAGAGTTGGTATAACAAGTGGTTAACAGCAAGGGCTTTGGAGTCGGACTGCGGGGGCTCAAACCTTGGTTCTGTAGCTTGCTGTGTTGACTGACAGCAACCAGCCTCCAAAACCCCACTTTCCTTTATCTGTAGGATGGGTTTGCTAACAGTGCCTCTCTTAGAGTTGTAGTGAGGGTTAAAGGAGATATTGTGTATGTAAAGCTCAGCACGCACTAAGTACTCAATAAACAGGGCCAGTTATCATAACAAGGAAGAAAGATGATTGGTTGTTTTTTTTTTTTTTTATCCTGACAGGAATCTAGCCTAGATCATTAAAAATTTTCCCCCAGGGGCACCTGGGTGGCTCAGCCAGTTAAGCGGCCGACATCGGCTCAGGTCATGATCTCGTGGTCCGTGGGTTCGAGCCCCGAGTCGGGCTCTGTGCTGACAGCTCAGAGCCTGGAGCCTGTTTCAGATTCTGTGTCTCCCTCTCTCTGACCCTCCCCCGTTCATGCTCTGTCTCTCTCTGTCTCAAAAATAAATAAACGTTAAAAAAAAAAATTAAAAAAAAAAAAAGGTAAGGTAGGCTAAACTGAAAAAAAAAAAAAAAAATTCCCCCAGGACCAGGAAACCTAGTTTTTCAGACCACTGTGTCCTGAGGGAACCTACACGGAAGTCAGAATTCCTGGGTTTCAGTCCTGGCTCTACCATTCCCAAGTATACGACCTTGGACAATGGCAGGGTCCAAACTGGAAGGTATTTAAATGGCTACCCAGTTCTGGTTTTTTTCTACATAAACAGGTCATGCATAGGCAAAACGCCCTCCTAGCACAGATCCCTGCCTGTGACAAATTTTTAGTAAATGGTATCTATTATTATCATCTTCACTAATTAAATGCAAATAATAATCCCTGACCTGCGTATCACTGTGTTTTGTGGTGAAGATCAAAAGACGAAAAGGATGTGAAGGTGTTTTGTTAAACAGAAGCCTTGGTGTAGGGATGAGGGATTATTGTTACTGTTAGGTTTTTGTTTTGATTCTGTTAGTAAACTGAGGCATTCGTGTGAATAAACAAGTAACGTTCAACTTCTGTTGTTTTATTTTAGAAAATATTGTTGTTTGTCATCACACTCTACAAACTTTACAAGAAGAGCGCAGATTTTTTTCAGGCTTTGCTGGTCAACCCAGAAGGGAACACTCTCCCGGGTCAAGACAATAACTTCTTCCTGTCCTTGGGTCTGCAAGAGAGAATTTTGAAAAAACTTCAGATGGTGGAAAACAAAGTGAAGGACCTGGAGGGGATGATCATTTCCCACAAACCTGCCACGAAGAGGGATTGCTCCTCTGAGCCCTACTGCAGCTGCTCTGACTGCCAGAGTCCCTTGCCCGCATCAGGATTTACTTCCACATCTGAAATGTGACGGACTCCAATCTCTTCCAGAAAAGCACTGTTTTTTCCCTCATGTGTGTGGTGGTGTATCAATAAAGATAGAGAACTATATTGAAATTACCCTGCAAGGACGGGCTCTCTATTCACTAGGGCCCAGCTTCTACTGACGTGTGCGGTGGGGTAATGTGGGGTATAGTCGTCGTTAAAAATGTCTCTGAGATACTGATGTCACTTGGTAGGCTGGAGACCATAAACAGGCATATTGCAACAAGGATGACCAAACCGGAATATGTGGGATGGGAAAAGAAGGGAAAGTGGGTCAGGGATGCAACCTTGGGCTCCACGCTGAAGAGGTTGGATTGGATACAATAAAAACAGCAAGAAAGTGCTGTTGAAGGGCAATGGTGTGGACTGTCCTGTAGAGGTAGGCTGGCTCTTGTGCTGGTCTTTGGTCTGAAGGTAAATAATGTGGCCTGGGAAACTGTGTTCATTAATTACTCAGAGGTGGACAAGGGTGGGGTGGACATAAAGGACACTATAATTTTATCCAACTTTTATTGATACTTAATCTGGGCTAAGCATTATAACCCTTGGGAATCTGTCCTGAGTGCTTCAGGAGCACCCAGTTTGGCTGGTTGGGCAGTTAATTTCAGAACAAGGAGTTATATGTGATACAGTGGGGTTATACCAACTTGAACTTAGCTGAATTCTCCTATGTGAATCCCAGCTAGGCAGGGAGGGAAGGAGGCACCTACCTGCCATTTCACTTGATGGGTGTGCCCCCCCTGATAGGAAGGAGGGCCCACAGAGGGAGGGATGGTAGTAAATCATCCCTTCAGTGGGTGGGTCTCAGATTCCCCAAGCCTTATAGTGTGTGCATTTTTGCCACAATAAATGTGATTATAGTCATTGAAATACTTTGCAACTCTCTGCCACCCAAATGAAATACTTGGGCAAAGAAAGCAGCAGTGATTTATGGCCATCCTGGAGAAAAACTGGCTGTGCTGTTCAACAGGATACGATATAACAATCTCCCAAGCTGGCATCTTCCTAAGGGATTTCCAAGGGTAATTTTGATCATAAGTTTTTTCCAGTGCACTGGCATTAAAATGCAACCTCTGTAAGATGAGACCTCACGGTATAGTGTACTCAGTGTAAAAACAGGTTAGTAAATACAAGGTAGGGCCAGGAAAGGCTTTGCAGAAGTGACACCTGAGTAGTCCCATAAAGGGTTACATAGGCAGACAATGAAATGGAAGGTATTTCTGCTGGTGAATCACCACAGAGCCATATAAAAAAGAGGGTGGCTTGGCTGGAGAAGGAGAGTTTCAGGGTGGCTAAAGCACTGGCTATTTTCTAAGCTACAATGAAGGATTTGGGCTTCAGGGTAAGACACACTAACTTCATCCTCAGATCAGCTTTAATTGATGATGTGGTGGGGCTCCTGGGTGGCTCAATGGGTGAATCATCCAACTTCGGCTCAGGTCATGATCTCATGGTTCGTGAGTTCATGTCAGTGCATGCTGACAGCTCAGAGCCTAGAGCTTGCTTCAGATCCTGTGTCTCCCTCTCTCCCTGCCCCTCCCCTGCTCATACACTGTCTCTCTCTGTCTGCCTCTCTCTCTCTCTCTCTAAAAATAAGTAAACATTACATTTTTTTTTTTAAATTCATGATGTGGTGGGGGCGCCCGGGTGGCTCAGTCAGTTGGGCGTCCAACTTCGGCTCAGGTCATGATCTCGCGGTCTGTGAGTTCGAGCCCCGCGTCAGGCTCTGTGCTGACAGCTCAGAGCCTGGAGCCTGTTTCAGATTCTGTGTCTCCCTCTCTCTCTGACCCTCCCCCGTTTATGCTCTGTCTCAAAAATAAATAAACATTTAAAAAAAATTCATGATGTGGTGAACAGACGGAAGTTACCAAGTATGCATTATCTGTTAGTGCAGGTGAGGAGTTTGTTCACTATGCTGCTTAAAGAGTGCCATGCAATCTTTTAAATAAAGTCAAAGTCTCAAGGCACCTGGCTGACTCTGTCAGTGGAGAATGTGACTCTTGATATCGGGGTCCTGAGTTTGAGCCCCATGTTGGATAGGAGACTGCTTTAAAAAAAAATTTTTTTTAATTGAAGTCATTATCTCCATTTTTGCACAGTCCACATTTAAGTGTCTTCCTACATAGTTCTAGTCATCTTGTTTCAGTTACTTTTCTGGGGTATTTCAAAGAAAGTGTCAGAAGAAGGGCCCAGAAGAGTAGACTGATGTCATGTAATGAAGGGCCTTAAAGGTCATACCATATTGTTGGAAATGGGTCATTATAGGTTTTTAGACAGGAGAGTGACATAGATTTGGTAGTCCGTATGGGAGACAGAATAGAATGATCTAGATGTAAAAGATAAAACAGGCTGGCTGCTTGTATGAGGATGCACGGTGTGGTAGAAACTGATGGAGTCACCTTGTTTCTGGCTCTCAGCTATCCAGAAAGGGTGTGTGGGTCACACCACAGTCACAAGAGACTGATACCAAGTGTTCGTTCCCAGTGTGGGGAGTGGGTCATTCTTGAGACCAGAGTACTTATGTCCAGGGCATCAATTAAGGAAACTTGGATGTGTGGCGAGCAGAAAATCAAGGCAAAATGGGGAAAGGGCTTGAGAGCTACTCTGTCGTTCAGGTCAGTTGGGCTAGACCAACTATCCTCCACATTCAGTCTGCCTCCTTTGGGAAAACCCTGATGACAGCCTGTTGGGAGGCTCCCGTTTCAGTCTTCACACACACCAACCCTTCTATTTACAAACACTATCTCTCTGCACAGGGTAGGAAAGGATTCACTTTCCACAATTCACTTCTCCCTTTACTGCTACTACCCTAGTCAAAGCCCCCATCATTTCTCACCTGGATTCTCAAAATGGCCTTCTAACTGGACTCCCTGCTTCCATCTGTGTCCCCATTCAATTTATTCCCCACACAGAGGGCAAAGATACATTACTCCTCTGCTTAAAACCTTCCAATGGCTTCTTAGTTCACCCTGAGTAGAAGAAGTCAAGTTCTTGTCTAAAGGACTGTGCTTGATGACATGATCTGCCTCACCCTCCTTCTTACTCTCTCCTCTTTCCACACCCTCTTATTCCTTACATACTAAGCATTATCTGACCTTAGGGTCTCTGCACTTTCCCCAGATACCTATGTGGCTTCTTCTCTTACTTTCTTTTGGGTGTATGCTCAACTGTCAATCTGAGAGGTCTTCCTTGCTTATTTTATGTAAAGAAGGTGCCCCTCATGCCAACATAGTATAGCCCCCTTTTCCTGCTTTTTCTTCACAGTACCTATCACCTCCTCCACTTCTACTGTCATGCATTTGCTTATAATCTGTCTTCCCCTCTATCTACCCCAGCCTACTAAGAACGTAAGCTTCAGTAGAGAAAGGGGTTTTGTCTAGTTCACTGTTATATCCCAGGCACTCAAAACAATGCCTAATACTTAGCAGATATTCAATATTCATTGAATGAATGAGCGAATTCCAGTCTTGACTTTTAGCAACCTCTTACCAGCTTCCTGTTCCTCCATTTCTTTTTCTTTTTTTTTTTTCATTTTTAAAGATTTTTAAAAAAAATTTTTACATTGATTTATTTTTGAGAAACAGAGTGAGACAAAGCGTGAGCAGGGGAGGGGCAGAGAGAGAAGGAGACACAGAATCTGAAGCAGGCTCCAGGCTCTGAGCAAGCAGTTAGCACAGAGCCTGATGCAGGGCTCGAACTCACAAACTGTGAGGTCATGACCTGAGCCGAAGTCGGACGCTCAACCGACTGAGCCACCCAGGCGCCCCTGTTCCTCCATTTCTTCAGATACATGGTGACAGATAACACTGTGATGCAGTTCTCTCGAGCTGGGGGAGCCTGTAGCTAGTCCTTTTTGTTTGTTTTGTTTTGAGAGAGAGGGAACAAGCTGGGGAGGGGCAGAGAGAGAGAGGGAGAGAGAAAGAATCCAAAGCAGGCTCCATACTGTCAGCACGGAGCCAGACGCAGGACTTGATCCCACAAACCGGGAGATCATGACCTGGGCCAAAATCAAGAGTTGGACGCTTAACTGACTGAGCCATCCAGGTGCCCCTGCTTTTTTTTTTTTTTTTTTTTGTTTTTTTTTTGTTTTTTTTAAAGTAGGTTTCACGCCAGTGCAGAGCCCAACGTGGGGCTTGAACTCATGATCCTGAGATCAAGACCCGAGCTGGGATCAAGAATCAGACACGTAACTGATGGAACGACCCAGGGACCCAGGTGCCCGAGTAGCTAGTCTTTATAAGGCACTTGTTCAGAGCCATATACATTGCTGAAAGCTTTACATGATTTTTCTCATTTGATCTTCACAATAGGAGGCGGTAAGTACTATTATTCTCATTTCACTGATGAGCAACCAATGCACAGAGAGGTTAAGTAACTTGCTAATATGTGGTGCAACTGTGGCTGGCAATCAAGCAGCCTGATTCTAAACCTGTGCTCGCTTTAGTCACAGCATTTGGTTGGCGGGAGTTTCTGTGAGGCTTTTGGACAAACTGCAGCAGGATGGAGCTAGATGAACCCAGACAGGTGAAGGCAAGAAAAACAAAGAGGGCGTGGCAATGATAGCCCAAGGGACAGGGAATTTTGAAAAAGTGTTTATCCCCTCATATTTTTAAGTTGATAGCTAAAGTTTTCATCACAAATGTATTAATTTTTTTAATGTTTTTATTTTATTTTTGAGAGAGAGACAGAGTGTGAGTGGGGGAGGGGTAGAGAGAGAGGGAGACAGAACCTGAAGTAGGCTCCAGGCTCTGAGCTGTCAGCGCAGAGCCTTGACGTGGGGCTTGAACTCACAGACCACGAGATCATGACCTGAGCCAAAGGGATGCCCAACCGACTGAGCCACCCAGGGACCCCCGATCACAAATTTCAATAGTTGCAATGAATGTAAACTCTGGCAAACTGTAAATAATGACAATTTAAGATAACACTGTCAAATCACTTTTTATAATGTATCCAACAGACTCTATGTTACAATTCAGTGACCACCATCATCCATTTAAAATTACACACGAGCTCTTTAACATTTGGTAATTCTATATTGTTCTTTCATCTCTAAATTATATTTACTCCATAAAATGTTATCCAAAGACAATAATTTTTACATTTCAAAAACCTTTTACTGATCACTTATTCGTGATAAAAATATGTATCAAGGGAAATTAAAAACATTTTTTCCCTGTAATTGTATGGCTTTATGTATTCGAGTTATTCTGAGCTGAGTAATATTACAATTATCTTTAATATACAGCTGCTCAAAATGACATGATTATAAATTTTGATAGTACATAAATATAAAAGGTAAAATTCTACTGGAAACACATCTCTCAGTGAGATAGATGAGGGTTCCCCAGAAATTAATTCATGTATCTAAATGACTGTTTCTTACTGCTAGATTAACAGGGTTTTTGCTTCAATTTTCTTTTTTGTTTTCATAGATACAGTGCCAAGAAATATGACTCACGAGGGAATGCTGGTAATTCTGTTACAGAATTGTCGATCAATTCTTTGGTTTTCTTCTGAGTGATAGCCAAAAGTCAAAGAGTGCTCCTTCCTCAGTGGGCAGTTCAAATAGACCTACTACCAATTCTGTTAAAAGCAAAGCAAACCAAGCAAAAACCCGGAAACAATCTAACAAAAGAACTTGTTATCCAGTCATTAGAGTCCTTCACTTTCTCAAGTGATTTTTAATTATACTGATTACTTTTCTCTTCGAGGCATTTAGGAAGAGTTGGGAAATTCGAGATATTGTTAATTTCAACACATCTTTAGCATTACAATATTACTGTAATTTAAATATATTTTAGTTGCAGCTGCAGATTTAGCTCAACTTATTGTAAATAATAATTATGCAAATTAGCAACGCCAGCCTCTTTGACAAACCAACTAACCAAATTAGGCTTCTCTTTGGGGAGAAAACAATTTCCCTTTTCAAGTCAAATAAATGTGTTAACAGGCGCCCCCGTGACCACATGTCACTTCTCAATCCCAAAATAAACATGGCACTGAGCTTTGACAGGGGTTGGTCCCTAAGGAAAGTAAGGCTCTTTCAGTTCAGGTGTTTTTAACCCACGCCTTCCTTGCTTTGTTCCAGGACACACTCTCTTAGGCAAGATGCCACCCCGCCTTCACGTGGGGTGGCAGAGGCGACATCTTTAAACGCAAATCTCATCACTACCGCCCACTGTCTAACAGGTCTGCACTCGGAACACCCCAATATGGGCCCAAATCCCGCACTAAGAATGCCTAGTCTCGCTCTCCGCTCTCCCTTTCAGCCCTAAGGTGTCCCGGGCACGCCAAGCCACAGTTTGATCTGCGCCAGGTCAGAAGCACGGTTTCCAGAGCCGGCGAAGTCGGCCCCTCTGCGGCTCTTCCCCGCTTCCTCACGGCGGGAGTGGCGGCCCCCTCTGAGTCAGCCCCAGCTCAGTCCCGACCACCAGTGGGCTTGCGCTGGCCGGGAAGGTCCCGCGCAGGCCGCAGCCCTGCCAGGGCAAGCCAGGGACCGAACGACGCCACCTCCCCCTCGGGGGAAAGCGACAGCTCTGCTGCGTTGCCGGGCCCAGGAGGGAGGCCGGAACCCTCGGCGAGAGGGCGGCGTGGGAGGGAGGGAGGGGGAAGAATGTTGGTGCAACGCAGCTCCGAGTGATCTCACCGGGCGGCCGAACCGCAGCGGACGCAGGCCGGAACTCGGCGTGTGGACTTCGGCCCGCCTTGGGCCGGAAGTGGGGAAGGCGGGATTGTCCTTTTCCGGCAGAAAGTAGGAGGAACCGGGGGCGTCGCCGTGGGGAAGAGTGTTGGTGTAACACTGCCGGCTGCGCCGAGGGGTAGGATGGAGGCGGGTGTCGGTGTAGGGGCGCTCGGAAGGGACGGATATCGCTGTGGCACTGCGGGGACGCTCTGAGGGGACTGGTGTCGGTGTGGCACCGGTGCACGCTGAAGGAGCTGGCGGAACCGGGTGGCCATGGGGATGTGGGCGTCGCTGGACGCGATGTGGGAGATGCCGGCCGAGAAGCGTATTTTCGGGGCCGTGCTGCTCTTCTCCTGGACAGTGTATCTTTGGGAGACCTTCCTAGCGCAGCGACAGGTGAGCCTAGACGGGGCCCACCTGACCTGACCGGGCCAGCGTCGGTCTCGACCCGCAAGTCCCTGGATGATTGCTGCGGCTCCAGCATCAGCCTCGACCCTATGGGTCCATACTAGGCCTCCTAACTTGGCCCGATGGCGGGCTTGGCCTTGAGGGTATCTGGTGCCTCTGGGAGGTTTTCCGCGACGTGATCCTGGGACCCAGGCCGGTTAGGGCCTGGTGAAAGGGAAGTCAGGGCCGACTTGAGTTGACTTGAGTCGTGCCTGGCCCACAGCTTTCTTAGGATCCTCAGGCCCAGACTTACCTCCTTTACCTTTGGCAGAGACCCATGAGCCTTTAAAAGGAAGATGCAACATTTTTACCAGTCACAGCTTCCCGGTGATGCTCAACCATGGGATTAGGACACCATTTTCTGAAAATAAAGACTTAACAAATCCTTCTAAGGACCTGAACTTTTTTCCCTTAAAAAACAAACAAACAAACAAACAAACATACATGTATACAGTATGTTGTTTTGCCCAAAGAACAATATGTTCTTTTGTTTAAACAATTAGAGCTGTAAAATAGAAACTGGAAGTTACTTAATAACAGTTTCCTGGAGGTAATCATAATGAACGGCCTGCTGTTGGAGATGCAAACTTTTAAATGAGATAGATCTTAAGTTTGTCTGCTTTATTGTCTCTGATTGCTGATTTGTTTTATCTACATTCTTCTATGTTGTCATTGTGTCAACCTGATGGCTATGAGAACATTTTTTTTAACTGCCAGAACTCTTTCTTGAGCATTACCTTCCTCTACAGTACACATTTCTTCTCTCGGGTTACTTTCTGCATGAATCTTTAAATTGGAATTTTTAGTTTTTCATCAGTGGCTGAGTTGTGTCTTGATCTCTTCTTTTAGCCCAGGATCTTTTTTTGTTTACTTATTTTTTAGTCTTTTGAGTCTTTTTTTTTTTTTTTTTGTCTTTTTAAAAAGTAATCTCTATGCCCAATGTGGGGCTCAAACTCATGACCCCAGGATCAAGAGTCACATGCTCTACCAACTGAGCCAGCTGGGTGCCCCCTAGTTCAGGATCTTTAAAGAGGTATTAAGCTGTATAGCACTAAGTTCTCTGACATAGATATCTTTGGATAACTTTATGAGTACAGAATCTTGAGGTCCTAAAGAAGATCCTTTGGATAAGGTACACACAGTATATAGTGTCTAAATTGAGGGGCTTATTGAACATCCATCTGTCTTACTTTAACGATAAGCCCAGTTACAGTAACTGCTTTTTGAGAATGTCTCCTTTACTCAATTATGCTTTAATTTTTTAAATGTTTTTTACTTATTTTTGAGAGAGCGACAGAGAATGACTGGGGGTGGGGCAGAGAGAGGCTCCAGGCTCTTAACTGTCAGCACAGAGCCTGACGTGGGGCTTGATCCCAAACTGTGAGATCATGATCTGAGCCGAAGTCAGATACTTAACCGACTGAGCCATCCAGGCGCCTCCTCAGTTATGCTTTAATGTAATGCCTTTTATTGAGGGTTTGGTAAGGTGCCCAACAACGTATAGGGAAGCCATGTGTCATAAAACCATTGTAGGAGATACTGTCCATTATATTGCTTAGTTTCTGTGCCCTGTATTATGTCCCGTGGTCTGAAATTTACCATTTCGAATTTGGCATAATGATAAAGTTTGTCTTTTATTTTTTTAATTTTAGAGATAAGAGTGTGTGAGCAGGGGGGAGGGGTAAAGGGGAGAGATAGAGAACCTTAAGCAGGCTCCATGCTCAGTGCCAAGCTCCACCCTGGGCTCGATCCCACTACCCTGGAATCATGATCTGAGCCAAAATCTAGAGTTGGGTGTTCAACTGACTGAGACACCCAGGTGCCCCAAGTCTGTCTCTCTTGAAGACGTGATCTGTTTCCATTTGTCATTCCTCAGATTTCTCTGAATTTAGCTTCCAGGACCAAGTTTAGTAATTAGCTACAATATCTGTTAATACTTATGGCTAGCATGGCTTCCTTCTCCTTTCCATGAATTTGTTTTCTATATTATATAGGATGTATGTTTTTCTTGGAGTGAGTGGTACCCTTTGTGATGTACAGTTTTGGTTTACATGTGCAGACTGAAGTGTGATGACAGCCCTGATTTTACTTTTCCCTTGTCAGCTAGCCTCCGAGTCTCTTGTTCTGCTTTTACTTTGCTGTGTCAGTTGTCTTCGCAGTCAATGCACTTGATCAAATGTAATATTTGTGTACCTGTAAAGCAAATTCAGTAGGCTTAAGTGACAGGTTAAGGCTGTAACTACTCAGTGTTTGATCATAAATGACTGTTGTAATAAAGCGTTGGCTTGACTGTCTCAAAGTGTTTTCTTCAAAATATTTCAGAGACGGATATATAAAACAACAACTCATGTACCACTGGAGTTAGGACAGATCATGGATTCAGAAACCTTTGAGAAATCCCGACTGTATCAGCTGGATAAAAGTACTTTCAGCTTCTGGTCAGGACTCTATTCAGAGATTGAAGGCACTGTGAGTAAATTACATTCTGGAGAGACAACTTATCGAAATGTTTAGTACTCTGTAATGTTGGTTTTCATTTTGTATTCTTGTGACACAAAAGAGGGTACCATATCTACACATCCTAGAATGCTTTTTTAACCTTTGTTACCAGTAATAATGGGTGTGGAGCAAAAGAGGCTCATACATAATTGTTAGTGAGTTGAAAACTGTGGCATATGATAACTATCGTAGGTCAGGTGTGAAAAAGAACCTTCTATTATAAGATGTTAAGATCTTCTTTTTTTTTTTTTTTTTTTTTTTTAGTTTATTTATTTATTTTGAGAGAGAGAGTATCCCAAGCAGGCTCTGCACATGAGGTCAGTGCGCAGGGCCTGACACAGGGCTCGAACCCACGAAACCGTGAGATCGTGACCTGAGCCAAAATTCAAGAGTTGGATGTTAAACCAACTGAAGCACCCAGGCGCCCCTCTGAGATATTCAGCAGTCTTTACAGGCCTTCCTGCCTCCGTCTTAACTTTTCTACTGCCCTTCACACTGCAGCCAAAGGAACCCTGAAGGATAATTCTGATCATGCTGTTCTCCTACATAAAACCCATCACTGGCTCACTGTTTCCTTCTGGGTGCAGTCCAGATTTTTTGGCATGAGTTTTGGGGGTACTTTTGACCTGGCTGTTGCTTACTTCAGCTTCATCTTTTTATTCGTTCCCCCAAATTCTTTCTCCTTTTTTGTCCAGCTTGGTTTCTTGTAACTTTGAGTTTTTTCACATGCTAGTATCTATCAGGGGTGCTCACCTCTACAAGTCCACTCTCTTGCTGGAGGCTGATTAATCCCCACTCTTCCATTAGGTTCCAGCTGAGACATCATCTCTTCTAAGAAACAGTTTGAGGGGCGCCTGGGTGGCTTAGTCAGTTAAGCCTCTGATTTCACTCATGTCATGATCTCACGTTTCGTGAGTTTGAGCCCCACATCAGGCTCTCTGCTATCAGCACGGAGCCCACTTTGGATCCTCTCTCTCTCTGCCCCTCCCCAGCTCACGTGTGTGCAAAATAAACATTTAGAAAAATTATTAAAAAAAATAAACCATTTGAATCTTCCCCTGTCCCTCGAGACTGGTTAAGGCAGCATTTTTTCATTATTCCTGTCAGTACTTATCACATGGTGAGACTGATAGTTCTTTATTTTTATTTTTTTAAAGTTTATTTCTTTATCTTGAGAGAGAGAGAGGAAGGGAGAGGATCCCAAGCAGGCTCCGCATCAGGAGCATGGAGCCTGACATGGGGGCTTAAACTCACAAACTGTGAGATCATGACCTGAGCTGAAACTAAGAGTCAGATGCTCAACCAACTGAGCCACCCAGGCACTCCAGACTGATAATTCCTTAAAGAAAGGATACTTTAAGGTCTTGTAATCATTTGGCATCTAGTGACTGGCATAAAATAAGCATATAATCCATATTTCTTCAATGAAACAAGTGATGGGTCATTTTTTACTTAGTAAAACAGACCCAGTCTTCCCCCCATGCTAAAAGAAGAGAGGCTGTATAGCGTAGAGCAGTGTTTCTCGGTCTTTTTCTCATGATCACCCCTGGCCCTGTATCTTTTTAGATATTTTTTTCTTTTATTAAAAAAAAATTTTAAAAAGTATCTATTTTTGAGAGAGAGACAGAGCGTGAGTGGGGGAGGGGCAGAGAGAGAGGGAGACACAGAATCCGAAGCAGGCTCCAGGCTCTTGGCTGTCAGCACAGAGCCCAACGTGGAGCTCGAACTCATGGACCGTGAGATCATGACCTGAGCCGAAGTTGGATGCTTAACCGTCTGAGCCACCCAGGTGCCCCTAGACATTTTTTTTCTTAATCATCCCTCCATGAAATTTTAATACCACAGATATACTGTATATCTGTTTCTGTACTGTGTGTATGTATATCTGTGCTTTATAAATAAAATGAGTAAGGTTTCTTTTCATTCCCAAACACCAGTTGTTGGTTTTCCACCTCCAAGAACAATTGAAGGTACATGGTGTGGAGGTTAAGAACCCAGGTGGCTTGAGTCTGAATCTCAGTTCTGCCATACCAGCTCTGGGGCCTCAAGCAAGCCACCACTTCTGAGCCTCAGTTTTCTCGTCTGTTGAAATTGTGTAGTGATATTTCCTCATTTGTAGTGTTGTTGAGAGGATTAAATGAGTTAATATGTGTGAGAAGATCCGAACAGTGCCTGATCCATTATCAATGCTCTGTAAGTGTTGGCCATTATTATTTTTATCATCATGATCGTGATTATCATCACTATTCCTCTAGACCTCTTTTAAATCTCCAGTACCACTAAGAGAAAGATTCCTAAATTGAAAATAAATGAGGTCAGCTACCATAATTGTTTCCTCAGTTATAGAGAAGAAACCAGCTGCTCAGAGCTTTGTTAAATGATGAAAACATTTCCAGCTAGTCACAAAATTTTCCTTGACAGTTACGGACTAGTGTGATTAGAACCAAATTATTACAAGTCTTTCCTATTTCCTCAGGATGATGCAAAGTAGCGAAAAGTTAAGGAGAAGAGTTAAATCTTATCTGAAAAACAAAATTCATTTGGCTTTTAGGATATGTTGCAATTACTAGTAATTAGTCTTCTCAATGTTGAAATGTTGATTTTTTAAATTATATTTTTTACAAGTCCAAGCCTGGTTTAGTTACAGAGATATTGAAGATGAGTATCGAAACTTGATGCTTTCCAACCAAGCCGGGCTTTATTGTGGTTTATATTTGGCTTTGATTAGTTTATCTGAAGCATTTCTTTTGTTAAGGTCCAACTGTGAAATCGTCCGTCAGAGAGAGAGATGGAAACAGAGGTGGTGAATTTAGACACCGTTCTCTTTCCTCACTGATGTTTGACCCTGCGAAGTTCTTTGGCTTACCCCTCACAGGGCCATTATAAAAAGACAGGCAAAACATTTTCAGTCTCTTTCGTTGTCACTAGTAAACAGTTCCAGGAAAGATGGGCAGTAGCTTGGTTGTTACAGTTGGTGAGCATGGGGGTGGTCTAGTTTGTTCCAGGAGATGACAGAGACAGGGAAAACACATATAGAAAGAGAGCTTTGTAATGTGCCTGTTTGATGTTACAACAGTGCTTTGAGGTAGAAAGGGTAGGCATTGTTATTCCCTTTTTGTGGATGAGAAGGTGGAGGCTCAGAGAAATTAAATGGCTTGTCCATTTAACGGCCAAGTGACGATAATAAGTGGGAGAAGTGGGTTTCAAACTCTGCTCTTCTGAGTCTTTAAAATTGCATTGAAGAAACCATTCTTAAAACTCTAGGGACCACATCATAAATGTACTGAATTTATCCTTGAGGAATTAGTAGCTCTGTTTACCGTTCGATGGGAAGCATTTTGTGTTACTTTGAAATCCTGTTCTGTTTGAAGACAGGTTCATTAATTCCTATTTTGTGTTGATTAAAATTAATAAGTTTTTATATTTTGGTCACAAAGAACAAGTGCAAAGATTGATTTAAACTTTTTGTTGCCTCTTTTTTTCTATCCGAAGGAACATAAGCAGAGGCCTTGTGTGACCAATTACAGGTGCCACTGTTCACGCAAATGTGACAGAGCACCCAGAGAGAAGGTGTCCAGCCTTTCTGAGACAGGCTTTCCTGGTGTCTCACAAATGTCAGTGAAGAGCCTGATCAGGAAGTGGAAGGGCTGGACAGTCGAGGAGGGCAGTGTAGAAACATTGAAATTGTTGCTTTTCCAATTTCTGTGGGTTTCTGAGTGAGCACCTTGGCCTTCTTGAGCCTCGTTTTTTCCCCTCTTTGTGATGAGAAGCCGATACATATTATACCATATCTCACATGGTTTGTGGCAAGGACTGAATGAGTGAGATAATGTCGATGAAGCCATTAGTACACCGCTCAATACATAGCAGTCACTTCGTCACTGGGTTTCTTTGGGCAAGTAACTTTAACCTCTGATTTTCAGGTGTCTCATCTATAATGTGGTAATGACTATATGTCTTGCCTGCTTTGCAAGAGTCTAGTGGGATCTTATGTTTAAGAGTGATGGAGTTGTGGGGCGCCTGGGTGGCTCAGTCGGTTAAGCGTCCGACTTCGGCTCAGGTCACGATCTCACGGTCCGTGAGTTCGAGCCCCGCGTCGGGCTCTGTGCCGACAGCTCAGAGCCTGGAGCCCGTTTCAGATTCTGTGTCTCCCTCTGTCTCTGACCCTCCCCCGTTCATGCTCTCTGTTTCAAAAATAAATAAACGTTAAAAAAATATTATAAAAAAAAGTGCTGGAGTTGTTTTTGTTGGGCTCATTAGTTCTTGTTATAAGACATCCCAGCAGCCTGCTCAGTGAGATTATCAATAGAGGGAAACTTTACTGTACTGGGTTTTATATTTCATTTCCCAAAGTATACTAAACAAGGTTTGCGACAGCAGTTTCTAAAAGCATTCCGAGATGCATTTGAAGTTCATATTAAGACTACCCTTGATACGTACTTAAAAGCTGGACTTTTAATAATAGGTGTTTTAACGTTTCACCAGAAGGCTTATAAGTCCTTAATTTTGCATTATTTATTAGGATTAAGAACAGGATGAAAGAAGTGCCGTCTCAAGTCGATTAGTGCAACAGGTGGTGCATACACCAGACAGTGGTGCCAAAGCATGTCTTTTGGGAAGACGGGGTTTACATGCAAGATTGGGTTAGGTGAAATAGCTGGACGAAGAGTTAAGGGAGCCTTTAAGACAGCAATTTATTAAACCCAAGACTTTCAGACGTTGGTGACTGGGCCTGGAGACTGCTGGGCTCCACTTCCAGTTCCTGATTCAGTGGTTCTGGGGTGGAGCCTGAGTATTTGCATTTCTAACACATTCCCAGGTGATGCTGCTGCTGCTGCTGCTGTACAGAAACTGTATTTGAGGTCCATGGTATTAAACCAACCCAGCATACAGGGAAACATCTGAAAGATGGATGGCACCAAGTGTGGGTGAGATTGTAGGGAACTGGAGCCCTCAAGTACTGCCGATGAGGGTGTAATTTGGCGTAAACACTGCAGAGAACAAGCTGATAATAATAACAAATACATTTACCAATCATCGTGGATGGATCTAAAAATATGTAGAGTGTAAAAAGCAAGTTGTAGAATAAGTACAATATGATGTTATTTATATATAGTCTCAAAAAGCATATATAAATCACTATATTATTTATGGATACATATATAAAAATGGAAAGTAGATTGGAAGGCTTCCCATGAAATATACGATAGTGCCAAAACCTGTCAAAGCCACAATGAACCGTGTGTGAACCAATGAGAATATTGTGCTTCTAACCAAGGAGTGTGATTGATCGTTGAGTTCCTGAGACTCCAGGGAAAGGAAAACTAAACCGATTCCTCTTTAGTTCCATAAACTTAGTATCTGTTGTGGCAGGTTGTGTTTTGTAAGCATGCATTCTTTTCAGATTTTAAGAGCAGCTTGCTCATTCGAATGTCATGGTGATTTGGTGAATATCTTTGTTCACTTTATCTGCCCAAGACAAAGGGTGGTGCTGAGAAGGGGGCCTCCTCCTATGAAACCCTGACTCCTACCTCAGGATTCACCTTTTCCTTACCTGGGGAAAGCACAGATATCCCATTCTGTCCCTCAGTTTGGTAAGTGGACCTGACTCTCCACTTACACTGATACTAATACTTTGTCCTGACGGATGGGGGCTGTTTCCTTTTAGGCGAAAGCCACTTAGGGAGCCACATAGCCTTGGTCAGGTCCCATTTATGGGACTCATTAGCCGTGAGATTCTGGATAAATTGCTTACCTTTTCTAAGTTTAGTCCCTGATCCATAAAACTTTTGTTGTGGTCTTTTGTCAAATTTATTGATTTATTTATTTATTCATTCATTCATTCATTCATTCATTTATTTTACAGCTTCACTTTATAGAGACATAATTCACATACCATGCTAATTTATCCGTATAAAATGTACAGGCATAAATACTTTACCAGGCTAAACTTAGTATCTCAATTGGTTTGTATCCACATAAATGCATATTTTAGCCTAAATAAGGTAGGTCTCTTTTTTCTTCACAGATAATTATTTTGTCGTTTTTTTCTTTTCTTTTTTATGTTTTATTTATATTTTGAGAGAGTACGAGTGGGGGAGGGGCAGAAAGAGAGGGGGACAGAGGATCTGAAGCGGGTTCTGCACTGATAGGCTGACAACAGAGAACCCAATGCAGGGATTGAAGTCACGGACCACAAGATCATGACCTGAGCTGAAGCAGGATGATCAACCAACTGAGCTACCCAGGCGCCCCCTGTCCCTTTTTCTTTATGAAATGTTCTCATCTGATAATTTCTAGTCTTCAAATTTAACCAAAGTATGTCTTGTTTTATAGCTTATTCTTCTTTTTGGAGGAATTCCTTATCTCTGGAGACTTTCTGGACGGTTCTGTGGCTATGCTGGCTTTGGACCAGAATATGAGGTATGTGATTCATTAGCATATATTTTTTAGAGTCTTACTTTTTGCTTGGCCAGCTATATACGGAAGTTAATTTTTGCTCTGTCTTAGGCTTGCTTCTCCGTTTGTACAATCCTTGTCCACACATGCTATGTTAGGATAATGCTAGTTATTGTAGCACACTCCAGAATTTCAATAGCTTATCACAATACTTTATTTCTCAATCACAGAATAGCCTCGCATGAATATTTTTGGCCAACAGGTGACATTCTTCCACATGGGGAGCCAGGGACCCAGTCTCTTTTCATCTTATGGCTGTGCCGTCTCCTGAGTGCCCCAGAGTTCTCTGCGTCCAACAGGCAGGTGGAATGAGGGGGTGGAGAAAGTACACCCTCTTCTTAATTCCCTTGGCTCTGTAGTATCCTTTGCAT
Organism: Panthera uncia; assembly: GCF_023721935.1. Taxonomy (NCBI): domain Eukaryota; kingdom Metazoa; phylum Chordata; class Mammalia; order Carnivora; family Felidae; genus Panthera; species Panthera uncia. The sequence continues at coordinate 74,036,080 of NW_026057585.1, read as the reverse complement.
TCACATCCTGCTGGTGAACCAGTCATTTAGTCTCAGATGTAAGGGAACTGGGGAATGTGCGCTTCAGTTAGGCAAGCTATTTCTCAGGGACAACCCCTTCCAGTGAAAGGGGAAACAAGAATTTCGTTGAACCCACTCAACAGACGCTCTGTACCATACGCAGTTAGCAGATACTTCAAACAAGGACAGAGAATGTATCTTTGAGAGTCTCCTTGGAGCTCTTTGAGTCGACTACCCATTCTTACAGAAGTTCCATTCCCTGGGCAAAGCCCTAAGCCTGAGACTCCCTGACCTGTGGTGGATGCTAGGACACTGCCTCCTGACTTCTTGTTGGAAATTGCCAACTCTCTTCCCTCTTTCCTGATTGTTTATTTGAAATGATGGCTCTCTTCTACATGTGTAGGTACCTTGGGTTTTAATTCAGCTCATCCTGTGTCCCTTTTCTGTATACCTTTTTCTAAATCAGCCAAACTCTTTAATTTTTTTTTTTTTTTTAACATTTATTCATCTTTGAGATGACAGAGAGAGACAGAGCATGAGCGGGGAAGGGGAAGAGAGAGAGGGAGACACAGAATCCGAAGCAGGCTCCAGGCTCTGAGCTGTCAACACAGAGCCCGACGTGGACTCAAACTCACACACCGCGAGATCATGACCTGAGCCGAAGTCGGACGCTCAACCGACTGAGCCACCCAGGCGCCCCTCAGCCAAACTCTTTAAAGACGTGATCTAGTATAAGTTTCTCTGCCTTGTCCCAACCAGGCTTGCCATCTTGTCCTCTTCCACTTACAGGGTGCTCTTTTCTCTCTCCATGCTTTTGTAAATTCCAAGGAGTTCTTCCTTTCCTTGTCTCTCCTGTCCCTTTAGTTTACCTCTTCAGAGTGGCATCCTGAGTCTCCTCAGCTTTGTAAGCCTTGCAAGCCTTGCTTGAATTCACCAGCATATGTAGCTGTCTCTCATTTTTTCGTTCTTTTAACCATTTTGTCTATATGGCTTCAGGTGACTTTCACATAGTGCCTATGTAATAAAAGAAACATTGTTTTATTGCCTCCTCTGGCAAGTAAACTCTGAGGTACAGATGTTGTTTCAGACTTTGTAACCCATAGAATCAAGCACATTGCTTGAAATCCTGTAAGTACTGAGCAACTACCTATTGATTTGTTCACTGATCATTCATTTGAAGAAGGAATTAATATTACAGTATAAAAACCGCCGCTGTTTTCTTCTTGTGTTTAGATCACTCAGTCCTTGGTGTTTCTCCTGTTGGCTACGCTTTTCAGTGCATTGACTGGTTTGCCATGGAGTCTTTATAACACTTTTGTGATAGAAGAAAAACATGGTTTCAATCAACAGGTAAACTAGAGAATACAAATATTCTCTTTTATTTATTTTTTTATTAAAAATTGTTTTTAATGTTTATTTATTTTTGAGAGAGAGGGAGAGAGAGTGCGAGCAGGGAAGGGGAGGAGAGAAAGGGAGAGAAAGGGAAGGGAGAGAGAAAGGAGACACATGACCTGAGCCAAAGTCGGACGACCAACTGACTGAGCCACCCAGGCAGGCGCCCCTCAGATATTCTCCTGTAAATATAAAGACTTCTTTGTGCTTTTTTTCCCCTCTGCTGGTAATAATTGAAGCATAATTTGCTATTTTAGAGCATGAATTCAGTGAAGGAAAAGGAACTGCAGATCATAGGTTAAAGTCTTGCCATAAACTTTTCTAGTACTAAAGTCTAGTATCCTTTGCTAACATTTAAATGGGTTGATTTTGAACTGTAAAATGCCAGACATTTACTTGTCGTCTTAGACTACCTAGTGTCATATAATATAGACTCACTGCCTTTTAACTGTTAAAATTGCTTTAATAGGGGCGCCTGGGTGGCTCAGTTGGTGAAGCATCTGACTTCGGCTCAGGTCATGATCTCATGGCTCGTGAGTTCGAGCCCCGTGTTGGGCTCTGTGCTGACAGCTCAGAGCCTGGAGCCTGCTTCAGGTTCTGTGTCTCCCTCTCTCTGCCCCTCCCCGACTTGTGCTCTGTCTCACTCTCTCTCTCTCAAAAATAAATAAACATTAAAAAAAATTAAAAATAAAATTATGTATCCTTTATATTCACTTATTTACTTTAAAAGCAGTTTCTCATTTTCTTGTGATGATCTTTTCTTTTTTCAGACTTTGGGCTTCTTCATGAAAGATGCAGTCAAGAAATTTATCGTGACTCAGTGCATTTTATTGCCTGTGTCTTCACTTCTACTTTATATTATTAAAATTGGGGGAGACTATTTTTTTATATATGCCTGGCTGTTCACATTAGTTGTTTCTCTGGTGAGTAAAATCTTTGTTTCATTTTCTTTTACAAAATTTTCTTGGCAAGATAACTATGATTTAATCTTCATTAGCATGTAAACAGTTCTTGAGAAGCAAATGAAATATAAATAAGTGGTCATCTAAATTTTCCCCTTGGTTTCTGCTTTTGGGTATAGAAATAGGAGAACTGACCCTGACCGTAGATTTTTTTCTCCTTATGCTGACTCGGATCCTAGAAGCTGGTTATTAGTTACCGTTAATAGTTGTCAGGCAGTTTTGGGCTGTGCATTTGTGAGTTGTCACCAGAATGGGTGACTAGGTTTGATCATTCAGTCATTCTTTACTGAGCTCCAGTGCCTAAACATCATGGATGTTTTGAAGGGAGACTAGATTTAAGAGCGATAAGAAAAAGAAACCCTAAACCTGCCTGATTTTTTTCTGCCCTCTTTCCCCTGCTTTTTCCCTCCTCCATTCTTGCTTTTTTATCCCTTCTTCTCTGTTCCTTTCCCCTTTGCTCCTCACGTCTCTTCTCCCTTTTCTCCCCTCCCCTCTCTTCCTTCTCCCTCCCTTCCCTCTCACCCCACATCTTCCCTTCCTCACATCTTTGCTTCTTCTCTCTACCATATTCTAAACCACTTCACAACGCACACACTACAACACAATGAAAGCAGTCTGTTCACAGCTCCCAGAAAATAGCATCTATCGGCTCTTCAACTCCTCTGATGATGAGGTGTATTTTAGTCTGAATTGCCATGGTGCTCACTGCTTCACTTTCCACTGGTGGGATCAAGCTCCAAGAACAGGTGCTAGTTGGATTTGCACATATCTGTGTATGGCCAATGAAGTGAGAGGAAAGAGCAGACGGAATGTTCCAGAAATGCTTAAGGAAGTGCCATTTCAACCTCAGTGTACACTGTGGGTAATTAATTTTGTACACTACAGGTAATTAATTTTAGTAGACCACCCAAATAACAGCACACAATCAAGGTCTAGTAATTAATTTTTAGCAAAGAATGCAGGTCTCTCGTGATTACTCTGAAAGGCAGAATTCCAAGTTATGATGGGCTTATGAAGTAGCAGAAAGTCCCAAGATAGTTTTTGAATGGACCATTTGACTTTTCAATTATTACCACATAGAGACTACTCACTTTGATTTAATTTAACAGATACTGAGCACTTATTATCTGGTAGTATTTGGGGTTGGGAATACCAGAACAAATGAAAAGATCCATGTTCTCAAGGCTAAATCGTGTAGTTGTTTCAATGATTGAATCTGTATAAATAGCAGTGTTTCTTCAAGAACATATTCATAGGGCCGCCTAGGTGGCTTACCCCGGTGGGGCTCTACTGACAGTTCGGAGCCTGCTTAGGATTCTCTGTCTCCCCTTCTCTCTTTGCCTGTCTCTCCATCCTCCCCTGTGCATTCTCTCTCTCTCTCTCTCTCTCTCTCT